>NC_042627.1:71301913-71601913 GCF_901001135.1 Rhinatrema bivittatum | reverse complement strand
CCAGAATGGGGTTTACCTCCGGAGGTGTCCAGCAGCACTCCCTTCCACCTTGAATCCACGCCCAGAAGTGAGGTCATTTTCCGGACCCTCCTCGACGTTTTTGCCATTCCTTCTCTGTGCTGGCGGCCTTCTCAGGTCGGGACTCAGCGACGCCTCCTCAGGGGGCATGAGAGGCTCTCCCCCGCCGTTCTGCCCATCTGGCTTCTCAGCTCCTGGATCTTCTGCAGGTACAGACATAAAGCACGTAATTTCTAATTGGATAGGTGAGGTAATGGCTCCGTAGGGTATACCCTCACCTTACCCTTGCATTTAGGTCGCATTGTTCAACTTTTTGAAGGAGAAATTTTTAGAAATTTTGCGCCGATCTTACGAGCATCTAGCTTGTGCCGCCATCTTGACTAGAAGCCCAGCGGTCTGGGCACCTTGTTTTGTTGTCTGTTATCCCTGCAATTGACCTGCTCTTGTGGGTGCCCTTTAGTGACCTGCCCTTGCATCATTCAAGTCCCACCGGCCGTTAGAGAGGGAGGTGGCCAGTACAGGTGAAGACTCCCTTCCTGACCTGTTCCTGCTCAGCCTGTCCTGCCCCCAAATCCAGCCTGCCAGCCGCTCCTGTCCTGGGGTTCATCCTTTACCGGCAGCCAAGCCCTGACATCCAGAAAGCATGGGGTAAGCCCAGATGATCTTTGGTTATGAAAAAAGGGAAGAGAAGACCAGAGATTTACTGGAATTGATGGTGTTGCTCCAAGATGTAAATTGGGAAGAGTGTATGGGCCTCACAGTCCTGATCTGCTGTCATATTTATTTAAATTTACAAACCACTTATTTTAGATTAAGCATCCAAACCAATGTAATATACATCATTTAAACATTGTGCTATTATGCATTATTTATACGCCTCTTGAGCCAAACCTCCTGCAGCAAAAGAAAAGGGAGGTTTGTGAGGGGGAATGTCAGTAATATAGTGCCTAAATCACAAATAATGGAACCAAAATTATGCACTCCAAATAATCAATATCCAATGCCAAAGGAGATACAAAGAAACTTGATAGGTCCAAAAGCTTAATATTTTTAAATAGAGCTTCTTTTATTGTTCAAAGCGGCAACTCCATTGCTCAGTTGTCAAACATGAACAGTTCTCTTTAGGGTCCCCCAACACGGACCCGTGTTTTGCCCGAAGGCTGCGTCGGAAGGGATGAAATACACACTTTGAAACTGAAACATAAATAATATATATATAAAATTGCTTTAAAGATAGGACCAACAACGAATGATAAACGACCTCAAAAAATTGTGCCGATGAGACATACTTAAATGCAGCGTTTCATTCATAAAGTTGACAAGGCAAGGCGAGCGGACAGTAAAGATAGAACCCGGCGTTTAAAGGGAGCATTTTTTGGCGCGAAGAAAGGGAGCCAATAGGAGGAGGGTGAGTCTGATTAAAGCAGCCAATCAGAAAACAGAGACACAAAAATTGACAAAAGGAGACCACAGTATATTGTAAACATTAAATAAAGTATTGTCATTCAATCTCATTGTTCAGTCCCTTTGGATGCAAACAGTCAAGTTTAAAGATCCACTTCTGCTCTCTGCGAATCAGCATATCCGAGAAGTTACCGTCTCGAGATGATGGAAGCAACACGTCAATGTCATCTATGTACCTATACCATGAGAAAATAAAGGATGACCAGGAAGAAGGATAAATGAAATCCTCCTCAAATTTGCTCACAAACAAACAGGCTAAGCTTGGTGCCATGGTTATTGACGTATTTCTTCCACCAGTATGAGGACACAACCACTTTAGGTAAGCACCTGGGCGGCAGGTTCACATCGCAGTATAGCAGCAGCGGCAACCCTCTGGCACCTATTAAAATTTGGCACCAGAGGCAGTTGCCTATGCCTAAATCTGGGCCTGCTGAGGAGTAAGGAGCTTAGAAAAAAAAAAACCATTATGGCCCATCCAGTCTGCTCATCCACACTAACTACTCAGCTCTATGATTTCTACCACTCCCTTAGAGATCCTCTGGGTTTCTCCCCCGTCTTCTTAAATTCAGATACTGTCCTTGTCCTCAACACCTCCATAGGGAGGCTGTTCCATACATCCTCTTTCCTATCTGTAAAGAAATATTTCCTCTGATTACTCCTGAATCTAACTCCTTTCATCCTCATAACCCCTTGTTCTAGATTTTCCCTTCCATTGAAAGAAGCTCACCTTCTCTGCATGAAAACCTGGAGATATTTAAATATCTCTATATTATTTCCTCTATCCTCTTTTCCTCCATGGTATACATGTTTAGATCTTTAAGACTATCCGCATATACTTTATAATGATGATCACCAATCATCGTAGTAGGTACCCTCTGTCTCTAAGTGGTTTATATCCTTTCGAAGGTGTGGTCTCCAGAATAAACAGTATTCCAAATAAGATCTCACCAGGAACTACAGGGGTAATATCATGTCCATTTTTCTACTGATCATTCCTTTCCCTATGTACCCAGGCATGTTTCTGGCTTTTGCCGTCACCTTATTCACCTATCTGGCCACCTTAAGACTATCAGATATAATCACCCCCAGATCCCCCCTCTATTTTTGTGCTTAGAAGAATTTCACCCCCTATACTGTATGTCCCCCTTGGGTTTTTGCATCCTAAATGCATAGCTCTGCATTTTTAGTATTAAACCTAAACTGCTATCCACCTATCCATCTATCTATCTATCTATTTATTTATTTATTTTCAATCATTTATAGTCTGCCTGTATTGGAACACTGTGTTAGGCAGATTACAACATTTAAATCATACAAATTTCATAATGCAAACACAGAAGTACATATAAAATATATTAAACATCTCCAAAAATAAATCATACATCATATTGGGAATGCTTCTTGAAAGAGATAAGCTTTCAATTGTTTCTGAAAATGCAATAATGAATTACTGAACGCAGTGAAATAGGCAATTGGTTCCACAAAATGGGACCCACAAGCTCGTAATCTAGTAACTTGACTATCTTTAATAGATGGGATAGTGAAATATCCTTTGTCGTGGGAACAAAGTGTCCTGACAAGCAAATATGGTTTTAACAGATTGGTTAGATCCTAGACCATTCCTCAGGTTTCACTAGACAGAAAGATATTTAAATGTGAGCTAAAAACATGGCTATTCAAAAATGCATATAACCTAACTTAAGAACATCAGAATGTAGAGAACTACAAATAAGAAAGACAAGTGATATTAATTGAAGCACGAGGATTAAATCTAACTAGTGAATGTAAGAATCTCAACACAACGTACTGACTAACGTGAAATTTGTTACACTATTATATGCTCTATACTTCTCACCTTTCATCCTAGATCTTTAGTCAATATGTAATGGAACATTTCATTTGGTTGATGCTATCGCCTATTAATGAATACTACCTCTGTTACCTGTCTTTATTTGTTGATCTATAGCTATGAATATTACTTTTGTAAACTGTTGTGATCTTTACATGGAAGGATGGTATATAAAATGTATAAATAAATAAATACATCCCTCTTCATGTTTTCCAGACTTTCCTGGCTGTCTGTCATGCTCCAGAGATTTTGATATCATTGGCAAAAAGACAAACCTTTCCCAATAATCCTTCCACAGTGTAGCTCCAAAAAATGTTGAAAAGAACTGGTCCAAGGGCCAATCCTTGTGGCACACCACTAGTAATGCCCCTCTCCTTGGAGTGAACTCCAATCAATATCCAACAGATTGAAATCCCCTAAAAAGCAACATCTCCCCTTTCACAGCAATTTTGTGAATATCCTCCATTAAATCTCTATTTCATCTCCAGAATGTGAGTTTCCCTGCCTGGGCATTTATCCTTGACCAGTAGGATGGAGGAGAATACTAACTGTGCACCTATCTGCTTTATCCTCTCTCCCAGAGCTCTGAAGTCATTTTTGAAATGATCTGTGTGGCACCTAGCAGTAGGGATGTGAATCGTTTTTCTAACGAATTGAAATATCGTACAATATTTCTAAATTCGTTATATATCGGATAAAAAAAAGAAACGATCACTTTTCCTCCCGAATTTTCATAAAAATCATTTTTCGGGTTAGTGATTTTCACAAAAAACTGTTTATTTTTGTTATTTTTTGTTACTTTTTGCTATTTATTGTTAGTGTGCGCTAACATAAGTTAGCACCCACTAACCCGAAAACCGATTTTTCACGAAAAAATTTGTGGATCTGGGGGAAAACAAGATTTTCCCATGGCCAGACGAACCCAAAAGTGGGAACGATTGGGCACCCGATTCACATCCCTACCTAGCAGTATCATTTCTACCAACATGGATGAGCAGCATCAGGTAGTAGGCTTGAGGATTTTCTGCACTCTCTCTGTAATGTCTTGGATTTTGGCACAGGGCAGACAGCACACTTCCAGGGACAATGTGTCTGGTCAGCGGACAGATGCCTCCATGTCTGTCAGAAGCAAATCACCAGCCACCATAATCCCATGGACTGCCAGCTTGCTCCATTTCTGCTAGTTGGGATGATCTGGTCCTGGCGTGAATCTGGTAGTTCTGATCTCAAAATCAGGCTGCATGCAATGGTATAAAAACAGATCTGGATCAGCTTGACCAACCTAAATGAAGTCAAATGGTAATGTTGCTCAAAAGGCAGCAATAATTTAAGATATATTTAAGATCTAACTGGATTCAGATCACAACTCTTCAATTGCCACTTGACCCAGTTCTGCTTTTGCCCCGTTACATCTGTAAACTCATAGTCCAGCCTTTTCTAGACAAAAATGGAACTGTGAGTCTACAGATGCAATGGGGATGAAACCAGAACTGGATGAGCCTCTCAGGGTTGACTTGGGCCAAGTGGCAACTCTGTTCATGGCCGCCTGCTTTTTCCAGTATAAAAAAGGAAATGATATCTGAGCATTTGTTAACAAGTTTTGAAAATACAAAGGGTATATCAATTGAGGGATTTGTAGTTCTACTTTTTCTTAGGGGAAATCATGCCATAAGTGGAACTTGTTTGCCCGAGTGATCATTTACATAATCAAAACTAAAAATTTTAACATACATAATAACAGTAAATGATGGCAGATAAAGACCATTTGGTCCACCCAATCCGCCCAGTTGTTTTCATCTCTGGTTCTCTACCACTTTGTGTAGATAAGCAAATAAATTCCCATACTTAAATCTCCCCATGTTTTTTACTCTACTTCTCATAACTCAAAAGAGATTCTTTTCTATCAGGTCTGGTCTGGTGGTTAAAATTAACTCTTTTTTTTTCATTTAGAGCATTGGCAAGTCTGGAACACAGATTCACATTCAGCACCACAGGCAGCAGTATGAAAAGCAAGAGGGTGGATTCTCTCACCCAATACCAGGTTTTTCTGCTATGAGCTTCCTATATTCAGCTCCATGAATCGTGCTTGTACTCAAAAGCGATCGGGGAGTTACTCAGGTGAGAAGCATTTCATCTATCCCAGACTTCCAGCCATACAATAAAGCATACGTTCAACAGAACAGCAGTACAGTCAAAGATTGCTTTCAGTGCCCTTTTCTCAAAATGACAAGAAAGTGAAATCAGGTGTCTTGACCAATATGTTAGCAACAAGCCTTAGAGCCATATAACATGGTTCATCAATCAATCATTTCCTACCCCTGATCTTTAGTTCTAAATTACGTTCACCATGTTGGCTTGCAAAATCTATTTCTACAATTAAGTGTAGAGCACAGAATCAAGACTATCCAAAATGCCATTGTATAAGAAATGTAAGAAAAGAATGCTTAGAATTATTTATTGCTTCAATTAGTGTAATAACTTTGGCATCAAGGATAAGAACATGAAATGAACCTTAACTGATAATATTATTATGATATTGTATGCAGTAGTTCTCTGTACAGCTAATCATAAAGATCCTACTGCAGTCAGACATATTTTAGTGAGAAAAAAAAAAGAGAGAGAAAAGGAGGAAAAAGGAACTTGCTGCAGAAGATCCCTCAGCCTGGACTCATGGCTCACATCTGTAAAGAAGAGGGTGGTGGATACAGAGGATGGCCTGCCAGAACTAGTGGTGGAGGCAACTGCAGAGTTTGGGAAAGAATGGGATACGCGTGGAAGGTCCCTCTCCGCAGAGAGGTGAAGAAAGCCGGAGATCCACTGGAGTCTACGGCAGGCAATGAGAAGTACTCTGGACAAAGACCTTCCCACAGTCCACATCAGCCATCACAATCTAGGTTTCTGAGTTTAAAATGAAAAGCTTGCTTAGATTCAATGCATGTCAGCCTGGATTGCTGATGTAGGCTGGCTTGCATGAAAATGTCGAGCTGCAGGGGAAATCCAGCCTTTAAAACTGTTCCGCCTGCATTGGATGTTCTCTCTGACCTAACAAATAGTCACTCACAGCTAAGTACTGTTAAGACCATCCCTCTTCCTATCCAGTTATGTCTAAATACACACTGATTTATTTATTTATTGCTACTTTTAGAGTCTGAAAAATGGAACACTGCAGCTACAGTAAGCAAAAGGTACAGTTATGCTTGTGTGACAAAAAAAAAGAAAGAAATGGAGCAATAAACAGCATTACTAGACTCCATTACCTAGCATTGCAATTTCATTGACAACCTTGAGCTAGTAAAAGGAAACTGTACTCTGCAATATTCTGCATTTAAACTCTAAGATTAAATATAAGTATGCAGTGCCCTTGAGGTCACCTTCACTGTTGGTATTGGTTTGATTCAGCCTTCTTTTGAAAGGAAACACAATGGTAAATAACACCACTTTATTTCAGCCCAGCAAGAGAATGCTGCACCTCCAGCTGGTAATTTTAATAACTGTGCCCATGGGAGAAAAGCAGCGTTGCTCTTACCTGTGACCTGCAGTTATTTTGTCTGCTTCAGATCAGGAAGATGCTCCGCACTGGAATCTCCTCCTAAGCGTGATGCAGTCCTCCCTGGCAATGCATGATAATGTTGCATCAGAGGGGATCCCAGTAAAAGCAGAGCAGGACTGTACGCCCTACCTTCACGTCACCGCCCCCACAGCCGAAGACAGAGATGGGGAGAGAGAGAGAGAGAGAGAGAGGCAGGAAAAGACAGAAAGACACACACACTCGAGAAAGAGAGAGAGGCAGGAACAAAGAGAGAGAGAGAGAGAGAGAGCGGTAAGCGGTATACACAAAGGAAAAATAGCCAAACCGGAATAAGGGGAGGCAGGGAGAGATAAAGAGAGAAGGAAGGAGAAGCAGGTAGGAACAGAGGAGAGGGAATTGTATCCACAGGAAAGAGACGGCCACACCGAGGTGGAAGGAGGTAGGCAAGAGAGAGAGAATGACACACAGGAGAGAGAGAGAGAGGTATACACACAGGGCAAGGGAAGGTCACAGAGAGAGAGAGAAGGAGAGATGTATGCACACAGGAAAGAGAGAGCCAAATAAAGGGAAATAGACAAGAAGCGAGGGGAGGGGGGAGAGAGGTATATATACACACTGGGGAAGGGAGAGTCCAATAGAGAAAAAAAGAGACAGGCGGGAACACAGGATTAGGGGTTTTATTTTGTGTTTTTGACAAAGACCTTTACCTGGATCTGTCTGCAAATTCCCTTTACTCAGTCAGGGGGAAATGTCCACATGGAATTCCCTAGCAAGAAGCCAGACTGAGCGGAACATTCCGGGAGGTGCGGAGGGTCTTTAAGACTGGGTAGGAGAGCAGCGTGCACAGATTGGAGGGGGTTTCAACTCTACATGCACTGCTTGTCACTAAAAATCTGCCTGGAGAGAAAAAAATGGAACAATTTTCAAGGAGAAAGTACCAGGAGAAATTCCACTTTGATTGATGATTTTGGACTATGTAAGCCTATAGACGTTTTTCCTTGGATGTTTCCTGCTTTGGAATTTATTTATATATATATATATATATATATATATATATATATATATATTTTTTTTTTTAGTAAAACATTGTTTTTGGAAGAAAATCTGGGTCTGCAGTTAGCATTCATCAACACTGCAGTGCCTGAAGATGGCCCCGGCTGGTCTTGGGAGGGTTTACATTAATACTGCAATGTAAGTGCACTCATATCTTTCTGCCGGACAAGCCTACACCCAATGCATGTTTACAACTGGCCCCAAAATAACAGAAAAGCTGATACTACAGAGTTAGAAACCTTAGGTTGGATTTTGTATGAGTTAAACCAGGTCTCCTCTCCCCTACAAATGGTGGAAGATAGAAGAATGCCTTCTAAGGAGAAATAAGCTTTCACTTTCCGCTAATACATTATTCAAAATGTATTGATCTTTGAAGGATGAATGAGTTTTGGAACATTAATAGTGCACTATCAAAATTCCAGTCATGAATATTTTACTTCTTTCATGGCGCGCTTTAATCCTTACTTTCTAGATATGGCTGGATAAGGACAGTCTGGAGGGTACTGAGAATTAAGAATTCGATTGGGATTTTGAAGATGAGAAAGGCAGAAAACAGGGGAAAGGGGGAGGGGGAATAACTTTATATTAATAAACACATTGAAAACCTTTTCAAGATAAGCGCAGGGGAGATGTGGTAGTAGGAGGAGGAAGGTATAATAGGTGGGTTACAAACTAGGCACACACAAGAAAAAAGTGGTTGGAAATGCAAGATTTTTTTTTTTCCTAAAGCACTGCTTTGAACCAAAGCATCTTTCTGGAAACATAAAATAAAGTCTTGGGATCATTTGTATTCTCTAGGCCCCTTTGACAGCAGCATCAGGTAACCTCAGTGTTTCCCAACCTTTACAAATCCAAGGCCCACCTGGAACAGGCCATGTGTGGACCTGGAGAGGATTCATACGGTCAAAAGATGAAAACTCCCAGCAGCCTCTTCCAAACTTTTAAATAATGTGAGGAGGGTGGCCAGAGGTGCACATGAACCTGCCGTGACGGGCCAGCTTCCTCCATACGCCAGACGTCGCGGTGCGGGCATCCGACTCGGTCACCCTGTCTTGGCCGCCAGCGCGCCATCACTGCTGCTGCTGCTCCCAACACTCCGACTGAGTCACGTGCGGTGCTCGGCGCGTGCTCTCACATTCGTTTCGAGGAAGAGGAGGAGGCAGGGGTGATTACCTGTGCTCTCAGAAAGGACCTCCTGCGCGTTTTACAGCACCTGCTGCCCGGTGTCTCTAGTTGCTGGGCGAGACTAAGAGCAGAGTCCATGTGCTGGCTTGGACCTCAGCGTCAGACAATGGCAATCGGATCAGGTCTGAAGGCTGGGAAATACGAAGGTACTGAATAATACCATTAAAATCAGGTTATAGCCATGTCCTCAAATAACTGCAAGTGCACGCACAACTTACTAGTTTACAAAGTTCTCATCATTTAGAAGCGATCACCCTGTTTCACATTGATAAAAGCTGGAGGTAACGGTAACTCTACCCTGTGTATGAATTGAGTCCTCACAGTCACTCTGCCTTCAGTGAAAATGTCTCTGAATCTCTTTCTTTGGCTGTCTTTAGATTGCTAAGTAATTAATAGCTGAGGATTTGAAAAGTCCTTCCCCTAACTAATCGTCTGGCAGGATTTGTTCCTAGTTAAGCATGCTTGCTTTTATTTGTATTTCCTTTCTTATGTTGAATGTAGAGACTCTTTAGGTCGCCTGCTGCCGTTGAACGTTATGAATGAAAGTCCATTCCTGAGATTCAGGCGAAATCAGCTCAAGATCTTTTCTGCATCCCTGGTGATCATCTGATTCCATTCGTTCTGCATTTTATTTATTTATTAAAAGTTCTAGCCCGCCGTAGCCAAAGGCTCAGGGCCGTGAACAGAGAAACACTCACAAAAATTGTTACAAACAAGGACAACGAATGATAGCATTACCTCCGGAGCTGTCACAGTTTTGGTGGCATGGGTAACACTTGGCTTTTGCTCCAACAAATATAAGACGTTAGAGTTTCCTGTGCTAGCTGTGTGTTAAAACTTTGTCTTAGAATGCATTTTAGGGCACATTGCAACTCAAAAAACATGTGAGTGGATTAGATGGCTGTTTAGACTGACTGCATATTTAATTTTTATTTCAGTAAAATATCATTTGCCTCTACAAATATGAGAGAAAACTATGATCCTATGAGACAAACGACCCCCTGATCCATAAACTGCTATTACAGTAACCAAACTGCTATTACAGTAATTAAGCAATAGTAGCTTGCGATCTATCTAATATTTGGGTACTTGCCAGGTACTTGTGACTTGGATTGGCCACCGTTGGAAACAGGATACTGGGCTTGATGGACTTGGTCCAACCCAGTATGGCATATGTTCTTATGTAGGCTCTCAAAACACGGCTCCATGTCAGGGAATTTTTGTCATAAAATAAGACAAGATAAGTGCATTTTATTTGCATTCTAAAAAACATTAAAAAATGGAACTGTTGGCCTATGATTTATAAGGCAAATGAAGGAACAATTCCTGCTGGAACTGCCTATTATGACTGGCTACATGGATGTCTAATTATTTATAAAAGGGGACATTGTTTGCTCGATATTTGATAGTGTCCTCGTTACATTACAGCATATTTGTTTGAAAAATTCAATGTCGCCATACTTACCAAGAGGCATGTAAAATCTAGCACAGTCTCTTGCTCACTTTCAGGACAACCTTAACAAAAGATTACTCTCCAATTATGTGTGCAAGAGCAAGTGGCGGAGGAGGTATTTGTCCTTCCATACAGGCACTGCAAGTAGTAAGTACTGTGCATGGGGATGATAGAAAAGCAATGAGAAAGCTTACAAACGCTGATGTAGCCCTGGTCTAAATTTGGATGCCTTAGGTATACCTTTAATTGTAACTCACCTATACTGCTTAACATCTACCATTAGTCTAATCTGGCAGATAATTGTTTAGTACAGGATAACCTTCTTTTGACTATTCTTTTAAATTGAGAGAGATGGCCTCCAGAGGGAGTATAACCCTGATATATAAGCCTGAGTTCTGAGTGTGAAAAGCAGGATTTGAGTTATCAGAGGAAGAAGGAATTTGGAGTCCAAGGGAACAGGACCCTTGACTTACCACTAAGGCTTTGTAGTAATCTAAACAACGACCACAATCGCATGTCAGCCCTGGAAAAGCAGAATGCCGTCAGATTCCCAGACATTGTTTCCCGAGCAGCAATTATTTCTCTCTTAAGGAAAAATAAGTCAACAGGCCTTAAAATGCAGATGAAGAAAGCATCCTGGAATTCTTTTGGTAAAAGAAAATTATCATTAACTATTCAGAAACTAGCCAAACATCGGGATGATGAACAAATACAAATGCAGGATCAAAGTTCCATGGCAAGAACATAAGAAATTGCCATGCTGGGTCAGACCAAGGTAATTGGTGTTTGGGTAATTGCCAGGTTCTTGTGGCCAAACCAGGCCACAAGAACCTGGCAATTACCCAAACACTAAGAAGATCCCATGCTACCGATGCAATTAATAGCAGTGGCTATTCCCTAAGTAAACTTGATTAATAGCAGTTAATGGACTTCTCCTCCAAGAACTTATCCAAACCTTTTTTGAACCCAGCTACACTAACTGCACTAACCACATCCTCTGGCAACAAATTCCAGAGCTTAATTGTGCATTGAGTGAAAAAGAATTTTCTCCAATTAGTCTTAAATGTGCTACATGCTAACTTCACGGAGTGCCCCCTACACCTTCTATTATTTGAAAGGCAGCCTTCAGGTTGCTGGGAATGCTTCCTTGTTCCCAGGAAACCCTTTTCACTGGTCCTCCAGCCCAGTGTTTCCCACCCAGCGTGCCATAGCACACTGGTGTGCCTTCAGCCCCAATCAGGTGTGCTACAGAAAAATCATCACTGCCTGATGCTTGAATCCAGGCCAGCGCCTGGGCTCTACTTTCAGCACCTCACAGAAACAAGAGACAACAGCACCAACACAATAGCTCTTAAACTTTCAGGAGCATCTTTAAGAACAAAGGTAATCATGCATGCCTCTCCTTCCTAGCTGTAGTATGATTTCCAGACTGTGGTAATTAATGGGCAGCATGCAGGCTCTGCTTTCTGCCGTACGAAAGCTTCACACAGCATCTCCTCATCCTCCCCTTCCTGCGATTATTCCTTTTAAGTCCTTCCAGCCTCTTATCCCTAGGCTGAGTGAGACATGGCGAGCATGCACTGAGCCCTGGACGTGACTCATGCTGAGTGTTGGGAGCAGCAGGCAGTGGAGGAGCTCTGGCAGACTAACCGAGCCGGCTGCTCACATCACGCCAAGGTCTCTCTCTCTCTTCTCCTGCCCTTGTTTATGGAGGGGACTGGCCTACTGTGAAAGCTTCACATGTGTCTCTGCCTCCACTCTCCAACTGTTTAAAATTTGGAAGAGACTGGTAGGGCTTTCAGTACTGCGCTGGGTCTTCTTTTGACCATGAGTCCTTTTCATGTCCGCATTGCCTGCCGCATGGAAACTGGCCATGCCACACAGCATTTTTCTTAATGCAGGTGTGTTGTGAGCTTGAAGAGGTCGGGGAAACACTGATCCAACCAATCCAGCTCCTTGTTGTTATGGTTTCAGATGCTTTCTTGGCAGCCATTCCTCCTTTCTTGTGTTCCCAGATTAATCCACTGGTCCGGGCATCCATCCTCAGTCTTGCGCTATCCCTAGTTCAAACCCCACAGTGACCATGCTAATAAACTACAAGTCAAGCTTATTCTGTTTTCTAGCCCACGCACTATGGTGGATTCATTTCTCCCCATAAATGTGGATGCAAAGTTATCTTAAACACAATTTCCTAAACCTCTTTAAAATAATATTCTGAAATACAAATGAATGCTGCAGAGAATCGAACATTATCTTTCTAATGATATTTTGTATTCCTTGGCAGGACAGCAGTTTTAGTGATAGCATTATTTAAAAGCTGTTAGGCATGTTTGTTTTGAGGTTGACGTAGCACTTAAAGGTTAAAATTGCTTTTCATTGCCTGCAGCTCTTTTCGTGAAATAAATATATGATTGATTTTTTTTTTCCCCCACAATCCTTCTCTTATGAGAATCCCAATTTTCAGGCTCTTCCATTTTGCTTAAATGTGAAAATGGAGAATGTCACCAGGGATTGTTGTTGATGCTGACAGAGCACCTACCCGCTAAGGATGCTACCACGGCCTAAACCTCAAAGTCCTTTCCGCTGAAGACATTCTTCACCTCTCCTCTTTCTGTGTCCTGCAGATCCGTGTGGCTGTGCATGACCTGTGAGTCCCTAAGTACAGATCCTTAGAAAACAAACATTTCACCTGCAAAATCCCAAGCTCTAGGAGATAAGAAGCCAAGATTTAACTGCCTGAAAATGTTTACCCTTTCTGTTTCCTCACAGACACATTATAGCTGCAGCAGGCTCTTCCACCCAAATTCAGGACTTTAAAAACTTTCTAGCAGAAAAATATTTTCCAACTTTGGTGAATAAAAGGAATGAAATTCCCCCCTCCCCCTTTTTTTTTTTTTCTATTAAACGTAGCAGAGAATGTCTCAGAAAACGCACGTAAACCCCCTTTTACGAGGGATCCCACTCTGCAGAGTGTAACACATTCTCTGTACATGAGTCTCACACTCTTCTGTGACCTGCATGTGACGCTGACGGCATCCGGAACATCTGGAAAGCCACCGCTGCGCCTGCTGAAAGACGTCAGGAGAAAGCAAGGTTAGGCCAAGCATGCAGACCTGCCCACTGCTTTCACCTTTCTGTTTTGGTTTACAACCTTTTGTATTAAACCAATGGCATTACAAAGCCAAAACGGTAACATTTTCCAGACTTACAGTTTTCTGTATTCTCCCAGACTCCTTCATCCCCAATGTTACAGTCTATAGTGCTAACAGTTATATAAAAATATCCGAGAGAACTCTTTCATTTATTACACATTCAAAGTATATTTATCCTTCGTAGATCAATATTGCTTATGGTTCCCCTAATAAATTTGACGGAGTTGGAGGGAGGAGCTCTAAACGTCTTGCTCTGTGGGGAAATGGAAAGATATCAAAATTTTGACCCATTTAAATACATTTTGGGCTGCATAGGTCTACGGGAGATAGTGGACAAATAGAAGAGGGTTAAAAAAAGCATCTGTGGAAATTAAATCTTCTGGCTGGAGCAATTGCACGAGCCAGAGTTTCTCCTGTCTCAGGTAGGAGTAATTATGTATTTGGATCACTGGGCTCTGGGAGGTGAATAAATGGTGCACATGTATTTCAATCATAGGAGACAGGTCCACAGATGGAAAATGGAATATCTGTGGGGGTCCCTCTGCCGGCACAGCACAAATTTATTTTTTTCGAGTTGTTTTGTATCATTTTCCCCAGCAAATGTTGGGAGATTATTCCTTTCCACTACAATTGGTAATTGTCAAACTCCAAATATTTGCTGCTGTGCACCCTCCAGAGGCCAAAAATATATTGAATGAATTTGTAGAAAATGAAATGTTATTGCATGGAGCTCTTTCACTGCACTACTCAGGTTAATATGTGCTGAATCTTCAAGGATAGGTTTTTGCTAAGTGTGCCCTGAGATACTTTTTTCTATTGAAACCAATAGCAATAAAAGTGAACATATTATAGTATCTTATTTAACTGGATCTCTCAGACTTAAAATTGTACAATTTGGCTGCTATGTACCTCCAAATCCAGCAGATGGCACTATCTGAATTTCCAATTGAGACTGAGATGAGATGCTGTCTAGCTCCCCCTCATTTTGACTGGGCACCCACCTTATTCCTCACATCAGCTGACAGATGCCAAGGGTATCATCTACAATCATGGTTTTGTTTTGTTTTGATTTGTAATGTCAATGGCAAGGCAGGAAAAGTACTGTCAACATTTTAATGAGGTGACAAAAGTGGTAGGTCAAGGAGGTGCGGTAGACACTACATATCTGGACTTCAGAAGACTGGTGAACAAGCTGGACAATATGGGGGTAGAACAGAACGTTCTAAGCTGGGTCAAGAATGGGTTGAGTGGCAAAAGGCAGAATATGGTCATTGGCTTCCAACCCAGATGAGTTAAAATGACCAGAAGGATAGCCCAGAGCTATCAGAATCTTTATGGACATTACATAGGGACTCCAGAAAAACTTGTTTTGTTTGCAGATGATTCAAAAATCTGTACTAAACTAGACACACTGGAAAGCATAGCAAAAATGAAAGAGGAAATTGATAAAAAGGTTTGGACCAGGGGTTCTCAACCCAGTCCTCAGGACACACTCAGTCAGTGGAGGCAGTGTATTGTAGATAACCTGAACACCAAGACCTGGTTGAGAACACTTGGTCTGGATAATGTTTCATTGCTAAAAAGTGTAAAATCATGCATTTAGGGCACAAAACTCCAATAACTATAGAGGACAACAACTGGAAAGGATTAAACAAGAAAGAGGTCTAGGAATAATCATCCCCCATGACCTAAACTTAGCTAGCCAAAGTACTAGAGCAACAATGAAATCTAACAATATGATTCCATTACATAAACAGAAGTATTATCAGCAGGAGAAAGGAGGTAATATTGCCCTTGTATAGGTCACGAGTGAGGCTCCTCCGTGAGTACTGGGTCAATTACTGAAGGCTGTACCTTTGTTAAGCACATTGAGAGAATGGAAGAGGTTCAGAGAAGGGCTACAAGAATTGTACAGGGTCTGCAATACAAACCTTACAAAGAAAGGCTTGAGATATTCAAAATGCACTCACTGCAGGAAAGGAGGGACACGATGGAAACATTGAAATGTAGCCCCCATCCTGGTCAGCTCTTGTGCATGGGGGCACACAGGGAGGGCCTCGGACCATGCAAGGTCCCATGGCCTCCCATGGTTCTCGCACAGGGAGGGATCAAAGTAGAGTGTTTTCAAGGCCTCTCTGGGACTCTTCTGCACACCAGCTCCAAGCACTCAAAAGTACCCACTCTACAAGTTTGTACTGTTGTTCAAACCAAAAAGTCTTTACTGAAGACGATAGCAGGAACAAAATTCTAAAAAATATAATTCAGTACTAGACCGTGCACCACTGCAACATAAAGTGCACAAGGCAGTAAAATTCAAAATTCAGTCTCTGCATTTTCATACACCTTTCTCTAAAAAGGTCAACTCTCTGGGACAGGTACTCTTTCCACCATTGGCCTTCTCAGTACCTGTTGGGTAGCTGAAATAAATCTTTTCCTAAAGGGCTCCTTTCCTCTTCTTCTCTCTTGATTTTTCTGTTGAGTTGGTCTTTGACTGGTGGACTTTCCAAGGCTGGATGCCTCTCCTCGTCCTCAGCTTCCAGGGAATCCCTTCCTCCTCACAACTTCCTCATGATATGATGCTCATCAGGACCTTTTTTCTCTCTCTCCCTCTCCTGGGGAATCCTTCTCAATGTCCTCTAACCCACTCTGTAAAGAGATAGGCCCAAATGGTTTCATTCTGTGAAGAGGTAGCTCAACCACACATAAACCCAGAACTCCAGATTTTGGAATCCTTCCTAGGACCTCTCCAAATGAGAAGTGGTATTCCTCCCTATATACTGACACTATACTGCCATCACATGAAAGCAAGATCTAGTGCAACTTCTGTCACTCTGAGGGCATGCAGACCAGCTGAAGCCTCTGTTGCTATGCAAAAGAAGGGCAGGGCCTGCCTTCTAAGGGTACAAATAGGCACCACATCGCACAACGATTTGACAGGCTTCAATACATTTCAGGAAAAGGAAATTTACTATAGAAAAGGAATTTCTAGGGCAAAGGCTCATGGTATGAAGTTGAAGGGAGGAAGGTTCAGAGAAAACATGAGTAAATACTACTTTACTGAGATGATGATAGATACTTGGAATAATCTCCCAATAGAAGTGGTAGAAGCCAGTACTGTGGCAGAATTCAAACATGCTTGAAACAGATATAGAGGGCAGTGCTAGGAAACAGGGTTGGAAGATTGTATTATCAGAGCTGGATTTAAACAGTGGGTGCTCACAGGCAACAGTGGGGGTCAGAAATGATCCCTCCAAAGGATATTGGAGGTGCAGAGGATCGGCTTTGGATCACCTGTAACCCTTCCTCTCCCTCCCCCCTCCCCTATCCAGATCCACTGTTGCAGGGGGAGAATGGGTAAGGAAGACACCCCCATGAATTCACCAAAGGTGTGCATTGGACCTCCCCAGCTCCTCCCTTCTCAGGCATCGCTCCTTAGATCTTCCCTCAGCAGTCCCTGCCCCACTTGTCCTGCAAAATGGTTCCAGTTCCACAGCAGCTGCAATTCCAGAAAAACAATTCAGCAGGAGGCCTGCCAGGCATCTTGTGCTCATAGACCCCGTGACAGCCCTGACCCCCCCACCCCTCTTGGATGGGCTTCCTGTTACCATAGCAAGCCATGCAAGAGGCAGTGCCACCTCAAGGCCTGCGAGCGAGCAACCTCTGGCAGGCCAAGCACTGAATTTTCTTTCAAGAGTTGCAGGGCCATGGCTGTTTCCATTCCATACCAGAAGTGGCATGGTGGCAGAAGAACTGGATGGCAGCAGAGGCAATGCTCAGGCGCCTATCGCAATTTGCTGCCAGAGGCAAATTGCCTACATTGCTTATGCCTACATCTGGGATGGTGCCTTGTTGAAAACAACCTATTTCTCACTCCCTCAAGAGCAGAGGCAAGGCAGGGGGTGATAAGGAAAGCATGAACCCTACAGGCCCTAGGAACAGGCAGGTTATAACCCGCTAGAAACTAACCGAGTCAGTGCCAGGAGGATGGCTGGGTACCATCCAGCAAGTCCATGAGGACCTAGGAGGCCAGATGTTCAGGCAACATGCTCACTAACTTTGGTAGCTGTTTAGGTTATCAGAACATTTGATGGTAAGACATAGGAAGGGGGATATGTGTTAATGGGAACTTGTATGCTCATCTGTCTAGTATCTCAGAGAACCAAAGAGGAAGGTAACAGATACTGACTTGGATAAGGTGCAATATCCTGCAATCCTGCAAAATGTCTATGACTGACGTCTGGAATATATCTTTAGTAGTGTGGACAGGAATAACTGGGCAGGCCATTCGTTCTTTTTTTTTTTTTGCCATCATCTACTGTGTTACTAGGTGTGTTACTAATATCTGATGATGGCACTGACAGGAGGCAGAGAAGAAGCAGCTATGTGGCCACTCTTCATCATCTTTTCTCCCCTAGGCAGATGCCTATTTTGTCAAATGACTGAGTCAGTCCTGTACCCGGCCATCTGCTGAAATACTGCAGGCACCTGTGGCCAGCCAGGGATGTGTTCCAGTCAGCACACAGGAAGCCTTTCTGGAATCCCCTCACTTGGCCGTGGCACAACTACAGACGGAACTCAGATGTCTGAAACATTTTAACAGATTGAAAGCTTTCCATACAAAATTATCGTGGACAATGTATTCAAAGATTCAGTGGCTTAAAGCTCGCACATGGTCAGAAATTCAAAACCGAAAGAGGAAAACAACAGTATTTTCTTAAAACATATGAAGATTTATCAGACAAGTCACAAAACTCTCCTGTCCACAATGCCATTGGGCATTATATTTTAGGAGGGTTGCAACATCCATGGTGCTGTGCACACCATAGCAGATGATTTATGAGATGAGAAGCATCCATACAGGAGCCTCAATGGCATTTGAGTCCTCTGGCAAGGAGCTTTGCGGTACTTTCAGCTGCTGAACTGGATCTGATGCTGCCTTTTATGCCTATCTTCAATTTTTACTTTCAAATAATCCATCTGGAAATGTTTTGTGCCTTTGCTGCAAAATGATGTAAGGATTTGGCATTTAATATAGGACAAAAACATCTTGTGGATATGGGGAGAGCAAAGAGCACAGCTAGCCTCTTGTTTGTTTCTAAACGATAGCTCAAATTAAAAAAAAACATAAGGCATGTGTCATTTATTGACATAAGGTGTCGCTATGGGGAGAATTGCCATAGACCATCATTATTTTAGGTGACTCACAAAAAAGGAATCTGTATACAGCTCAAAATGATCAGAAATATTGCCTTCCTCCTCCTTCATTTCACCTTAGCAGAGCAGGCAAATACAATATTCATTGCACATTTTTACAGATTATAATTAGGTTCTTATGGACAGTTGCTGCAATGATTGTACTAAGTTAGTTGGGAGGGGGTATAAATTTGAGAAAAATTATCAGTCATAGAAAAAAGAAAAAGCAAATGAAACAACATAAACATAACATAAACATAACATAACATAACTAGTGAATGAAGGCTCATGGCATCAGATAACAGTTGGGGTTCCATTTGGAACTGGAAGCCCAGATCATCAAGAAGAAACTGCTAGCTAAAAAAAACCCCCAAAAAACCTCTTATTTCTGAGAGATGTTTGGTAAATAATTGGCATTGTGTAAGAATTGGAGAACCCGCCTGAATTCAATCTTCCAGATCGTTAAATAACAGTGCCTAGGAGGACCAGCTTTGGGGGTGCAATCCATTCATTTTCATGTTAGCTTTGGGGTGGAGACAATTATTGAGGAAAAGAAATGAATCCAGCTGAGCAATGAACATCTTAGCGGTCCCTGCATATTGAAAACAGCCATGCAGGAAGGCCCTGACAGGTTCTCGTAGGCATGTGAGATGGTTTTCCTCAAAGTCAATGAAAGAGATGATAAAGATGAAAAGAGTAATTGTAGCAAATCTCGTTTTATTTGTGCCCTTTGTATTAAGAATGTAATTAATAGCTGCATACATTGGTATTCATCTGAGTTCAGCACTTGGTTCTGGTACCGTCCTCAATATTCAGGTTTTACTGCACTTTCAAATAAGAGCTTTCCTGACCAAACGTAGAAAGGTTTCTGGTTTGGTGTTGACTTATAACATAGACAAGGGTCAAGAAAGGAAAAGTCATCAGTATTTTATTGCATTGAATGTTCCTTTTGTAAGGGGAGGGAGATGATTCAGTTATAAGCAGAGATGTTTGGAGCAAGCACCGCGCTCGCGCGCTCTTTCTCTCGCTTCCTTTCTGTGGAATAGATCCGTCTTCTCAAAAGTGGCCTACAAAAACTACAAGTGAGCACTGAACACTGCATGGTCAGCATCTCCCCTCAGACACAGAGACTCAGAACCCAGCTGCTGGTCAGGAGTAGAAATGTTAGACTTGCAGTTTGCCTAATGGAGATAAGAGACATAGATGAGAGGTTCGGATTCAGAACACACAGCAGTAGAGAAGAGAATCTCAGTAATAGTCTACATCATTGAGAATAGCCACCCAAGCCTAGGAAGAGAGAAGATAATTATTTCAATAAAACAAAATAGGCTGACCATGAAGTTGTAGTAATATTTATTTGTATTTGCATTTATTAAAACTTCTTACTCACTCATGCCTAAGCCCTAAGTGATTTACAGATAAAAAATATACATAATAGTTACCATCTAAACAACAAAAAAATGGCACTTGATATCATAAATTAAGTTACCAGCTATCTCCAGATGCATCATCCAAAAGCTACAGTCTTAACAAAGTTCTGAGCATATCATTTTAGCCGAAATCTAGTCCCATCAGAAAGGACATTAAAAGTGTTTTGAATGTTTTGGTACATTCCATCACTCTCAGTGCTATAGGCAGAGCTTTCCAAAATACGTTTGTGACTAACTTTTAAGCACTGTGCACCCCTTCTTCATACCTAGTCAGAAATGTACTAAGATAGCCAATATAAAAGTTTCACCTACAACTTCTTGGTTGACCTTTATTTTTACATACATATGTTTTTATGTTTTTATGTGTGTTTTTATGCTTTGTTTATTTCGGTGTACACAGGTTTGGTTTGGATGCTTAATCTAAAATAAGAAGTTTATAAATTTAAATAAATGAAATTAAATGACATAAGCTAATACGGCAGCCACACTATGGTTAACAAGCCAGACTTTCAGATAACAGAAGGTGTGCTTGAGAAAATTCACTTAAACTTCTAGATTGCAAAAAGGCTTCCTGTGGGGCTGACAATCCTCCCCTGCCCCCACTGAGTGAATAAGAGGCCTCTCCATGCCTGTCCTGCCTAGCTCTTCACAGGTCTTCCAGGAGGACCCACTCCTCCATCCCACCTGGCAGGTGCTGACAGCTGAAATGGCACCCGATGGCATTTTCACACTACCAGCAGGCTTAATGCAAGTCATGTGACTTAATGCAATTTGAAGTACATTGGCTTTGCATGAATTTACATGTGATGCTGCAAATCCTTTTTTTAATTTTTTTAAAAGTATGTCAATTTTGGGGGCGTTAACAGTAACGCTTTTCATTAATAGACTCTTTCATTTCAAAGCTGGAAGCTTAGGCATTGTTTCACATCAGCTTCCTAGTACTTGAGTTGCTTAAGCTTAGCAGTGCTGCTAAAATAATATTCCCTGGTGAATGCATTGGTGGTGGGGAGGGAACCTCTGGAGCTAAGCCAGTGGTTTTTACCTCCAGTCCTGATGGGCCAAAAAAAAAACCCAAAACAGATCTGGTTTTCAGAGTACCCAAAACATGCAAATCAGCCTGCTTCTTAAACCAGATTTGTAGAAATGACTTATGCCTACTTACAGTGGATCTCTCCATAGCCAAATGTGCTTGAAGTGCATGAGGTCTAGAACTGAGATTCACTTACATCTAACAAGACAGTGTCACCTATTGATCAATCAAAGAGCAGTTCTGGAAGTAGCTGGAAGGGTCTTCTCAGCCTCCATTCTCTGAATGGGGCAACGGCTACTATTAATACTGCTGCTGCTGCTGCTGCTGCTGCTGAAGATTTCTATAGCACTACAAGGTGTATGCAGCACTGCTGTACAGAAGCACATAAGGGACAGTCCTGATTAGCTCACAAACTAGTCAGGAAAGACAGACAGGCAAATAAGTGGCTGGGGAGAGGCAGAGACAAGATTTAAGGTTTTAAAGGTGAATTAATAAATGGAGTTTAGTTTTGAGAACCGGGACCACTTTGGGTAAAACTGCATTGAATTGAAATTTGCAAAACAATCTATGTAAGAAAGTGGAAAAGGAGACGGATAAGACTCTGATAGGGCCAGCAAATTTTACATTTACATTTCCTTATCTGAAAGCTAAAATTAGAGCAGTAATTAATGGATGTAAAGAAATTAAAGTTCTGATCTACAGAAATCCCAGCTGAACTGGTGCTGTATGCAGGAAGAAGCAATAAGGACCATAATGCAGTGCTTGGTCTCTGGGTAAAAAAAAAGACATGTGGTGGGAGAAAACAGGAAACGGATAGCAGAAGACTTATCCGATGACTTCCTGACTCAAATGGGGATGGAGCAACACGAGAAGGCCTGTAGGAGAGTATTTTTGTAACACACCTGCAAATTGTACAATAAGCTATTGGCAGAATAAGTATACTGACATAAAGAAATGCATCAAAACATTGTTTTGGTGGCCGGTGTTGAGAAATATCTGTTTGTGCATTTTGTGGTCATGCCGCTGTGTGGAACCGCAGCTGGCTCCACGTGTGAGCTGTTTACTCCAAAGAGACACAGGATCTTATGCTGCTCATTTTGCGCAAACTTTGAAATGTTTGATCTTTTGCTTGTCCTTTTTTTTTGTCGCTTCCTTCCAACCGAGACACAATTAGAGACTTTGAAGGGAGGCTTTCCCACAAGTCTCCCATAATCCTTTGTGCACATTGCCCACTACCCTCTAGGAGTGCCGAGCAGATCAAGCTGACTGCAAAATTAACAGCTGCACAGCAGATGTAAGAAACCACTGTCACATGGCACATATGTTACTCGGCTTCCATCAGCACTTGTATCGGGTCCCACTGGAGACTGTTGGTCATAATAATGACAGAGAGAGAGAGAGAGAAGGAACAAGTGTTAACATTATCTCCAAGAACTGCATGCCTTATTCATACAGTAAGGTTTCTATTTCTTAAAGCATTTCTGAAATTAAAGATACTACAGTTGAGTTTCTCTTTATTTATAGGAACAAGGAATTGATTGTCCTGTACAGTACCAGAGTTTAAGATGAGTTTGTTACATCCTTGATACTGGAAAATTATTTTTTTTGGAGAAGGGGCAGAGGGAGAGGGTGTGGCAGTTTTGTTTTTGCTATTTTGGGCTTCCAGCTCAATCGAAACCAGAGCTGAGATCCGATGACATGAGCCTTCATTCGCAACTACCTGGGAATTTTTCTCCTCGTTTTATAGTTGCTCC
Source organism: Rhinatrema bivittatum (assembly GCF_901001135.1). NCBI lineage: Eukaryota > Metazoa > Chordata > Amphibia > Gymnophiona > Rhinatrematidae > Rhinatrema > Rhinatrema bivittatum. Next base: position 71,578,803 of record NC_042627.1, on the reverse strand, counting down.
CAACTCAGCTAACCCAGTCATTGCAAAAAACAGTCCCCAGCCAGAGGTAATTCACATGGCTCCTTCTGGAACTCTGAATCCAGCCACTAGATGTCACCATTGTTCAATGACAGAAACTTTCTCCCCTCACTGCCTCTGCACATCCCCAGACCTGACCACCCCAGGGAGTAGAAGAACTGAGCCGGGAATCAAACCCAGGTCCTCTGCATGGCAATGCTCAGTACTGACCTACCAGGCTAGCCCAACACTAACATTTTAAATATGATGTGTTAAACCTACTGAGGTCCTCACTGAAATGGTTTGCCCAGCTAATTCAGAACTTACCCAGACAAAGTGCAGGATAAAAAATCCCCTCACTCTTACCATCTCAAACTTATCTGGGTAACTTTTCAGCCAGATAAATCGGAGACATTCTGGGAGCATTCCAGGGTAGGGCTAAGTTATTTATTTATTTATTTATTTAATTCTTTTTAATATACCGATGCTCAATACCATGTCTTATCGTACCGGTTTACATCACAACCAGGGGAAAAACCATAAATTATGAAAATGAAAGTTACAATGAACAGGGAGAATAATTCAGGACCATTGAGAGTAGAAGGAATTAGATTAAGAAAACGCTTTTTAAGGAAATGCGCAACGGGCAACTATAAATAATTGTTTTGCAAGTCATTGCTAGTTGGGGAGAGCTTCATACTGGAAAGGCTTGAGAGAACAGCCAAGTTTTCAGTTTCTTTCTAAAGGACAGAAAACATTGTTCCTGGCGTAGATCTGGAGGTAGTGTGTTCCATAGCTGTGGTCCGGCGGATGACAGTGTTCGTTTTTGAAAGGAATTGTGGATAAAGGATTTGTATGGAGGTGCCTGGAGAGTTCCTTTGTATGCAGATCTTATCGGTCTATTGGAGTTATGGAATTCGAGCGGGATGGTGAGCTGTAGTGAGGATTGATTGTTATCCATAAAACTTAGCCGGATAATGTCAATTCAGTGTTATTCAGGTAAGTTATCCAGGTAAGTCTGATCATGCTGGAAAGCAGTCTAAAGGTATCAGGACACCTTGGACTTTATCCAGCTATATTCAGTGGAAAGCATAACCAGTTATGTTCTGCTGAACATGCAAGTAAAGGTTATCTGGACAACTTACCCACTCACCTGCTCTCTGAATATGGATCTCATATTATATAGTAAGGTTAGTATGTCCCAATGTGATGATAAAATCATTGTGTAAATATGATACAATCAAATTGCTCTATATGACAGCTCTATGACTTCCAAAGCAGGAAGCCTGTGAGGGAGTCGGTTGGGCCATTAGATGATCAAGGGCTAAAAGGGGCACTTAGGGAAGACAAGGCCATAGTGGAAAAACTAAATGAATTCTTTATTTCTGTGTTTACTGAGCAGGATCTTGGGGAGACACTTGTGCCGGAAACAGTATTTAATGGTGATGATTCGGAGGGATTAAAGCAAATCATGGTGAATCTGGAAGGTGGAATAGGGTAGGTTGACAAACTAAAGTGCAGCAAATCAGCTGGAATAGATGGTATAAACAACAGAATTCTGAAAGTACTAAAAAATGAAATTGCAGCTCTATTACTAGAAATGTGAAACTTAGCATTAAGATTGTCTATTCTACCTAAAGATTGAGGGGGTGGCCAATGTAACACCAATTTTTTAAAAGGGTGTTAGGGAAGATCGAGAAAGCTATAGATTGGTGAGCCTGATTTCAGTGCTGTGAAAAATCATAGAAACTATTCTAAAGAACAAAATCAGAGAACATATCGAAAGGAATGGTTTGTGGAAACAGCCAATATGGATTTACCCAAGGGAAGTCTTGCCTCACTAATCTGCTACATTTTTTTGAAGGGATTAATAACCATGTGGATAACAGTGAGTTGAGCTGGTAGATATAGTGTATTTGGAGTTTCAAAATGTGTTTGTCAAAGTCCCTCATTAGAGAATTATGAGAAAAGTAAAAAGTCAAGGGATAGGAAGTAATATCCTATTGTGGATTGTGAACTTGTTATAAGATAGGAAATAGAGAGTAAGACATAATGGTCAGTTTTCTCAGTGGAGTGCCTCAGGGATCTGAAGTGGGACCAGTGCTTTTTAATATATTTATTAATGATCTGGAAGAGAGAACAGCAAATGAGGTGATCAGATTTACAAATTACACAAAATTATTCCAAGTTATGAAATCACAAGCGGATTGTGATACATTCCAGGAGGACCTTGCGAGACTTGGAGACTGGGCATCCAAATAGCAGATGAAATTTAAAGTGGACAAATGCAAAATGATGCACATAGAGAAAAATCATCCAAAGTGCAGTTACACGATATTAGGTTCCATGTTAGGGGTTACTACCCAGGAAGAGGATCTAGGTGTCTTCGTGGACAATACTTTGAAATCTTTGGCTCAGTGTGCAGCAGCAGCAGCCAAAAAGGCAAACAGAATGTTAGGAATTATTGGGAAAGGAATGGAGAATAAAATGGGGAAGGGCATAATGCCTCGGTATCGCTCCATAGGTGAGACTGCATCTGGAGTACCATGTACAGTTCTGGTCAGCACATCTGAAAAAAGATAATAGCTGAACTGGAAAAGGTACAGAGAAGGATTACCTAAGAGATAAAGGGGATGGAATGGCTGATCCGTGAGGAAAGGCTAAAGAGGTTAGGGCTGTTCATCTTGGAGAAGAAACCACTGAGGGGGGATTTGATAGAAGCCTATAAAATCGTGAGTAGAAAGGGTAAATGTGAATCCTTTGTTTATTCTTTCAAAAAATACAAAGAATCAGGGACACTCCATGAAGTTAGTTAAGTAGCACATTTAAAACAAATTGGAGAAAATATTTCTTCATCCAATGCTCAGTTAAACCCTGGAACTGATTGCCAGAGATGTGGTAAAGGCGATTAAAAGAGTTGGGTTTTAAAAGGTTTTGGACAAGTTCTTGGAGGAAAGGATTTGGGGGAGGAAAGTCACTAGTAGTTATCCCTAGGTGTTAGCAGCATGGAACCTGTCTACTGTTTGGTCACTACTGGAAATAGGATACTGGGCTTGCTGGACCCGCAATATAATCCAGACTGGCAATTCTTATGCTCTGGGTAATATCTCATCTTTCCTCCTGTTAAAGTACCCCCTTTTTCACACATTTAATTAACACACACACAGTGAGCAAATTACAAAACTCAGGATGTGTTTTTTCTGTTGCAGAAGTGTCACCCGGCAGAGCCTTGGGGGCGTAGGCGTGCAAACGTTCAAGCAATAGTCTCATTAGTTTTAGTAACTGTTTAGATTATTTCAAAGTTTTGTGGTAAGACATGAGCGTGCGTGTGTGTGTGTGCATGCGCACTGGGGAAGGGCCATGGAGCAGGCTGCAGATCGGTGTTGGATTAAGTAGGGGAATTTCTAGGCTCAGGACAGTAGATAACCAGTGGAAAAAAAAAAGGGGGGGGAAAACTGATCTGGATAAGGAGCAATATATCCTCCAGGCAGTCACACTTCTATGGCTAGAACGCGGGAGCTTTATAAACATCTTCTAGAGCTTTTCAATATTTGTAATTTGCTCTCTTTATTTAGAAGGAACACCCTTGCCACTGGTTCTTGAATGGAGCCATTACTGAGAGACCTTTATATTTCAGAAGGATTGTCAGGTTGCAGGTTGTCAGGTTGTCAGGTTGCAGGTTGTCAGGTTGCAGGTTGTCAGGTTGCAGCAGGTTGTCAGGTTGCAGCATCCGCGGCTTCTTTTTATCCCATGGCCTTGCAGCTAATCTTCAAAGGGGAACGATGTAGATAGCTTTCCTTTGAAAATGGCCTGCATGGGCCCTGGCTAGAGGAGGGCTGGGGAATGGCACCCACAGATTTTTGACAGAAAACAAAATGTGTGGATTGGAAAGCGCACTGGAGGTGCAGAAGGCACTCACCTCCCAGAATGCCTTTCCTCGACCCGGCTGAAAGGGCGCAGGTCTGAAAGTCTGCAAGGAGTTTTGGCCATGTTGAGGGTGAGCAATTTTCAAAACTGCCCATCTACCCAATAAATTGCTGTTGACTAGCCTGAATGCCTTTGAGGAGCCTTTATGAAGCTTTATGTCAGTCAATCGCATTGCTAAAGCTATCGCTGTGTTTCCTCATAAAAGCAGAAATTCAGTGGCTCAGAGAGGACCTGGCTGGTTAGCGGCAAGGTAGAGGTTAATCAAACCCAGAACTTTGTGCCAAGGACAAAAGAGAGCGCTGAGAACAAAGAATGACAGCTAAACCCTGGGGTTTCCCTGCTGCTTAGTACGGGGCGGCCAGGACTGCTGCTCGTTTTTGAACTGCACTAATATGTGGCCTTGTGAAAAGGCTCAAACTGCGCCCTGTTCGGAACCCATCGGGACGGGGTGGTGACTGCGGCAGGCTCGCTCGGATCCAGCTGCCTTCAGCGGGGCAGGTGGATATCTCACGGTTTATATCCGTTCATTATTAATATTAACGCTACGCGGGGTGGGGGGCAGCTGGTGACAGAGCGGGATGATGTTCGCAGAGCAGCAGTGGGCGGAAACGAGCAACCGAGATAAAATAGATGAGGGCCAATTTTAAAAGGGTTCAGACCCCCCCAACTGAAGGAGTTATAGAGAACCTAACTCACCCCCCCCCCCCTTTGCAAACGGACTAGGGCTGAGCACCTAAATTTAGGATCTGAAAAAGCAGGCACCTGCAGGGGTGGAGTGAGGGGGAGGGGAAAAGGGTCGGCTGCCTAGCACTCATTCTCAGCACCCGGTGCCTAAATCTATTATCTAGGCAAACAAGTTGCAGTCCCAAATTTAGGATCCTAAGTTTTAGGGAATTTTCAGCTGAAATTTTAGGCTCCTGAGTTTGGCACCCAAAATGCAGGCGTCTAAAATGTAGATACTGTACTTAAATGAAGCACTCCCTGTCTGTTTGTTTTTTAATTGTCCCTTAGGGTTCTTCTGTTACTGTAGCTAGATTAGTTGCTGCTTTAGCTCAGTAGAGAAAGTTCTCCTGTTTTTGCCATCATAAAGCTGTACTTTTAAATCCTGGAGGGGGAGGAGGTAGAGGAGAGAAGACGAGTGTGTCAGCAGCAAGTGGGACTTCACCTAGGGCTTATAGAAGAACGACCCCCTGTTTTCCTCAACATCTCATTCCTATGAAATTCCCCAGCTGTCATTTTATGGTAAGAGCAGGAGGCTATTATAAAATACAGAGTCGGTGCACGCAAAGGGGGTGCACACTTGTGCACCTTGCGCGCGCCGAGCCCTAGGGGAGCCCCGATGGCATTCCCCGTTCCCTCCGCCCCCCCCACCTTCCCCTCCCTTCCCCTATCTAGCCCGCCCCCCAGCCCTACCTAAATTCCCCCCCTTTATTTTATGATTTACGCCTGCCTTTGGGCAGGTGTAGGTTGCGCGCGCCGGCCGAGTGCCGGTGCGCGAACCCCGGCTTGGCCGTTGTGCCGGCGGCCTCGGTCCCACCCCGCCCCCGCCCTGCCCCTTTTTTCAAGCCCCGGGACATACGCACACCCCGGGGCTTGCGCTTATCGCCGAGCCTATGCAAAATAGGCTCGGCGACAAGCGCAAGGGCACTTTCTCGGGGTTACGCGCGTAAGTTACGCACGTAACCCTTTGAAAATCTGCCCCATAATGGGGAAAAGTGTCGCTTGGCAGCAGAAGGAGAAGAAAAGCAAAATGAGATGAGAGGGAGAATGCTGGCAAGAGAGGTGGAAGGAGGTGGAAAGGAGGAGATGTTTAGAGAAAGTAAAATGAAAGCAAAGTAAGAAAAGGATTCAGAAAACATAAGCGAAAGATTGCTGAGCCATAGGATGGATGAACAATCCTCAGACAACAAAGAGAGAAAGGCAGATGTATCCATATTTACTGACATTCTTCAAACCTTGCAATACTAAACTATTATTTATGTATTTATTTATTTAGGTGTTTTATACACCGTCATTCCTAAAGAAGATCACAACGGTTTACACATCAATAATCATATCCTTGTTCAGTTTTCACAATCTGGGTTAGCATTCATATATTGGGGCCAACAATGCATGCAATCAAGGTCATATTCATTCATTCATTCATTCATTCATTTCACAGGTCAACATAACATTGTGTACAAGTTTATTACTTTTTCTGTATACTATTTTGTACGTCTAGTAACTGAGAACAAGAAGCCTGCTCTACAACTTTAATGAGATGTTTTTTATACCCTGTTTTAGCTGGTGACTAGAGAACCATTTTGAGATTTTTGGAATCCTGCTCAGATGCCATGCAACGGTGCTGAGCAAAAGAGATATTACCCAGGAGAACACGAGGACAAAGTAATAATTGTCCACCATGAAGAACCAGTTCAGAGCATGCCTGTGCCAGACGTGTGCAGCTGTTGCTCGCTGTTTTCCCCCCAGGGATAAATGCATGAGCTGCCTCCTGCGTCCTTCCGCGTGCACCGCTGTCCTAGCACTGAGAATATTGATAAGCCCATGCACAGAAAGCATGCAAGCATGCCAGCTGCCCTCTGACCCAAGGATCCTCAACTCTGTGGAGGGGGGAGCCCCTCCCCACCCCCACCCCCCCCACACACACACAACACACTCACACAACCCATCTGAAAGGGAGCTACTTGACCCAGAGCTGGCCCTGCATCCAAGCCCCAAATCTTTTCCTTCTCACAACGCCTCTGCTGGGATGTTTTTGTTACTCACAAAACAAAAGGCCAGTGGCTTAATCTGATGTTGAGTGGAACAGTGGTTTGGCAGTCACATGACTTACTCAAAGCAAGATTCCCAGCTCCTTTTAATAAAGGCTGGGTTAACTAAGGACATCAACGCTATCTTCAGGGAATCATTTGTCACATAGTTTCACGCAGAACGCGTATCATGGCTTACATGAAGTCTACGCTCTTGATTCCTTGTAGCATAAATTTGTGTCGCTCGCTAACTGCTAGAGAGTTGGCACAACGAATGCCCCTATTACAAGATGGACAGCTCCCATCCTCAAGTGCCACAAACAGGCCTGACGTTCAGGATATCTGCAGTGAATATGCATGAGTCAGAAATGCATGCGGTCTACGTTATGTGTAAATCTATCTCTTGCACATTCATCGCACACGCACATATCCTGAAAAGCAGGCCTGTTTGTGGCTCTTGCAGACCAGAGTTGGCCACCCCCTGGCCTATTGTGAATTTAAGAGAACTAAAATTAAATCATAATCATCTGACTGGGCAAACACATCTGCTGGTTGGCCGTCTTTCAAAGTACAAACATCTTTTTCAACGCCAGCACCCTTCCCTAATAGCAGAGGCATTGCCAAGCAATTTGGCACCTACGCCCGAGTGAAAAAGGGTGGCCCGCACCCTGTACATCAGTGTTTTTCAAGCCAGGGCTGGAGCACTACCTAGCCAGCCTGGATTTTAGGATATCTACAATGAATATCCATGCATGCCCTTACTGCATGCAGCTCTATCTCATGCATATTCATTGTAGGTGTCCTAAAAACCGAATGGTTAGCACCAGCTTGAGAATCACAGTTATACACAACACACAACACCATGAGATGGAAGACACTATCCTGCTCCTCTCCCAGCCTCCTGTTCCTCCCCTTTTCTCTATCAGGTACTTCCTCAACCCTTCCTCTATCAAGCGCCCCATTTCTACCCTCCTTCCTCATCAGATACCTTTCTTCGCACCCCTTCACTCTCTCTGAGATCCTGTTCTCTCCCCATCTCCCAGAGAATACTCCTCTTCTTCTCCACCTCAACTCCCCAGCACTGACAGGACTCCCTGCGGCTCTCTGCAGTTCCTCGAGTGCTGGCATTGTTCTCCCCCCCACTTCCGTGTGATTCAATGATCTTTTGTAAGAGCCACATGCGGCTAGGGGAGGATAGCAGCAGGATCCGGGTCCTTCCAATTCCTGTTTGGCCGTTCCTCTGCTTTGCGGCTGCTGCTGCTGCTGCCACCTTTCTCTCTCTGGGGCAGAAGAGGGAAAACAATGGGGAAAGCCGTGAGCACATGCTCCTCCTGCACCACTGGACCCCTGTGCCCTGGATAACTGCATGCAGCTGCTGGCAGCACTGTGCTGCACTATGGCACTCTTCCTGCACTGGCACCTATGGCCAAGGCCAAATTACCTGTAAGTTAACTACTGTACTGCCTAATACAGGCATAGCAACTCCAGTTCTGGGGTGTCACAAACAGGTTTGGTTTTCAGGATATCCACAATGAATATGCATGAGATATATTTGTATGCACTGCCTCCATGGTATGCAAATATGTCATGCATATTCATTGTGGATATCCTGAAAACCAGAGCTGTTTGTGGCCCTCCAGGACCAGAATTGCCTACCCCTGGCCTGATGCATGCCCCTCTGGTTAAAAATCATTCTCATTTCACTTCAGATTCAAGGATGGCAATTTCAAAGTGATTTCAGCAGGTAAAAAGCATTTTACCTGCATTAATCAGCTGTCTAAAAATTGCCTTTCCTTCAATGTTTGTTCTGTGATTTGCTTTTGCATTGTATGTAAATTGTGATTTTGATATATATCTATAGTATGTAACTCACCTTGATAATCTTTTGATTTAAAGGGGAGTAGTTAAAGTAAATGAGTAATAAAAGTGTGGCTTATTGTACGTGTGCTGCTGCACAACCCGCTTGCTTTTAGCCACATTCGGAGGAGGTGTTTCTGGGCGTGAGGTTAGGTTAGGTCAGGAGAAGGAAAGGTCCATTCGGTTTGCTTTTTCCTGCAAATATTGTATCTACCTTTGTAGCTTTGACAAGTTTTCAAGTGAAAGGCCACGTGTGCTTTGTACCCCCGGTAAAATCTTCAAGTGAAAGGCCGCAGGTGCTGTGTACCTGTGGCAAGCTTTTGAGTGAAAAAGGACTCACGTGCTTTCGCTTTCAAACTGGTGCAAAGCTTGTGGCTAAAAAGCACACATGGTCTTTACCCCGATATGAACGTTTTCCTAATGATAATAGTTAGCATTTATACAGCACTTTTCTTAAAAAAAAATAAAAAAATCCACCATAAGCTTTCTAACTATTAATATTTCAGGACCATGCAGGCAGGCACTGTGGCGTGGAAACCATAAAATCACATTTATTGTGGGGGTTTTTTTTTTCATAAACTGCATGTTGGCTTCTGAAGGGGAGAAGAGACAAAGTCATAATCGTTCTTAATAAGTAATTGCAGTTAGAGAAGGATGCAAGACAGAGGGAATGACTTTGCAAAAGGCCACAAAGAATCTCAGTAGGAGACGGGAGTCTTGAACTAACTTCCCGGGATCTGACTCATAGCCTAGAGCTCCAAACACCAGACAAGAATTCTTGACTCTTCCTGAACTTCTGCTAGGAATGAGTTCCTGCTTCCTAGAGCACTTTTCCTTGACGTCATCCATTGCTCCGGTCATTACTTCCATCCTACCAATCTCTGCCCAAACTAATTGTACTAAATTGAATTTTACGGCTGGCCCACGCTTCGGAAGTTCTATGCATGAAGGCAGGCTGGCACATTATTCATGTCTTCTGCTGCTCAGTGCCCACAGCTTTGAGCTCAATCCATTGACATTTTTTGTGGAAAAAGGAAACAAATGTCTTGTCTGCACTGCAGCTCAGTTTGTTTGGACTTCAGCCCAGCTACTGGGCTGCTGTTGATCAACAGATTAAAGTCACCGTATATTATTGGCTCCAGTAGTGTTCTGTCTGGAGAGTTTGAAGGAGGACGAGGATTGGGCAAGGTGAAGGTTCGGCAAGGCAGGGACTCAGGAGTGAGGTAGGAGACAGGAACAAGATGGGAGCATCGGAATTCAGGAACCAGGCAATGCACACTGACAAGCAAGGCACATCAGGAGACGTTGCTGAGGCATTGTAGGGCTGTTCTGGGTTTGCTTAAGTAGGCAAGACCAGTGATGTCATCACAGGGCACAGTGGGGCTTTTCCTGCTGTGGGGCATTTAAGGAGCTGGCGATCTGGCGCGCTTGTGCCTAGAGAGAGCTAGAGTAGAGCAGCGGTGTTCAGCGTCTGGTGGTGCGCATGTCATATGGTAAAGCCAGAGGCATTGGGTGATGCCGGGCGTGGATGGATCCCATGATCAGCGAGTGTAACAGAATCTCATGACTGGGATACAGGCAACCAAGGCTATAATTTGTTAAGGAAGGCACAGAAAAGGGGGAGGATTTGCTCTTTATGTCAAAAACAATATCCAAGCAACTGAAATTCAAGGGAAGTGGGGTAGGGAAGAAGTATTTTGGGATGTCCTAAAAAAAAAGATGGTGCTTCCATTTAACCTGGTGCGGTCTACAGGCTTCTGATTCAAACAGAAGGACCGGACAGTGATCTGATCGAAGACATCTAAAGGTGAGAAAGAAGGGCGAAGTGATTTTAATCTGCCGGATGTGGATTGAAGTATCCCAAGTCGACGGAGTTAACTTCTGAAGAAAACAAGCGAGCACGAAGTACACAGGACATTCTTGACTCTAAACGCACCAGAAACAAAACTACATTACCTCATCTCATGGAAGGGATTTGGCCACAAAAATAATTTTTGGGTACCTGCTTCCAACATCCCAGCTTCTTATCTCAATCAAGGATTCCCTCACCTCTTCCCACATAAACCTTGTCCAGGGCGCACTTATCCTGGGCGTACTTAACCTGGGCACACTGTCCTGGGTGCACTTTTCCCAGGCACACTTGTCCCCGTCGCACATATACTGGACACACTTGTCCCAGATGCACTTAATCTGGGCGCACTTGTCCCTGGCGCACACTTGTCCTGGGCGCACTTGTCCCTGGCGCACACTTGTCCTGGGCGCACTTGTCCCTGGCGCACACTTGTCCCTGGGTGCATTTTTACACTGCAAATCTAATATATAGCCCCAAGTGCACTGCAAACATAATATATAGCCTCCTATACACTGCAAACCTAATAAATAGCCCCCTATACAATACAAACCTAATATATAGTCCCCTATACACTAAGAACCTAATATATAGCCTCCTACACACTGCAAAACAAATAAAGAGCCCTAGGCGAACTGCAAACCTTAAATATAGCTCCCAGGTGCCCTACGAATCTAAGTTATCACCCCTTAAACATTCCAAACATAATTTATAATCCCAGGTGCACTGTGAACTTAATAAATAGTCCTGGGTGCACTTATCCCTGGCACACTCATCCTGGGCACCCTTGTTCAAGGCGCACTTGTCCCTGGCACACTCATCCTGGGCACACTTGTTCAAGGCGCACTTGTCCCTGGCACACTCATCCTGGGCACACTTGTTCAAGGCGCACTTGTCCCTGGCACACTCATCCTGGGCACACTTGTTCAAGGCGCACTTGTCCCTGGCACACTCATCCTGGGCACCCTTGTTCAAGGCGCACTTGTCCCTGGCACACTCATCCTGGGCACACTTGACCCATGTACACTTATCCCAGGCACTCTTGTCCTGGGCACCCTTGTCCTGGCTACACTTGTCCCTGGCACACTCATCCTGGGCACACTTGTTCAAGGCGCACTTGTCCCTGGCACACTCATCCTGGGCACACTTGTCCCAGGCACACTTGACCCATGTACACTTATCCCAGGCACTCTTGTCCTGGGCACCCTTGTCCTGGCTACACTTGTCCATGGCACACTTCACACTGAATAGTTAGTACTGGTTTCAGAGGACTATAAACAATTCTGATTTCCAATTGAATTACCATTTTCAAGTTAACCAAATATGTATTCAGATTTGATCAGTTTTATGCAAATATAGATCCCTGACACACTTGTCCCAGGCATACTTGTCCCCAGCACACTTGTCCCGGGCACATTTGACCCTGAATGGTTAGTGTTGATTTCAGAGGACTGTAAACAGTTTTGATTTCCATTTGAATTGCCATATTCAATAAAAATATGCATCATGAATACTCATTTATGCTATCCTGAAAAAAAATTAGATGTTTGCCACCCACGAGGACAAAAGTTTGCTCTGCTTTATTTACAATTTTAAAATAAATATAACTTGTCTCACATTTTAATTATTGTTTGTGCATACCTTTATAAATGTTGTGTACCTGCCATTCTAATAGCTGGTTACCTCTGCATTCTCCTTCTTATTAGTTAGCTTGCGTTTTTATACATCCAATTACCTAGAGGTGGGATTTACTATATTTCCTTTTGAAACCCTCCTAATAAGGGTTGCTACCTCATTCCTTATGCATGGATTGAGGTAAAACCAGGACTGGATTAACTTATTCCTTAAGACAAAGAACAAGTTTGCAACCTTAACTCCAAGCGCAGTATGCACCTGACTATAGTGCAAGGTGCCTGTTCTGATGGCCCATGTCTCAGTCATATTTTCTGAATAAAATACTGAGTTCAAGACGTTCTCTGTTTGTTTTCCTGTTTCTGCTTATCTATGCTCTACTTGCATTTGATCTATAAAGCAACAGTATTGCCAGAACTGAGCAATGCACTTTCAAAATGTAACTAGCGGTTGTCATAAACTCGATGTCATCTTTTTGCTCAGATTTTTATTTCATTCCTGATTAGATATTGGCATGCTTGATGTTCTCGGAAACCCCTTTAGCCACACTTAATCATTATGAATCTAAGAAAACCAAGTTCCTGTGCTGTACTGCTCCTTAACAGAAACCCTTGTAGTCACTCCAGACACTGATAGGCCAGGTAGGAATATAACAGAAGAGTAAACTCAGAAAGGGAAGTCCTTTTTGTTTTAAACTGACTGTCGTAAAAGTTGCCAACATCAAAAAAGGAAGGATCAAATACATCCTACACACACAATAACCATTTGACAAAAAAATGACCTTAGGGTACTACTGCAAGTATGATAAAGAAGGTCCAGCTTGTCAATATCCAGCTGGTCCTATCTACCAATGCTAGGCAAGACAGCTGACAATGATTTGCACAGTTACAATCATTCACCTGTCATTGCAAATAAAATAAATATCCAAATTCATTTGAATACTATCAAAATGATGTTTGACATTGACAAGTAAGCGCTTTCTTGTGAAACCTGCTGGGGTGTTTTTACAATAATACCCTAAGGTAACATTTTGTGGAATGGTGGTTGTGAATGGCTCCTTTTTGATATTGGTGTTTGTTTTTTTTTTTTATGGTGTGGATGTTGCAGCTTCTCTCTGAAATTTTCTGTAAGAAAAGTTACACACCTTTTATTTTAAAAGCATGTAAAACATAACAAATTTTAAAATGTTGGAGCAAGATGAAGAACAGGTCTAATAATAAAAGAAAAGAGGTTGTTTTTTGAGTATATTTATGTATTATATTTATACAGACATTTGATAATTCCCTTTTTTCGTTTTTTTTATACCAGGAATGGCTTCAAGACAGATTACAACAAATTTAAAAGCAGACAATACCACATACTATAGAGTTAGTATAAATTCACAATTGTCTACTTCACAGCTGGCATAGCAGTAGGAATCCGATGGTGCATAACTCATGGCCTTCAAGACGGGTTGTCAATGTCAGGTGGTTCAGATGGTTAGGTCAGTGGACTGGAGGTTTCTGCCGGTTAGGTCTGGGTGAAGAGCCCTGTTTTTTTCTGAAAGTGAGGTAGCAGGACACAAAGGCATAAAGTTAGTGGTATCTTGCTATAAATATTCGGTACATTGCAGCTGAAGGCTTGGAGTCTAGTACAGGACAATCTGGCAGAGGCCAGAGGAGGGGAAAGAAGGGCCAATTGGAAGGATTGGAGTTCTCTTCCGGGGGTGTAAAAGAGAAGACGTTGAGATAGATACTCTGGGGCAAGCTCTTAGATGGCATTAAAGAAACCTTGGCTGGTAGAGTGCACTTGAGTAAAGAAAACCAGCTGCAGGACCGATGCAAGAATAAGAATTTCCTGGTTGAGCCGTAATGCTGTCTACCACTGCCATATAAAGCAGTGGCAGAGCGAGAGGATGGAGAAGGAAGAGGAGGACACATTACAGTAAGGATAGTTAAAAATAGTCAGATAATTAGATGTGGTTATGGGACTCCTTCAGAAAAAAAAATATTGGTCTTGAATTACTGGAAACAGTCAAGGAAGAAGCCTACACAGTGCTTCCCAGCTGTTACAGTTTGCCATGTTAGGGAATTAGGATTATTACTATTTTTTACAAAGGACTTTCTTTCATTCCATAATTGTGAATGCAATCCTCCAAAAGACAAGATCTCTAAACATTTGTCTTTTTATTAAAACACTGCACCTTTTTTAATTAATTGGTTTCCTATTAATTTCAGTGAAGAATGCAGACGTCTACAAGAGAGGTGCAAGCACTTTCAGTGAATTCTTATCTAGAATGTATTTACTGCAAGAACCTGAAATGTTTTCATATGTGGAATATGTTTAGAAGTAACTTTGAAAAGGGCAGCTTTGGCAGCGTAAACAAATTTTTATTTTGTAAGACACCAGAACTGAGAGAGTTTACATTTAAAATCACAACATGCTATTGTTTTCTTTTTTTTATAAATTAGTACAGTTTTGTATTTATTGATGGAGAGTTTCTCGAGTAATTTGTCCTGTCTTGCCTCTCTGAAGTCAGCCGTCTGAAGAACTATGACTGCATTGTTGAATGCATGACTGCATTGTTGGTTTTTTTTTCTCGCGTAAGTGCTGAGCTTGATAGTTTTGCTTGATTTAGGATAGCTTGGCCTACAAATTCCACAACGAAGTGGGGCAAAAGTAAAAAAACCCCACCCACATAAATAAATAAATAAAAAAAACCCGATGAGTCTTAGAATCAGATGATGGTGCAATCAGGTCGAAACTCTCTGCTGGAGCACAGAAAGACTAACAACTTCGAAGTTTACTCAACAAATTCCCACCAAACAAGTTAAAAAAAACAAACAAACAAACTGCACGTGTAATTAGTAACACAGCACCCAGGACTGAAATAAACAAAAAAATAAATGTGACACAGAGCAAAGCGTCCACACTCCGCATCTGAAGCCGGGCGCTGCGTTCCAGTGACACCCGCGGCCACCAATCAGGCAGCGCCTGATCTGCATGAGCCCGGACGCGGCCCCGCCTCCTTTCCGAGCGGGAGGGACCGCCGTCCCTCTGCGCATGCGTCGCAGGCTGCGGCTCCGTCCCAGGCAGGACGGAAAGCGCTGGGTTACAGCGCGGCGAGCGGAGCCTTCCCCCCTCCCTTCCGTCCGGTTTAAGCGCTCCCCATTGTGTCTTGGCGCTGCGGGGCCGAGGCGAGACAGGAAGGCGGCGCCGGCAGGAGCGGAGCGCCCGAGGGAGGAACTTTTCTGGAGACTTTGCGCTGCAGTTTCTCCTGGTGGAGGAGGGGACCATGTGCGCCTGTCCCCGGTGAAAGAGGTGCGACCTGGAGGAGGCGGCGGAGGGGGCACCCGGACCCGGGAATGGTTGCAGGCGGCGGAGGCTGACACTTGTTGGGGCAGGAGGTGAGCGGCTTTCCCCGGCGGAGCTGGCGCTTCTCTCTAGCACTTGTCTCTTTATTTGTTTCACTTTGGGGAAGAGTTTGCTTTTAATATTTGCATGGAAGGTTTACTGAAAAAAAGCCCCAACTTTAAACCATTTAAAAAAAACCCTGGGCCGATGACCGATTTGGCGCATTTTCTCGCGAGCCTCACTGCAGAGCCCTTATGTATAACGCAGGATTTATTAAACCAGACATATGGCGAGGTTAGACCCCCAGCCTCTTATTATTTATTTTCACTTGGCGTGCTGCACAATACATTGTGATTATTTGGCTTTCCACGTTTTCTTTTTTTTTGGCAGCTGGAAGCCAGAGCTTCTCTAACCACTTTGCATAAGTTTGTTCTGGGAGGGTGAAGTTCTGAGCCCTAAGGGAAACTCCGCACGGCTGAGACGGGGGAGCAGTTCTGGTTTCCATAGGAGGCTCTGATGTGGCGAGGCAAAGACTTAGTTTTCCTGCTTTTCATACACATTGCTTCTGCAACAGTTACATTGTTGTAGTAAATTGTCAGTACTGCAGCTTACAGTTAATCCAGATTTTACAACTAATGTTTGTGCTTTGCTGTATTTTATTGCAAATGTTGCCGTTGACCAGTTGAGTATTTCGTTCCTGGGGTGGATACGTTTTGGGCAGCCCCCCCCCCAATATTTAATTTTAAAATTTCCTAAAGATTGATAAAATATTTCATAACACCCGGTAATTAAAACTAATAAGGATTTTAAAAATCTGCTGCTCTTCATGTTTGTCATCCTAAGATTGTGTGCCCCCAGTCTAACACACACACACACACACACACACATATATATATACATACATTCTTGGTGAGAGACAGGTGCATGTGTGTGTGTACTTCCTCTGTGTCGCTCTCACACACAGACATGCTTCCTGTCTCTCTCTCTCTCACATGCACACAAAAACTCAACTCAAAACCACAAGCCAGATTCTGTATGCAGGGCAACAATGGAAAAGCAGAAAATCACTATTCCTGAAAACAATACAATCAAGACATACAAATAAATCAGAATAGTAAAACTATACAAAAAATATACATTTCAAAACAGCTGATGAATTGAATAATATTCAATAATTAGAATTTCCTCTACAAATTTTTAAAAATTTTCTAAACATTGATAAGATATTTCAAAACAGCAGACACCAAATAACACCCAGTAATTTAAAACTAATAAGGGTTTTAAAAGTCCCCCACTCTCCATACCTGTCACCCTGAGATTGTTGTGAATTTGGGGTACACAGACACAAACAAATTATGCTCCCTCTGTTTCTCAAACACATACGTGTTTGGTGAGAGACAGAGGGAGGTTGAGTGTGTGTGTGCGCGTGCGTGAAAGAGACACACACACAAACGTTCCCTCCAGCTCTCTCTCACACACAATTCCTGTCTCACCCAGGTACACACACACACCATGCTTCCTCTCTCTCACCCTCACCCCTGCATGCCCACCCGCCCACAGCTTCTGCTCCCCCCCACCCCTCCAAGCAGGGAGATCGGTGGGCAGTATGGCAACAGGAGAGGCCGCCGGCTGGTTAGGCTCTGCTGATGCCACTGGTCCGCCGCCTCTCCGGGTGGGCCACTCCGGGCCTGATCTCTTCGGCCGGCGGGGCTTGGGCTCCCTGCCGGCCCATTGCTCCTGGCTGGAATGTTTCTTCTTCCCGGGTGATGACAAGAGGTTGATTGGTCGTACAGTCGCTGGCACCCTCCTCCTTGTCGTCACCGGGGGGCGGACCGCCCTCCTAGCCACCCCCCCCCCCCTCCCTTAGCACGCCTCTGCCATTGGCACTCAGGAAAATCTCACTATGTGAAATCCCAAAGGATCAATTCATAGAACTGTTTTTGTTGTTGTTAGCAATTAATTTGGATATCACTTATCCAGTGCATTGCACCTGTATTCGTAACAACTTTATTTGCCTCTGATTTCTTTTCTCTTGAGTTATTGTGATTAAAGAGTCCCCTTATCAAACATTTTTCTGATAGACACAAAATATATAGAAACAGAGAAATGATGGCAGAAGACCAAACGGCTCATCCAGTCTGCCCAGCAAGCTTTCACACTTATTTTTCTCATACTTATCAGTTACTCTGACTGCTGAGGTCAGGGCCCTTATTGGTAACTTTTTGGTTCTAATTTCCTTCCACCCCCGCCATTGATGTAGAGAGCAGTGCTGGAGCTGTATCAAAGTGAAGTATCAAGCCTAATTGGTTAGGGGTAGTAATAGCCGCAATAAGCAAGCTACTCCCACACTTGTTTACCCAGCTTGTGCAATTTAGTCCTTGTTGGTTGTTGTCTGAATATAAATCCTCTTTTCTTCATTCCCCCTGCCATTGAAGCAGTGAGCTGCAGCTGTATATGTATTCAAAGTGAAGTATCAGGCTTAATTGGTTCGGGGTAGTAACTGCTGTAACAAGCAAGCTACTCCCATGCTTATTTGTTTACTAGACTATGCAATTCAGTCCTTGTTGGTAGTTGTCTGAATGTGAAAGGATGTTCAACTCTGATCCTCAAGGACTACAGACCGGTTTGGATTTCAGGATATCCCTAATGGCTATACATGAGAGAAATATGTATGCATACTGCCTCAGCTGTATACAAATCTATCTCATGCATGGTCATTAGGGATATCCTGAATACCTGATTGGCTTGCTGCCGTCCAAGACAGTAGTACATCAGACCCAAAGTCTAAACCAAGGAAATGTGCCAATTTTTTGAGGCATTTTAGTAAATATGTTATGGTAAGGTGCACTTGAGGGAACCTGGCAGGTTTTTTTTTAAAATTATTATTTATATGTGTTTTATACATTAATATTTTCCTCCGGAGGATTTTACAGAATACATTAGTCATGTATTTTACTTTCCTAGTGATCTTCTTCACAGGAGTAAAATGCTGGCAGACTGGATATTGACTACATCTTGTTTGTAGTGTTATGAAGTATTAATTTGTGTTACTTGAAATAAGATTGCTATCCAAAATTGCTAGCATTGGAAAATCATGATATAATTGTGAAAAATCAG
The DNA here is from genome assembly GCF_901001135.1 of Rhinatrema bivittatum. NCBI lineage: Eukaryota > Metazoa > Chordata > Amphibia > Gymnophiona > Rhinatrematidae > Rhinatrema > Rhinatrema bivittatum. The sequence goes on along the minus strand of NC_042627.1, from coordinate 71,560,341 downwards.
AACTACTCCTTATGTTTCTAAGTATAATAATGAATGTATCGGACATTGATCATGTGTGAATATATGCATAAATTATAATCTGCAGCATCCACTTTACATTAAAAAATATTTGGAGTAATTGTATTAGCAAAATAATTTGTTTGGAAGAATTATTGATGACAGATGCCTTTCCTTTTCAAAATGTTCATGTTACATGATTTACAGTATTTCATTACATTTTCATTTAGATAACCACATTAATAGATCCAGCCCACTTTTGTACATTTTCCATGATGAACAAGGCGTATTTTAAGACTGAAAGTGAAAAATCAATTGGCAGGGTAATGTTCTGATGCGGACTTCCATGAAAACAGCTACAAATGGGCTGATAAAAATGTTGTAATCTGCAGATCACGATACAGGATCTACCTTGGGTAATGGTTTATGAACTGATTTACATATTGCAGTCAGTACAGAAACTTCAGGGATCATAATCTATAGATCCTACATTTTGTTCAGTGGATTTCCCTTGTATCTGTGCATGAGGCCAGGTATCCCCTTGTAACGGATTGCAGTGGAGATCCCCCTTCCCCCCCACCATTCCCAACCTCTTTTAATGAACTTTCTAGCTCCCAAAGATGAATAGAGTAGCACAGCACCATCCCTACCTTTCCTTCTCCTCCCCCTGTTCATCATATTATAACGATTAAGGAGGAATTCTCTCTCCCAAGTATGCCAACTCCGGGCTGGCATAAAATTTGCCACGTTGCAATGGGCACACAGGCTGCTGTGAGAAATTTTTTTTGCATCACAGGGATTAGCTAATAGCCACATCTACATTGAATTTACATGTGATCCTTATTACATCAAGGGTTATGGATGCACATCCAAAACATGCATCCAATCACTTGTTAAGCCGTGCGGTAGCCACTGCGCATGGTATTGTATTGGCCCCTAAATGATTATATGACTAGGCATTAATCTGTTAGTTTCAGCTAACAATACCGTCAGACATTTATTTATTTAGAATTTTTATATACCTATATTCCTATAAAGAATATAGATCACACCGGTTTACAATGGAACAGAACTTTCGCTGGGAGGCGATACATTAAACAATGAACATTAGCGAATTGTAACATTCAAAAAACATTTGGAAACAAGGAACCATAACAAACCATAACAAACCGAGAGCAAAATATAAAACTGTGGATAAATAATAAAATAAAATAAATAAATAAAAATAAAAATACTTGATTTAAAACTATTTGATTTAAAACATTTCTTATTTATTTATTTATTAATTATTGATTTAAAACATTAGTAGTACTGGGAAGGGCCATAACTGCAGTGCTTAGATACAGAATCTCTTTTGTTGTTTCCTTGGCATGTGATAGTGGTTTTATTTTAATTTTGAATGATCATCTGAATTTTAATTTTGATATGGTTATGGGCATTGTAATTCACTTTGATTTTTTATGAAAGGTGAAAAATCAAATGAATAAAAAGAAATAGAAGATAATAACCAGGTCAGACAGCTTTTGATGTGTATTAAAGTCATGCCCATCATGGTGGGAATGTGAGAGGAAGAGAAGATATGGTGTAACCTTTGTTCCCCTTATTCTTAAAATGAAAAATTTAGGATAAAAAATATTCAAAAAGATAATCTCTCTCAAGTGCATTCTGGGAATGCTTCTGCTCTGTTGAAGGCATAGCACTATAAACCCCGCACTATAAGTCCTCCAGGAGCATTAAGCAGTAAATCACGTGGAATTTGTATCGGGGCCAGAGAAAAAGTTTACTTAGCTAGTTCCCGAGCGGGACTGAAACGAGAGAGCGCATCCAGCTGCCTTCCTTTCACGCAAATGGTTGAATCAGCAGCGGCGATTAGAGCTTCCGACTCCGGCTTTCCCTCCGTGAAAGTTGTCTCCCGGCGGCTCTGCCCTGAAGGCCGGAGCTGCGTTCTAGTGCCTCCCGCGGCCACCAATCAGCATCAGCCCGGCCCCGCCTCCTTGACGAGCGGGGGGACCGCCGTCCCTCTGCGCATGCTCCGCGCTGCAGGCTGCGGCTCCGTCCCAGGCAGGACGGAAAGCGCTGGGTTACAGCGCGGCGAGCAGAGACTTCCCTCCCCCCCCCCCCCCCCCCCCCCGGTCCGGTTTCAACTCTCCCTATTGTGTCTTGGCGCTGCGGGGCTGAGGGGAGCAGGGTGGGGGGACTTCTCTGGAGACACTTTGAAGGTGTCTCAGACAGTCTGCAGTGTATTCTTTTAATTTTTTTTTTTTTTATTGAATTGGCAGGATTGCAGCATACATTTTTTTTTTAATTGATTTTGCTTAACTTTAATCTGGAATTTTTGTTGTTATATATTTTGTGGTGAGTACAAATAGTGCTATTATTGAGTAGGACCATAGTGCTCTATATTTTTGTAATGTCATTTAAAATGTATGTCACAATTCAAAGCGTTCCACGATGGCAGAGTTTCCTTTTGTAATTACTTGGATTGCTTTTTTCAGATCTTTACATTAGGACAGATTTCACAATTTGTATTCATTTTTAACTACAAATATGATTAGGCATAGGCCTGGATTTTCTAACATAGCTCTCTTAATTCGGTGGTAACGAGGTTGGGGGGCCGGCAGCGATTGCACCACCGCGGTGTTATCGCTGCCGGCTTTCGCACCCAATAGCGCCATCGTAAAAGGCGGTGCTATTGGGCGCGCTACTGGCAGCGATAAGGGGGTCTTACCTTATCGCCGCCAGCGAAGTTTCCGCCCCGACGCCGCCCTGACTCCTCCTCTTCCGGTGCTGACTCCGCCCCCGACTCCGCCCTGATCTAGCTATCTCTTGCGAAAAGGGACAGAAAATAATAACCCCCATAGTTTGAAAGAGAGTTTTACACTAACCCCAGTGCCTGCCAGTGGGTCGAAAAGTAGGTGATAGGATTGATGTTGTTATTATTGCTTCCCTCCTGCATTTAATTTCATTTCCCCCCACTGCCTGTCCCCAATATTCCCCTGCCATTATCTTTCATTTGAGCTGTGGCTGATGAAGCCTAAGGAAAATGACAGGATTTATTGAACATTTTTGAATGCTTTATTTGTTCTTAAGCTATTAGATGCTCACCACCCAGGAGAAGGGTCTTGGAGTAACTGGGGACAATATCTTTGAACTCCTCAGCTCAATGTACACTGGTGGTAAAAAAAAAAAAAAAAAGCAAATATAACGGAAAGGAAAATAAAACAGAAGATATAATACTGTATTGATCCACAGTACAACTGCACCAACAGTATTGTGTGCACTTCTGGACGCACCGTCTCAAAAAAGACAGTGGAACTCAAGAAGATACAGAGAAGGGCAACAAAAATGATAAAGGGGATGAAATGGCGCCCCCATGAGGAAAGGCCAAGAGATGGTAGAGAGGCAATAAGATAAAGGAATAGGGAACAGCTATATACTCTTTCCAGTAGTAACAGAAACATAGAAATGATGGCAGAAAAGGACCAAATGATCCTCCCAGTCTGCCCAGCAAGCTTATTCCAGTATCTGCCGCACTGGGCAGGTTACCCTCCTGCTTATCAGTTTCCCAGACCATAAACGTTGGGGCCCTCTGATACTGTTTGAATCCAGTTTCCCTTAACCCTTGCTGTGGAAGCAGAGAGCAATGTTGGAGCTGCATCAAAAGTATCAGACTTATTGATTAAGGATAGTAAGCGCCACATCAGCAAGTTACCCCCATGTTTATTTATTCCCCAAACTGTAAAATTCAGGGCCCTTGTTTGTTGCTATCTGAATCCAAGTCCCCTTTTCCCACTGCCGTTGAAGCAGAGAGCAATGATGGAGTTGCATTAACAGAATCAAGGCTTATTGGTTAAGGGTAGCAACTGCCACACCAGCAAGTTACCCCCAGTTACCCCCATGCAGGCTTTTCTTTATTTCCAACCTCTAGCCTTTAGGGATCCACAGTGTTTATCCCATGATCCTTTGAATTCCTTCTCTGTTTTAGCCTTCTCCACCTCCTCCAGAAGGGCATTCCAGGCATCCACCACCCTCTCCGTGAAGAAATATTTCCTGACATTGGCTTCGACAGTGTTTCCCAATCTTTTCAAGGCCATGGCACCCTTACTTTAAGAAAAATATATGGCACACCAGTCTCCATGGAGCAGGAAATGTGCACATGGAAAGGATTCATATGATCAACAGCAGGGAAGTATTGAAAGCTCCAGCAGGTTCTTCCAAATTTTAAACCAAAAGGAAGGAGGGGGCGGAGACACATATAAACAGTCCATCACGCTGGACCTGCTCCTTATATATGCAAGTGCAGGAGAAGTCAGCGCGTTGCAAGCAGCCAGCTCAGTTATCTTGGCTGCTGCCTTTGACTGCGAGATCCTCTCCACTGCTGCTGCTGTCAACACTCAGTACTCTGTGCACCCTCTCACCTTCTCACTCAGCCTGGGGATAGGACAGAGGCTGAAAGAACATAAGAAGATAAGAAAATGCCATACTGGGTCAGACCAAGGGTCCATCAAGCCCAGCATCCTGTTTCCAACGGTGGCCAATCCAGGCCATAAGAACCTGGCAAGTACCCAAAAACTAAGTCTATTCCATGTTACCGTTGCTAGTAATAGCAGTGGCTATTTTCTAAGTCAACTTAATTAATAGCAGGTAATGGACTTCTCCTCCAAGAACTTGTCCAAACCTTTTTTAAACACAGCTATACTAACTGCACTAACCACATCCTCTGGCAACAAATTCCAGAGTTTAATTGTGCGTTGAGTAAAAAAGAACTTTCTCCGATTAGTTTTAAATGTGCCCCATGCTAACTTCATGGAGTGCCCCCTAGTCTTTCTACTATCCGAAAGAGTAAATAACCGATTCACATCTACCCATTCTAGACCTCTCGTGATTTTAAACACCTCTATCATATCCCCCCTCAGTTGTCTCTTCTCCAAGCTGAGAAGTCCTAACCTCTTTAGTCTTTCCTCATAGGGGAGTTGTTCCATTCCCCTTATCATTTTGGTAACCCTTCTCTGTACCTTCTCCATCGCAATTATATTATAGGACTCAGGAGGAGGTGCTGCTATCCCTCCCCTGCACTAATGACCGCAATCCTGGGCCTCAAGATGTAGCTAGGGAGAAGAGACATATGATTATGATTACACATCTTCGCAGAATGGAGCCCCTACACATTTAAAAGCCACCACTGGTGTTTCTTGTTGATGCAAGGTGCTAAGAGCAGACCCCAAGTGCTTATCTGGATCTGAGCATCAGGCATTGGTGACTTTTCTGTGGTGATCAAGTCTGAAGGCTCACCATGGCGCACTGTTTGGGGAAACACTGGACTAGAGTATATTCCATGTAGCCAGTAGGCAGCACATTTAAAACAAATCAGAGAAAGTATTCATTCACCGAGGGCACAATTAAACTGTGGCATTTGTTGCCAAAGAATGTGGTGAAAGCTGTGGGCATAGCTGGGTTTAAAATGGGTTTGGACAATTTCCTGGAGGAAAATTCCATAAACCATTACTAGCCGTGTAGATTTGGGAAAGCCACTGCTTATCCTGGATATGAGCAAGAAGGACTGGACCTGTTCTTTGAGATCTTGCAGGGTACTTGTGATTGGCCACTGTCAGAGACAGGACGCTGGGCTTGATGGACCTTGGGTCTGGCCCAGTATGTCAGTTTCTTATGTTCTTAAGAAAAATCAGGAGAAGAATCATTTTGAGGACTGAGGGAGAGGTAGGGATTGTACAGCCGAACAGTTGTGTGCATGAGTAGATTAAACAGAAACATTATGGCAGAAAAAAATCCATGTGGCCATATCTTACTTTTTCAGTAGACTTTTTTTGGCAACAGTTTTGCTGGGAAAAGCCTTAACTTTCACAGCTGCTTTTCTGAGGCGTAAAATGCCAGCAGACAGGTATGGTCCGCGTTTTGCTCTTTTTCAGTGTACGTTGGCAAAAATAGAATTTATATTGAGAAAATTAATTGAAAGTGGAAGAGGGGCAGTAAATTTGGAAAATCAGACCTGCTGCTTGTGTTTGTTTAAACATAACAAAAGATGTGTGCGTCACGCGGTCAGCAATAAAGCAAAGGTAGCCATGGTAGCTGGCATGACTGTGAGGTAATTGCTCTCAATGAATAAAACATCCCTGATCAGAGGCAACTGTAATCAGCTGATTGGGCCTGTGGCTGACGGCCCCACTGCTAACGCTATTAGAACATAAAATAAGAAGAAACATGGGTTTAAATACTTGCTTTTTCTAACTGTGCTGCCCAAGCGGCTAATGGAGTGGCCTTTTAAAGTTGGCTAATTAATGTCTGTCTGAGGTTTTGCTTTGACTGGCCAATGACAAAATTCTTTGCTCTTATTAGTGTTGAGATTCAGCTATAATCTGAAACGAATGGCATTTTTATCTGGCATTAAATGTAGAATATTATAGTATTCCAAATAACAAAAAACCAAACAAACAATTGGGGGGATGGGGTGGAGCGGAAGCAACACAATCGAAGACCGTCATTTTTAATATCAAAAAGATGTCAATTTAATTTTTTGGCAGCAATTTGATTAAATGAGCTTTCATTTGGATAATCATATTAATATGTCTGACCCCTTGTGAATGATCCATGATGAAAATAGCTCTGAGAGAGGTTTCCTATCAAGATGGACAGATTCCTTGCTTTTGTTTGGATGCTTATTAGCGTATGCTCTTTTTAAAGGGGAAATATGCAGTCAAGTATACAACATTTCTCAGCACGCAGTTTGCAGTTGCTGCTGGTTTAAATTGTTAATTCACCTTTCTGTGGTCATCATTGCCAGGTAGAGGAAGTCATTGATTAAACTTGAGCATTGTTTACCTTGTGCCTGTTTCACATTTGCGGGCTGTGGTGTTTATGCGGGGACTCGTGCTCGGCGTAGAATGAGCAGATGTCAATTTGTCTAAAAGCTCAAGCATCGCAGTTCAGCAAAATATGTGGAATCTAATTGTGCTGTCTCTGTGGAAGTGTGTGACTGTGATTTGTTAAACATGTCTGTCCTGAGCTGCTAGAATATTTAATGTATTGGACATTCTAGATTCATTTAGCGGGCTCTAAATTTCGTAATTGTAGGCCGAGTCTTACATTAAGCAATTCTAACACAGTATGGAGAAATTTCCTTTACACACATTCACCAGTGTATGAATGAAGAAGAGCAAAATAGTTTGATTGTCTGTCAGTTATTCTGTAGTGGTTTAGACTGTAAGTGTAGATTTCTCATTTAAATGCATTTGAGTATTGTGCATAGCCCAAACGTTCAGCATGCTTATTGAAAGGTATTTAGAGGTTGTGGATGGAGTTTTATGACTTTTGCTTTTTCTTTGTGCCTTTTGAATGCGTTGCATGGCGGATTTATTGTGTACTGAGCCCCGGGTATGAAAGCTGCTCGATTTGGTTAGGTACTCTTGCATGTTGACTGTTTCCACATGTCTGCATATGATATATTTGATTGCCATTGTGAATGCGTGTACAGAGCTGGTATGTGAATAATTATGCTAAGCATATAATTAATTTTTTTTTTTTTTTTGGCAAAGTGCCAAAGAGGATATTGCATCTCCTTTGGAAATCTTCCTGTGTTGAACTACATAAGATTTGCTATCCTGGCTCAGACCAAAGGTCCATCAAGGCCAGTATCCTGTTTCCAGAAGTGGCCAATCCAGGTCACTGGATTTATATATTTTTATATATTATATATTTTATATTATATTATATATTATATATATATTATATATTTTATATATTACCCCTTATTCAGTAAGGGGTAATAGCGCGTTAGAAATGTGCGGCCAAACCCGGGCTAATAGTGCGCTTCACCGGCGCTCACTATACTGTATCGGCTGCTTGTGAGATGCAGTGACCAGAACTGCACCCAATACTCAAGATGAGGTTGCACCATGGAGCGATACAGAGACATTATGATATTCTCTTTCATTCTCCATTCCTTTCCTAATAATCCCTAGCATTCTATTTGCTTTCTTGGCTGCTGCTGCTGCACACCGAGCAGAAGATTTCAACATATTTTCAACGATGTCACCTAGATTGTTTTTCTGAATGGTGACTCCTAATGTGGAACCTTGCACTGTGTAGCTATAATTTGTGTTACTCTTCCCTAAGTGCATCACTTTGCACTTGTCTACATTAAATTCAGTTTGCCATTTGCATGCCCAGTCTCCTAGTTTTGCAAGGTCCTCTTGAATAATTTAGTGTTCTCGGCAAATTTGATCACCTCACTTGCCGTTCCCATTTCCAGATCATTTATAAATATATTAAAAAGCAGTGTCCCAGAGCAGGTCCCTGGGGCACTCCACTATTCAGCTTTCTCCATTGGGAAAATTTATAATTTAAATGTATTCTCTGTTTTCTATCTTTTAACCAATTCTGCCCCCAACCCATGACTTTTTAGGTTCCTAAGAAGTTGCTCCTTTGTCAAATGCTTTCTGCAAATTCCGATGCACTGTATCCACTGGCTCCCCTTTATCCACAGGTTTATTTACTTGTCTTCATCAAGCCCAGCTTTCTGTCTCCCGTAGTGGCCAATTTAGATCAAAGTACCTGGCAGGATCAGAACGAACAGGTCCAATCCTTCTTGCTCATAACGCTGGCTTTCCCAGGTCCACCTAGCTAATAATGGTTTATGCACTTTTCCCCCTCCAGGAACTTGAACGAACCCTTTTTCAGTCCAGCCACACAAACTGCTTTCACCGCATCCTCTGGCAATAAATTTCACAGTTTAATTGGATGCCGAGTGAAAAGATTCTTTCTCTGATTTGTTTCAAATGTGCTGTTGCAGGGGTGTGGGACCTTTCCTTCACATGTTCCTGGGGATTCGCTCTCCCTTCCCCATTTTATAACTCCTCCATCACACTTAGCTCAGTTGTTGTAGCGATAGTGCTCGGCTGGGATGGAGGAGGGGCATGAGCACGGTGTTCTTGAGGGTTGACTTAAATAAATGTATTTTTTCTTCGCTTCAGCCCATGAAGGGCCTTATCGGGGAGGGGGGGGGGGGGGTGAGTAGCTGCAGGTATCCTTGGCATCATCAGTAGGAATGTGCAAGGTGTTGCCATGAAAGTAAACCTGATCAACGCTGGAATTTTTTTTTTTTCTTTTGTGAATACAACTGGAGAACCTTGCTTGATTCCAGAAAACTTTCTGGCCGCAAATTTAATAGCATATTTATAGGCACTGCAAACACATGAAAATCACTATTTATGGAAGCCCCTAAGAGGATGCAACAACTGCCACTTGGTTTCCAAATGCACAATCTCGTGTGGTAAATGAATACTGTATTCATTAGTGGTAATTTTCGTAATCAAATGTATGACAGCCATTCCTGAAAGCACACTCTGGAGTACTTCAGGCTTTATTTAAGTTAATAGTTAATTGCATGCAGATCTAATAAAAGCAAGCTGTGATCTAGAACAGTAATTTGATAATCATTAACATGCAAAATATATTCCTCTTCTGCTTAGCATTGAACTGTATATGTGTATACATACAGTAGCTAAAATGAATACTTCATCACTGTGGTATGATCCCATGAATATATTTTCCTCATCGACCTGCACACCAGCCCAGACAAGTTGGATTCCTCCCCACCACCAGCAGATGGAGGCAGAGTGTACACTGTATTATAGATGTCACTCCCTATATAGTCTGGTGCAGCAAGGAAAGGGTCAGTAGTTCTCTGCCTCCAGCAGATGGTAGGTGAGATTGGTTCCAGCAGAGAAGTTGGGCAACAGTCTCGGGGGTAGACCGATTTTTCCACCAGAAGGAAGCTTTGGCCGACCTGGGGGGGGGGACTGGTTCTGGGAAGACATCATTGCATACTTTCACAAAGCATTATAAGCTGGACCTTCAGGAGAGGAAGGACTCTGCCTTTGCAGTGGGAGTCCTGGAAGCAGCTCCAGGTTACTCCCACCCAGGGTAGATACTGCTTCTGTATTCCCACTTGTCTAGACTGGTCTGCAGGATAATGAAGAAGGTCCATTTAAGGGCTTACCTGACAGTTGTCTTTCCTTGAGTTCTGGCAGACCAGTCCAGAGCCCACCCCGAGAAGCGAGCAGGAGTAAAAAAAAAAAAAAAAAAAAAAAAAAAGGAAAAGAAGTAATTTAGAATCAGTATCAGCAAAATAAATAAATAAAAATGTTTTTTCCCCCATTTTGTTCTAATACAACACATATTGTAGGAGAAGAATATGTGAAAAAGAGGGCCTTATCCCAGGAGGGTAATACAGCTCAGGGAGAAAAGAGCAGGAACAGTGCTCAATCCCTTTTTCCTTTTTTGATTGTTACTAAAATGATGTCAAAAGAAATAATTTCTTTTTGAGTTCCAGTAGTCTCTCTTGCCCAAGCTCCTCGGCTTGAGCAAGATACTATGGTCGCCTTCTCTACTGCACCAGGGACATTAGGACAAAACAGTTTGCATTCTGTCTCCATCTGCTGGTAGGGAGGATGAATCCCATTTCTCTGGTCTGGCCTGGTCTGACAGGACTCAAGGAAAGACAATTAATTGACCCTTTCATCTTTAGGTGGTGGGAGAGAGAAGAGAATATCCCTCCAAAACAATTGAAACAGTTTCTTCTGATGTGGTATGTGTTTCGCATTTTGGGACTGACCCAAGTAGGTTGATAAAGGGACTTTTTAATATATACAAGAAATTAAATGTTGAATTGGTACTGTTTTTATGATCAGCCTAAGAACTACAGCAGCTGCCTTAAGGAACAGAATTGCAAAAACAAAAAAAATTAATCTATTCCTTTGGCCAAATCTGGCTTGGTTCCCAGTCTGACTTGCTTTGCTTTCTTGAACCAGAATCCTCTGCTCAGCACTGTTGTGGCAAAGGGCTTGTCTGTTGTGTTTGTGTTATGTAAATAGGCTTTCATGGGGGTACATGTAATCGTTGTATAGATTTTGTTGTGCAGCTGGAAAACTGCAGCTTTGCTTTTAAAATGGGGAAAATTAAATGGGAGACTTGATCAAGAAAGATAGAGCAGAATGAGAAAAGGCACAAAGAAGGGCAACCAAAGTGATAAAGGGGATGGAACGATTCCCCTACGAAGAAATCTTCAGCTTGGAGACGAGATGGTTGAAGGGGGATATGAAAGAAGGAGTGGAAAGGAACGAGTAAATGTTAATCAATTGCTTAATCTTTTGAAAAGTAAAAGACTAGGGGACACACAATGAAATTACTAGGTAATACATTGAAAACTAATAAGAGAAAATATTTTTTTACTCAACGCATAATTAAGCTCCGGAATACATTGCCAGAGGAAGTGGTGAAAGCTATTAGTATAGCTGTGTTTAAAAAAGATTTGGACAAGTTCCTGGAGGAAAAGTCCATTAATCATTATTAAGGTGGAGTTGCAGAAATCCACTGCTTATCCCTGGGATAAGTAGCGAGGAATCTGTCTAGCTCTAGCCGTTGGGATCCTGCCAGGTACCTGTGACCAGGATTGGCCACTGTTGGAAACAGGATACTGGGCTTGATGGTCCTTTGGTCTGACTCAGTATGATAAGTCTTATGTTCTTTTTGTTCAGTCCGGTGCTTTAGTGGCAGAGCCATGAACTGCCAAGCAGAGGGATCCAAGTTCAGTTCTCAGCCGGTGCTGGGGATGCACATTCACAGCTCCTAGGGGAAAGAGACGTGTGCTCATTGCCCAATGGCACCACCTGCTACTGCGGAGTGCAGAATTCCCCCCCTGTGCACAATTGTCAAATTCTGCGCAGACAATGGCTGCGGAGACCCTGGCATGCTGTGAATGGAGCGTGCGCCGTTCATGGCGAAAACGAATGCTCCCATGTGCTGTGGGATGTGCTCCGCTCACAGCAAAGATGAAGGCCCTGGTGAGAGTGAATGTGTGTAGAGAGGTGTGTATGTGTGAGAGGGTGAGAGAGCGGGGGATGGGATGTGAGAGAGACCAGCGAGGGTGAGCTGAGGGGGGTGTTTGAGTGTGAGTGCCAGAGAGAGGAAGCCTATATGAGGAGATTGTGAAGGAGTGTGTATGTGTGTGAGAGATTGGGAGCTGGTGTGTATAAAAAAAGGGATTGTGTGTATGTGAGGGTGCTAGCCTGTGGGAAGGGATTGTGTACGTGTGAGAGAGAGAGACATAGGTAGCCTGTGTGAGGGTGTATGCGTGAGAGAGAGGGAGCTTGTGTGGGTGTTTATGCAAGAGATAAGGGACCCTGTATGAGGGGATGTGTGTGTGTGTGCGAGAGTGAGGAAGTCTGTATGAGGGGATGTGTGTGTGCGAGAGAGTGAGGAAGTCTGTATGAGGGGATGTGTATGTGTACTAGAGAGAGGGAGGGACAGAGAGAGAGAGCCTGTGTGAGGGGCAATACTGAGAACAGGGTCAAACTCTGGGAGAGTGGAAGGGGTTGAGCCTAGAGGTGGAGGGGAGAGATACTGGCAGGGGCCTGAGAGGGCAAAGTGGCCAGGGGAGTAGGGAGAGTGAGTGGAATTTCTAGAGAAATTCTGCTCAAAATATTTAAAATTCTGCATCTTTACTTTCTGTATTAATTTAAAATGTAATTACTTAAAGACTGTCATGTAAATTGTATTATTTTGACCAATATAAAGTTTCCAGAATTTTAAGTTTTTGTGCGCAGAATTCCCCCGGGAGTAAACTGAGCTGGAAGCCTCCCGTTATGTGCTTATAGTACGGATTCTGTGCCCAGGTGTTTGTTACTGCCAGCTTTTCAGTTGAATGTCTGAATGATATCTTGCCTTGTCAAGGCAGAGAGAAAACGTCTACTTCCCTGCTAATGAGATTTGCATAACTGACAGCCACAAATTTGGTAATGTGAAGTTGCATCTGCACAGATCCGATAGCAAAGGGAGTGGTATAACCTTTATTACAGCTTTTTTATAAACGGATAAATCCAGAAGAAGTCGGCATTTATGTTTGGATAATTTTCAGCCGGCATCTTGTCTGTTCTAAGATGAAAGATGCATTGAGCGTTTGCAAGATAGAGGAAACCACAGCAGTAAGGAAGGAGTCTGCAGAGTGGCGAGCAGAAGATAAAGCCTGAGCGGCCTGTTTTTTTGGGGGTTTTTTTTTTTTTAAATATGTGCTTCAGTTCCCTCTGATCTTATAAAACCATTCTTAGGTGTGGCCACACCCGAGCAGTACTCGGGTCTCCACTGAGCCGAAACGGTTTGTAATAATGAAAGGGGCTATGCGGAGAGAAACTGAAGCAGGTTAGTCAGTTGTAAAGCAACGTGGGCCCGATAGTCGGATAAATGACAGCGTCTGGATATCTGGCTCCACTCAGCAGCCAGCGCTTTAGCTTTCTATTTAGCTGGTTCAGTGGCGAGTGGGACGAGTGATGAGGCTACTTATGCGGCTAACTTACTGCCTGATTGACTAAAGGCTTTCCTCTCATTCTGTGTCTATGAGGAAATCTCTCCATGAATCAGGTCCTTAGCCCAGTTGAGTTAACTTATCTGGCAAAAGTTGAAATACTGCTAAGACCTGCTGTTGAGCATGGCTGTACCGCTGAATATTTCGGACCAGTTTATCTGGCTCATTCGTTCAGCGGGATAGCGGCTGAATATCAGGCCCTGTATGAAGAAACTTAAAAAAAAAAAAAAAAAGATGTGCCGTGCTGTGTGTTGTGGTAATTCATTCTTTATTGCCCCGCATGAAAAAAATACTTTTTTTGAAGAAGAATACGCTGCCAACGAGAAGCTTAAATATTTACTTATTTATTTGATTTGACAGACTGTTTCTACAAATATCTTGCTGGAGAAGCAGTATCTAGAGTGCACGCATTTTTCTGTCTCGGATCTTTCCGCTGAATAAAAACTCTCTTCTAAAACCACACACGTTTCTTTGTGTCCACAGATGTCTAGTCTGGTAGGATGCTTCATTTGTTTCCATCTAAATCCATCTAATCTTCTGCAGCGGCACGAAGCCCACGTGTTCTCCGTCTTCACCCTCGCTTCCTCCAGCTGTAAGGATCCCCCTGGGCTTGTGTCCTGCTTTCCTGAATTACAAAGCAGGTTTAGCTTCCACGTCCTTCCTGTGGAGGCCATTCCATGTGCCTGCCACCAGTTTCATGAATAATTGTATCCCTAGGGTCCTTCTGAGGGTACCTCCCAGATTTTCTCAGATGCATCACATTGCCCCTGCATATCTGGGGAGTGGCCCCCTCACTGCTTATCTCACGCTTGAGGTTCCATTGGTCAGAATCTACTCCTGATTCCTGCTGCATTGGCATTGATAAATGATGTTGGCCTTCCTGGTTGCTGACGTTCTTTACATCTCCAGCTTTATTCCTAGCAAGGTTAAAACTTGTATTCATCTAGCAGTAAAGTGCTATTAACTTTTCAGTGGTTCTAAGAGGCGAAATAGGATGCAGTAGATTGTAGTGGTAAGAGGGTGAGTAATGTTCCCCATAAAGAGAAGTTTTGTAATTACTATCATGAAAAAATGATTACTATGATATTCAAAAGCCATTTAGACAGATAACTGAAAAGCTGTCCATCTAAATGGCTTAGCCAGCTTTAATAAAATTCGGGGGCGTTCCAGGGGCATGTGGGAAGCATTTCCAGGCAGGGCAGCGTTATGCAGCTAACTCTGCTCGCACCATAGGGCCGGATACACCTATTTAGCTAACTTAAATATAGCCACTGAACATCCCCATTATGTTAACTGGATACCTATATCAATTAGCCACTCCACGGCTGAATATCAACATCCCTCTGTCCAGTAGAGGCACATATAATTTTCTGTTTAATTTGTAATTTAGAAGCTTCCAGAGGCATTAGCACAGGAGGAATAGCTTCCAAAAAAAAAAAAGACAGTAAGAAGGAATATATATTTATTTAAAAACCACACATTTTACAAATAGCTAACGATTGGAAAACAGGGATGGTAACTTTCAAACAGCTGCATGGGCGTACGTGTTCACATGTAAGCTGACTCATGCTAGTGGGCACGGTCATTTTATAACATTCGTGCATATATAAGAACATAAGAAATTGCCATACTGGGTCAGACTAAGGGTCCATCAAGCCCAGCATCCTATTTCCAACAGAGGCCAAACCAGGCCACAAGAACCTGCCAAGAACCCAAAAACTAAGTCTATTCCATGCTACTGATGCCAGTAATAGCAGTGGCTATTTTCTAAGTAAACTTGATTAATAGCCATTAATGGACTTCTCCTCCAAGAACTTATCCAAACCTTTTTTGAACCCAGCTACACTAACTGCACTAACCACATCCCCTGGGAACACCTTCCAGAGCTTAATTGTGTGTTGAGTGAAAGAATTTTCTCCGATTAGTCTTAAATGTGCTACTTGCTAACTTCATGAAGTGCCCCCTAGTCCTTCTATTATTTGAAAGTGTAAATAACCGAGTCACATCTACTCGTTCAAGACCTCTCATGATCTTAAAGACCTCTATCATATCCCCCCTCAGCCGTCTCTTCTCCAAGCTGAACAGCCCTAACCTCTTCAGTCTTTCCTCATAGGGAAGCTGTTCCATTCCCTTTGTAAAAATGGCTGTATGCATGTTCACGTGTGCACGGTTTTATATGGGCGTGCGCAAATGCCGGCTCCACCACGTAAATGGGGGGGAATTTTAAAAACGCATTTGTTCCCAGTTTGCCCAGTTAATGGATCGGCTTTCTAAACCCCCTTCTTATTTAGCCTCACTTTTACCCCTTTTACCCCCGACCCTTAAAACCCCACTGACTCGCCTAGTTTTGTTTTATTTTATTACTAATAAGCCATCCGTAGCAGAATTAACGTTACACGGTAGGGGGACCCTGGTTTGCGCGTGTGCGTGTAAATACGTGTACATTTCAAGGTAACTTATTTATGTGTGTACCGGGAAGTATGCGCGTACTCGCGTGCTGCTTAAAATCCACACGGCATGCGCCAGCCCGAGGTACTTGCGTATCTCCCAGCCTCGGCATGGGTAGGGATATTAAAATTCACCTAATATAGCATTCATCTTCAAATCATTCACATGCATTCTTTTGTAAACGTTAGACTCTGGAGACTGTTGCTAAATGTTTGCTGGAGCTGAATTGTAAATGTTGGTGTGCCGTGCAGAAAAATGACTGGAGAGTTATTACTGTGCTTCAGGCCCTGAACTGAAGCTTGAAACACTGCGGTGGACAAACAGCTAGAAGGTGTCTAAATCTATAGTGCATGTGGGAAAACGGTGACAAGCGATGTAATGTTTGCCCCGTGTACTGCAGTTCTCTCTTGTGGCGTTACTGCATTTTTTTTTTTACATGTGCTTGCTAATTATTCTTTCATATTTGAGATTCTTTGTGTGGGTCGCTTATCTTTATTCTTTTATGGGGGTATTTTTGTAAGTTACAGCTGTTTGTATGTACCTGGCATGATGGCAATGTGGCCCTCCGTTAAATAAGTTTTGGAACATTGGTATTAACATCTCCCAGAGTTTGCTGACGAACAATAAAAGGTGCACGGCCCAGCATATGTTCAGGGTTAAACAGAGTTGGGTGAGAGCTTGTAATAAACTATGGGTTTAAGGTTCTGGTGACGATTGATACAATGTGTGTGATACAATTGAGTTGTTGTGAGTTGCTGTGTTACTTCTATATCTAATGAATAAGCAATGAGAAGCAATTTGACAAAGTATTCAACTTGCATTTTTTATTTCATTACTTCAGTGGTGTGAAAGATAAGGTTTATTTTTACATTTTCTTTTTTCTTTAAGACTGTCTTCTTCGTTGCAGTATGACTGGGAAAGGAACTAGATTTCAAAATACTTCATATGAAGTTTAATGAGGCTTATACGACTTTGTTCATGATTGTATTTCCATTTGGGGTAGACCTATGATTATTTTGGCACTTGCCAGTCTCCGAGGCATTTTACTAGCTTGCTAGAGTGTCATTAAGATGAGATGCGTATTTAGATTATAAAACATATCTAAAGCTGCCATCTAAAGCATACACAAAACAGAGAAACTAGATAAACACTTTGAAGAAAAAAAATCAGATTGCAGGTCTAAAGGAGTAGAAGATGCTAATGTCAAACACTCATGCACCATGGCTTGTGGACAGATTGCCCTCCTCTCCTGCCCTGGACCCAGAGAAAGACAAATGTTTTGCCAGATGCTTCTGGCAGGATGCTGGTCCGCTCTTATTTTCTGCATTTGCAGCCAAGGTATTCCAGCTCTAGCTCCCATTAAGAAAACATTCCTAATTTCAGTGTCTGTTTAGACATTATTGATGCACTTCGTATCACTTTCTTCTATGCTAATTAATCAGGCGAAAGCCTGCTATAATGTATTTATTTTATTTAGGAAGCAATACAGTCTATAGTCAATGAGCAGCTTACTAGCAAAAGGCAAAAGCCTTATTTGTACCCCTGAAAAAAGATCAGAGTCCTCCTGATTGGCATAAACAAGAATACTCCTATTTCTCTTAACAAGCAAGATTTAGCAGAAAGGAGGAGAGAGAGAGAAAAAAAATCTGAATAGTACATCAAGCCCTGAAAAACAAATTGGTGTGCTCCTTAAATAATGTGAAAATGAATTACATTTCACTGGACTGCTTCACTCTGCCTCCAGGACAGGGTTAAGGATCCTTGTGGTTTAGCACACACAATAAAACTGGGAACGCACTTTCAGAGATGCCATGAACTGTCCCCCTCCTATAGGACCTGGGATTTGTAATCTGCAGAAGAGCATCTCTTGTAAGAAGAAGTGGAGCAAGCTAATTGCCACTCTTCTTTTAATAAACGGATACATAAAATATTAACACAGCAGCTGAAGTCCTGAAAATCTCCAGGCCTGGCCAATAAATAAATAAATAAGAGCCTGCTTGCTGAAAGGGAAAGTCATAATTAAATATATCATCTGCTCTGTTTCTATATTGGCTCCAAGCTGTTAGTGCTTCGCAGTATACGAGTAAATGTGATTTATAAACAATGGGAAAACGCACACGGCCGGCATTTTAGTTTTCTCCTCCTGATTTGATAATTATTTTCAGAAGTTAATGGCACTATCGGCATACGATTTTGTATTTTAAACTTTGAGAAAGGTCCTGCTATACTTCCTTAATGCTGTTTTGCACAAGTTGTGGCCAATTTTAATATTGCGGCCCATAAGGAAATGAAGTTTAAACTGTTTTGTAATGGTCCTTCAGTGGCTTATATGCACCTTCTAGTCATCATTAGAAAGCATGGCTGGCCTGGTAGCTCAGAGACGGTGCTGCATGCCTCTACATGGAAGGACCCCGGGTTCAATTCCCAGCTCAGGTCTTCTGCTCCCTGGCTCTGCCAGGGCTGATAATGAAACCTAGTATTGGAATCAGAGCCCATAACTGGAGCATTCTGGAAGTGGCCTTGGTGCATGGCTTCTATCCAAGGACCGCAACCTAGGGCCTGTTATGACCAAAAGGTTCAACTTTTTGACTCATCTATCCAGAGAACATTATTCCAGAAGCTATCCAGATTTTCTTTGGCAAACCTGAGATGGGTAGTAAAAAAATCTCTTGAGACACAATATTATACAAAGTAGGAATTATAAAATTAATTCAGAATCAGAGTGTGTGTGCGCGAAATAAGTAAACCCTTAATTCCAAGGCACAGTTAAATATTTCATATTTTCTTTGTGTGATATCTTCTCAAAATATTGATCATTGCTTCTGGATTTTAGGAAGAAAAAAAAATCAAAACTCAATCAAAAATCCAAGCTCCAATAAATATAAGGCAGCTTTGAACAATGAGTGTGTAAACTCGTTTTATATAATATCACAAGAAGCAACTTTCTCATATCATACATTCCTTCAGATTTCTTATAATGCAATGATGACATAGTACCAAGTGCTTGAAACGTCAGACTTGCAGAATAGCAATCATATAGGCTCATTCATTTTTTTCTATGAGGGTATTCAGTTCTTTTCCACGGCTTATCGTAAACGGTTTTGGCTAACCCAGTATGTCCTTGGATTTAAAAGATTTCTCGATTCCCAAGCACATTAGTCAAACTCGGCATTGAATACCTCAAAAGTTCCACAATAAAGAATTCCTTTACGGGCACACCTGACATGATGATTAATGCTAAAGCAATAAGGAAGTTATGCGGGCATGCGAGTCTCGATGACTACTAGAAAGCAGAAGACCGATGTGGGCAGCACCTCCTCCGTTTCGTATATACTTTCTCTGTGCTGCTGATTCATGACTCCAAACAGGGTCCCAGACCTCTCCACTGCCATTCCGACTTGCAGCAGGTTGCTCATGATCCTCTAGCTCCACCCCTTCCTCTGTGAGTGCCCGAGACCCCCAGGCTGACTGCTGCTACCATTCCCTGCTTGGGGTAGGGAGAGAGTTGCTGCCAGAGGGGCACACCTGAAGGAGCTCTCAGGGGATTGTGGAGATGGGGGGTTATTTAGGAGTGTTAGGTGGGCTTTAGATGTTATAAAGGGATGAGTAGGTGGGTTTTTTTTAGCCATGCATTGTTGCTAGTGTAACTGAATTAGTAGCTTTGTCCTCCCTAATAAGAATAGGATGGGGCTAAGGTTTACTCCAGATTATTGATGTATTTGTATTTTGTTGATGAACTCTTATATTACAAAGTGTTTGGATTGTTAGTTGTATTTCTTTCAGTTGCAAACCACTTTGGGTTGTACTCCGGAGCAAGGAAGGTGGTCTATGAATGTAAATCAACTTTTATGTTTTTAGCCAGCGTAGGGGATCATGTGAAATTTCATATATCACTGCTTCATATCTCAATTATTTCAATGACAAAATAGCAGGCACACTTGCTCAGTGTCTTGGGATCGGAGTTTAAATCTGGTAGATTGAGGATATCTGATTAGGAAATTCAGTACTGCTTTGTGTTAGACCAAGCTTGTAATTGTCTCCTTGGGGGGGCTGAAGATTGATTGTTTCTGTGGGCATAAACAAAAAAAAATAAAACCAAACTCTGCACCTGATGGCCCATATCAATAAACTGAGATACTACAGTGCATTTTCAACTCCATTTCTAATATAGCTTATTGTAATGTGCCTATATGTATCTTAACAGATCAATTAACAGATCATCAACGAAGGTTCAAAATATTCAATAAGTCAAAAAAAGGGAACCTTGTGTAAACTGGGCAATTCCTTCTTAAAAATTATATAAAGTGGAGGTTTCATATATTTTTTTGGCTGGAACCATCCAGGTTGTCCCGTCCTTTTGTTTTAATCATCAACCAACCCTCCTTCCACCACTTTTTTTTTAGTAAATTGCATGAAGCACTGTGAAATTCATATGTTGTTAAAGTGCACTTATAACATGAGAAAAATTATATAATTTTTTTAAATTTAAAAAATTGCCCAAAAGACCTTTCAATTTCTGTATACAGACCGCCAGAACAGAAACTTTGCTGGATTAAGATGTAATATTAATGCCACTGCTTCATCAAACCCGACTTGTGCAAGTTTCGAAATCCATCCTTCTTCAGGAGTCAATGTTCTTGTAACAAAAGTTGTTCCCGTTTGAATCCTCAAACGTCTTCCACTTCGTCACTCCCTCAATTCATATTCGGGCAGAAGAGCCTCCTCACTGAACGTATTCAGTGGCGGTCACCATATATGTATCATATCATACCAACAATAAACCACTCTTTCTGTGAATTATATTGTAGTTCATAAGGTCAGGCATCTTGAACCTGCATCCAAGATCTGGATACTGAAAATATAATATCTCAAAGGTTTAAAATTCAACGAGCAATATCCACATGAGTGATGACTGGAGAGAGAAGAGTGAATTCCTGCAGGGGAAGTCAGTTTAAGCAAAGATGATCCAGGTATCCCTGAGCTATGCACCGGACCTGGTAAATAGGGACAATCGGGAAAATGTTCCCATTTGGTAGACTACACACTCCTGAAGCAGAAACGAGAAACACGGACGTGTTAGGTGCAGTCTCTGAAAATAAGGAACATGATGTTTTCCAGATGATAGAGCAGGGGTGGCCAACTCCGGTCCTCGAGAGCCACAAACTAGGCCAGGTTTTCAGGATATCCGCAATGAATATGCATGACACAGGTTTGCATGGACTGCCTCCATTGTATGCAAATTTATCTCATGCATATTCACTGTGGATATCCTGAAAACCAGGCCTGTTTGTGGCTCTCAAGGACTGGCCACCCCTGTGATAGAGAAATTATTATTACACATGTTGGTAGCACTGAGGATTCCATGGAAAAGAATGGGACTATGATTACTAATGGTGGATTTTCTTTGACAATTTTGTTAGTCTTTTCCGCCTATGACCGTCCTCCTAAAAGCATATAGAAAAAGTTAAAAAGATGATATTTACCGAGCAAGCGTAATTAATGTGGTTAAGTGAGTGCAAAGGAATCTGGGGAAAACCTTGAGTTGCCATGTGCTATTTGTTTTTGTTATCTATTCAGTGAATGAGTTACTTAGTAATGGCAAGTATGTATTATTCCAGGCTGATATCCATGAACTGTATCCAGAGTCCCCCCTGGTGAAGTTCAAGATTAAAATGCTTGCAGTCTTGTCCCCTCCTGGCATGAATGAGACTTATCTAATAGCATCCATAACCTTACGTATGATCACCTTCACATGTTTTTGCTTCCTCCGCACTGCAGCTGCAACAGTCAGTGCTCCTCGTTTCAACTAGCCCCATCGCAGTATACCACTCTTCTAAGCGATAGCTTGATGCTCGTGATGTACCATTCCACTTCCTCAAAAGCATACGGCCGGACATTGTTAAGAGTGAATATCCAGTATTGTTCCTGCTTATTCAATAAAGCCTCCTGTCCATGCTTAATTATAGTGCACTGCAAATTCTTGAAAGGATGTTGTGCAGTTGCAGCTGTTCTGGTAGGGCCCAGCATATAATTAAGTCTTCAGTACAATAGGCCCAATAGTTCTGTTAGAGCTATTATGAAACTTTTTCACCTGTTGTGGCTTGGGTGTTAAAAAAAAAAAAAAAACAAACCCCAAACAAAAACTCACGGGTATGCACAAACAGAGCATTAGTCAGGAAAATATTTTCGTATTTGAACTGGAAAATCATGTCAAAGGGGGAAGAGGTCATTTTTAAATCCCTTATATTCGCCCACAAAATGATCAGTTTATTTCCGCCTTCCTTACGAGCCGATACAGAAAGAAGCGCGGGAGAGCCGGCGAGCGCCCGCTCTCCCGACACGTGCACAGGCCAGTGTCCTGGGCGCAATTCAGTATCGGCTCGCATGCAAATGAGGGCCCCCGCGGTAAAAGGAGGAGCTAGGGACACTAGCGCGTCCCTAGTGCCTCCTTTTTGACAGAAGTGGTGGCTGTCGGTGGGTTTGACTGCTGATGCTCAATTTTACCAGCGTCGGTTCTTGAACCCGCTGACAGCCACGGGTTCGGAAAACGGACGCCGGCAAAATTGAGCATCCCTCTTCCAACCTGTGGGCTGCGGGCAGATTTTTAAATTTTTTTTTTTATTTTTGGGGCCTCCGACTTAATATCGCTATGATATTAAGTCGGAGGGTGTACAGAAAAGCAGCTTTCTGCTTTTCTGTACACTTTCCCATTGCCAGCCAAAATGAACGCCTGTCTTTGGCTTCGCTGCACATTTTGCTTTCTGTATTGCTCGGGAATGACTAATAGGCCCATCAACATGCATTTGCGCTATTACCCCTTACTGTATAAGGAGTAAAAATAGCGCGTCGAAAACACGCAGCCAAACACGGGCTAACAGTGTGCTCCGTTAGGAAGGGAAGAAACTAGGTTTTACTGATTTGGTAGAGGGAGAAGAATTGTATGGCACCACAGACACTCCAGGAGACTCTAACTTGCTAATTTTGATGACTTCTTTTTTAAGAATGTTTACCTGTGATTTATCAATGGATATTGTAAAGGTCCTGACTCAAAACATGCCTAGGTCTGAAGAGCCTAAATAGGCTTGAGACTTTTCTTATTAGGTAGATTACCCATGAACCCTATACTGAGGGGCATTTGTTTTGGAGAATGCATAGTTTCAAAACCTTGACCTCTGTTGGCCATTTCAGATAATCTGTAAAGGACAATCAATGTGTTTTCTTTACTTACAATCGCGTAAAGATTCCTTCTTGAATTCTACATATGCGGCCTGTGCCAAAATGCGCTATGGCAAAAATCAATGACTAAACTTATCAATCCAGGGCCTGATGTAATATGACGTAAGTAGAAAAATGTGCACTGAATTTTGTACATTTTCTTTACTTAATTGCTTAAAGATGCAGTAAGCTAATGGTATGCTAATACATTGGCGGATTTAAAAAGTGCACTGACACAAAAAAATTATGCTTAGCATGCATAGAAAATGTTTATGCATTTAAAACATGATGTGTAAACATAAAAAGTTTGCCTCTAAAAAATTATGAACGCAAAACCTGAGAGCCGGACCCCTGAACTCCAGGTCTAGGACCATGTTCAGTCAGCACACCATAGACTAACATTAGCCCCAGAAATGTGAGTTAAGTACTCACCTTTGACCGGGCGTTGTGTTGTCAGTGTTTAACCCCTTTCCCTGCATTGAGGAGTAATAGCTAATGACGTCATTAATATGGGGTTTGCATGGAGGCCAACAAATGTGTGAAGCTGCACTCAGAGGTGTGGCCTATGTGGTGATGGATTTCCCCTCTGTGAACAGACAGGGAACTGTCCCTATGAATCAACAAGCATAGGGAAGTAAAACACTGCTTTTATTGTTGCAGGAAACAAGACTGCATTAAGAAGCTGTGCATAAACGGTTTAACACATATTCAA
This sequence comes from Rhinatrema bivittatum, assembly GCF_901001135.1. Lineage (NCBI taxonomy): Eukaryota > Metazoa > Chordata > Amphibia > Gymnophiona > Rhinatrematidae > Rhinatrema > Rhinatrema bivittatum. Next base: position 71,536,594 of record NC_042627.1, on the reverse strand, counting down.
GTGCAAGCCTCCATAATCAATCTGAGGTGCAGGACTTAAAGGTAACCCACAGAGGCTAGCAGCTCTGTGATGAGGATGACAGACAGTATTTAAGCACAATGCTGGTTTATCTGGGATGAGCATAAAGATGCCCTTCTGCTCCTAGGGTAAGTTGCTGGAACCATGGATCCAAGGGTTAATGTTGAAACATCACTGGGTTAACTTGTGATTCACAGGCTTACAGATGACGCAGGTGAATAGTTATGTTTAAGGTGGCAAAATCCCACAGTATTTAAGCACAATGCTGGTTTATCTGGGATGAGCATAAAGATGCCCTTCTGCTCCTAGGGTAAGTTGCTGGAACCATGGATCCAAGGGTTAATGTTGAAACATCACTGGGTTAACTTGTGATTCACAGGCTTACAGATGACGCAGGTGAATAGTTATGTTTAAGGTGGCAGTGAATGTCACTAGTGAATTGGCATCGCAGAAGTCGGCACAGAATCAAGTACGCAAAGTATGTCCCTGTGTGTCTGAGAAGAGCACTTGTGCTCTCAAGGACTACCGGATCGCGTTCTGATTTTCATGGATTCCTTGTGCACCTTGTCCCCAAAAGCCCAAGCAGAACTGAAAAATCCTCCTGCACTCATTAGCTCTTAGTCCTGTGTTCTGAAGCACAGTGCAGTCACGTGACGCAGTGACAGAAGCACATGACGCAGTGACAGAAGCACGATGCAGTCACATGACGCAGTGACAGAAGCACATGACGCAGTGACAGAAGCACATGACACAGTGACAGAAGCACATGACGCAGTGACAGAAGCACAGTGCAGTCACGTGACGCAGTGACAGAAGCACATGATGCAGTCACGTGACGCAGTGACAGAAGCACATGATGCAGTCATGTGACGCAGTGACAGAAGCACATGATGCAGTCACATGCCTGCAGGAGTCTTGGCCTTAAGGAAAAGGAAGGCTGAGAACATGTGGAGGAGAGGCAGGAGAGGGTGGAGGAAGAGACTGTGATGTGGATGGATTATTAGTGGGGTGGGGGGATGGAGCAGGAGGGAGGAGAATGGTGAGGATGAGCTGAGTTTGGGGAGAGGAATGAATGGTGGGATTTTGCTTCCCTGGCTTGTGTTTTGGCCACATGAGTCGTCTTACCTGTGTTCACATGACCTGCTCCTGTCTGGATATTTAAATTCAGTCTGGTCAGTCATATTCATAACCCACTGTATTCTGTTTTGTTTTTTGCTGGGGGCACTGTAATTTGGGTTGAGTTTGGCACCCCCCATCCATTTTCAGAAGCTGGCTCCTGTGACGGCATGGGAGAAAGATTTGTAACGGCACAGAGCAAACTGCTGTAGAGTAGCAGGTGGAATAATTCATCAGCCGGGTGGTGTATTTCAGACTTGGATATTTTCCTTGAAAGGGGCATGTGGAGCTGTGCTTAATCATTCATTAAATGCATTTTCCAGCCAGTGAGAAAATATGTTTTGTAATATTGCTGGAACCTTTCCTTGCAGTGCAGTTCATTGAGAAAGCAAAGCTCCACTTAATCAGATTGTGCATACACAGCCTGCAACTCATAACAACGCCCTCTTGGAAAGCTGTTATCTATTGTAGTTTTTAGCTGGTTAGCTGATTTCGTTAGTCTTAACATGGAAAGTTATTAAAGAGAGTTCACTGTGTGTCTATGCAAAGAGTGATCACAGTGCAGAAGAATTTGTCTGATCCTGTGTATTGAATACCAGTGCTAGCAATGGAAACCGTTGCTAAAATAAACCTTTTTTTAGCCCTTATTTTCTCTTAAGTCTGAAGAATGAAGTAATGATAACCGTTTTTGTCAGGACTTCATTCTTTGCCATTCCCAGCATTATGGATCTTTGCAAAATTATGGTGGGCCTGAACTGATCCTGATCAGAAGCTCATAGAGGAGACATGAATGAGACTTGTAAAACATGGATCTAGCAGAACCAGCTGAAGAGTGGTCCCAGAGATGGAGTTTACTGCAAGCTAAATGATGTGGACTCTGTGTCCAACGTAACATAAGGAATAAATATATATTGTGTGTGGAGTACCAAGCAAGACTATGACTATGGCGAGAATAGGAAGCAGTTTACTATAGCCAAGAACAAAGCTGAAGTAATTCTTACCAAATCTAAGTGTATATTTGTGTCTTATTTTAGCAATAAACATCCTTGAAGAGTATGTAACTAGAACAGGCTTTTGAATCTCTGAGGCTGAAGTAACATCCATTGTTGTCTTGTATTGAAAAGTTAAGTTTGGCCATTGGCGCGTGCATAGAAATATGTAAGCTGCACTAGGTGTGGCAGTGAATTTTCCTTTGCTGGCTACACCATTATATTGAGGCATGCTGTGAAAAGACTTGATAATATCAGAGGTTTGGCATCCTCCGTTCTTCTGCCAAATAGATTTTAATGTTGAAAATGAACTCAATTTCCCAGTTGTTCTATCATGCCAAAGCACCAAGAGACCCTGATTTTGATGAGTGTAGGATAGAATATTTACCTTTCAGGGTAGTTATCCGGTAGAGGAATGGGAGATGAAACCTACCCCTTTCAAACAAGCTTCTTTTTTTGCACAAGAACATACATAATATATCTAATAAACCTTGGATTTTTGCAGACCAGACTGTGCAGTAGGACTGAGGTTGGGCATTAGCAAGACAAATCTTTCAGGGGAGCTTGCAGCCAATGTTGCGGATAAATCGTATTCAAATAGGCATGCATTTTAAATGTATATAGCTCTTAATTTGGATACAAGTCATTGGGCGCATTGGAGCAGCAGACCTGTTTAATGACTGGGGCATTCTTTGCATGCTCATCTAGCACTCCTTTCCCCAATATTTTTTTGTTCCCATTTTGGACGACTTTGAGGTTTCATATATCTTTATACCGGAGAATGCTGAGAGATGAGGTTTTGCAGAATTTTTTTTTTTTTCAAGTTTATTCTGACTTCTTTAGAAAATTATGCCTTTCTGTGGTGTTTTTCTCCCAGTATGGTTGAGTGGTCAAATATTAGCCTATTAAGGGTTCCGAGCTCTGGACGTGCATTTGGAGCGGTCGCCCGAGGCTGTGCCATTACTGTATGAACAGATTTTTAAACAAACCTGCATGGATATTTATTGTAAACCCAAGTGGAAAATTGGAAACGATTTGGGCATTCCATGTTGGTGAGGTAGTAGGCATGCATGCCCAGGAAGTGTTAGATGACACACCCAGTCTGGCGGCTTCTTGTTTTACGATTGTGTCCACTGCATTTTTTTCTTTTACTTGAATTTCATTTCCTTGTCTTGTTTGATTTGCATGTATCGTTTCTGTTATGCCTTGATTGTTTAATTTCCTTTTTCATGCATTCTCTCTCTCTCTCTCTCTCTCTGTATATTTGTTTCTAACTGCCATCTCACACGGTCTATTTTGATTTTTAAAATTACTGTTTCATCATCCTGTGTTCCAGAGTAGCAAACTTTCTAGGCTTTTATTCTGTGGACCAGTTGTGATTGTACCTACTCAGTGAAGGAATTACTTTCTCAGTTGTTTGTTTGATTTGCTTGTATTAAAGATAAAGGGAATTCTGCAAAGTCTCAATTCACTTAGGTTAAGCCCAGATGTGTTTTATAGTTGTCTGGGGAAGTGGAAGTTAGGTGCTGCAGAAAGGAAATGTAGAGAAGCAATGAAACCAAGAACTGAATATGTTGCTGTGTAGAAATCTCCACCTGCTCCTTCCTGCTTTGAAGTTGCAGCCAGGTTGATTTTAGCCTGCAGTTTGGAGTGTGAATGGCATCCATTTCCTGATGTTAGGCTTCTGCACCCCTTGGCACTGACCCGTGGAACTGCCCAAGCTTAGCTGCCAATACTGAGTAATATGATGGCAGATGAGTAGCAGGCAGTCTGCCACAATGCCACAGAGTCCACTTGATCTCGGGCTTTTCCCTCTCGTCTGGGCATTAGAAAACCTGGCTAATTTTTGTGCTGCGCTGGAAGGTTAAATACCGTATCAGCCTAGCCGGTTCAAAATAGTTAATTAAGCTGATGCACCCACAGAGAGGGTGATTTTTCTTTTGTTTTTTTTTTTAATTTAGGAAATATTTTCTTTGACGTTCTGGGCCTTGGCACGTGCTAGGAGAACATTTTGTTCATAGTTGCTTTCAGTCGTCAAAAGTAGGAGATTAGAGGGCACTTGGATACCTGGCACCCCAGAAGCATGCTCTGTAATTTTGGTGAAAATGATTTTCCGTGTCAGAGTTTTCCTCCTCTCAGGGGCGAGGGTAGTGAACAGGGGTGTGACCATCCTGGGCCCTGCACTTTGAGGAGGGGGGAGGGACCCCCCCCCTTACTGCCATGGTGAGCCCCTCCCTCATACAGTAATTTCAGTGTTCTCCCAAGGTCAGCCCTGTCCCCACTATCTGTGTAAATCTGTGTTTCAGCACTGTGCAAGCACAGGTCGTATTGTATTGATTTTAGGTATGACCGTTCTCAAACACTTTTTTTTTTTTTTTTTTTTGGTGCTGCTTTAGAACAGCTGCAGGTCTCTAGGAACTCTGTGCACCTGAGAACAAAGCAAGCTGGTTCTGCCACCGTTAATCTTTTAGAAGAGCACGTCCTGTTGTAGCAGATTTTCTCTGTCAGGAAATGGCAGTCAGATTGTGTGCAAGCTATTACAAGAGGACCTGGAAGCAGGCATTTCCTCCTGATGATGCCTGTTGCTCCAGAGGTGATTGGTTGGTACTCCAGTGAAAATGTAGGTTTTCTGAGGACGTTATTTTACAGCCTTGCTGCTGCAGGCCAAGTGAATAGAAGTGGGTTTTGCAGAGTGGGTTTCCTCCAGCAGATTATACGGTAACACTTCAGCTGGACCACTTCCAGCTTTTTATGTGTTTGTGGCAGGCATGTGAGACATTTTGTTGGTCCTGTTGTCAAATCACCCCATTCCCCTCCAGTCGCTGCATGGGAGGGACCACCACGTTGTTGATATATTACAAGCATTACCACTACTTCAGGTATTCTTTTCATGGGGTGATCTGACATTTTGGCTGTTTCCATGGAGGCGGAAACTACATCGCGTTCCATGCACGGCAAACACAATGGAGATGTTTAAAACCTGTCCTGTGATTTTGGGATATTTGTGTTGTTGCCTTGGTTTTCCCGTTTGCTCAAGCTATCCGTCGGAGCCTGAAAGTGGAGTTGCAGACATTCTACGTTGTGAGATGAGAGCGCCATTTGAGCAGTGCTGCAAAACATTTTAACCTGGCAGCCAACCAATTTGCCGATTTTTGTGCCTGACCACTGTTCCTCCCAGGTCTTGCTCGATTTCTGATCTTCTCCCTGCCGTTGTGTCTGTACCGTGCTTGCTTGAATTCTGCCACTGCTTTGGCTCTTGTGACCCTTTTGAGTTTCCCTGTCTTCAGCTTCATATGATGACTCCTTGTCCTTGAGCTTTTCATTCTATTGAAAATGCAGTGCACCTTTTGCAGTGCACCTTTTGCAGTGCACCTTTTGCAGTGCACTATTCGCATTGCAGTGCACCTTTTGACTTTAGACAAAAAAAGTGTTCAAATTTTTTTTTTTTTTTTTTTTAAATCCAACCCTTCTTGGCATGTCTGCTTTGTTGCACATCTTCATATCATCTGCACCCAGGTGCCCTTTTCCTTCTAACCCTTACAGAGACACTGAAGAGCACTGGGCCTAGCAGTGATTGCCGTGGCACCTCGCGGAAGTGAACCTCATGGGTCATCACTTCTCCCTCACTTTGTAATTTGTCTTCCAGCCCCTTCGCTGTCGGGCTTGCTCACTGGTCTTCTGTGTGGAACAGACTTTGCATGGCCCATTTATGGCCGGGGAAGCAATCTAGAAACGTTTTAAGTAAATATAATAAATTAATGCAAATGAAGCCAACTCTTAAAAGAGAAAAGACCTTTTGTTTTCTTGCTTCGGAGCGAAAACGAGCCCAGGTTTGGTTTCTGCTGCTGTTCTGGCCGCCGTCTCGTTTATAAGGGGCTCATGAGCGCATGGTTTCATTCACGTGCTCGCTCGTTCCACAACGTGTTGGCATGCTTGTGGCGAACAAGGTCTCGCTCTCTCTCTCTTCATGGTCAGCCCAAGAAGCTGAGACACATGAGCTGCTGACAGCAGATCTTGTAATCGATTGCTTATGCCATTGCCATAGAAGTCTTGTTGAAAACAAGCAGCTGGTTAATGTGTTTATGTTGGCATATAAGAGCCTATTGGTGGGAGAGAAGTTGAAGGAGAGGGTAAGAATTGTGCTTTCAGCTTTAAAAAGCAAAGTTTAGCCCACTGTATAATAATTAACTTTTTTTTTTTGACTGGATCCCTAAAGATTCAGAACTCTTTCTTTAATCAAAATATTCTTGTGGATTCCATAGGTGTTCCGATTACTAGCAACTATTTATACTGTACCATGCTTGTGGATCCTCACTCTGTATTGAACCACCTTAGAGGTTAGCTAGTTTTTTTTTTTTTAGGAGGAGGTCAGGCATTAAATGTCTGGAACAAGAATCCTACATTTCTCATCCAGCATTTTTGTATTTTCTCTGAAGACTGCATACGCAAGCAGCATCATGTGATCGCATCTGATTACACAGATTATACATAGACCATAAAGAACTGATTTAGACTTTTTTTTTATTTTTTTTTAATCCTGCAAAATTGAGAGGTGTGCCAAAAACTATGTGCATGAGTACATTTCTGTAGGGCAGAGATGGATATCTCCCGAGTCAAACCAAATACCTTTGGATGGTTAGGTTTCTTTTTTTTTTCTCCCGCATAGGAAAAAATGCAGCAGAGCAAACATCCCCGGGTGTTTGGCCACTTAGACGGCTCAGGAATTTTGCAGCATGAGATTTGTCAGAAAAAGACTGAGGTGAATGCTGGACATTTGAGAAAGAGATGCACGGTGCCTTAGCCTAGTGTTCAGATTGTGCCTTCATCACCTGACACATGTTATGCACTTTTGATCACAAGTTCTCCAGAAAAGGGTGGTACTCCTGCCATACAGGAGACCAAACACCCTTCTCCTTGCTCTGTTTCTTTTTTTTTTTTTTTTTTAATTTTGTGCTGGAAGAAGAGAAGAGGCTCAGAGACAGGTCACTGGTTTTATTAGATTTTTGGACTTGCTTTATGAAGTCCTGCATGTTAGTTTATTTTTTTATTTTTATTCTTATTTATTTATTTATGAACTTTTATTTATCGACTTTCGTGGAACACATCACGCCGGTTTACAGTGAACTGAGAAGAAAGGAAAATTACAATGAACGTGGGAGGGGGGAGAGAGGGGGGCAGGCTAGAAAAAGGGGAAAGAGGCGGGGGGGGGATGGGAGAGAAAAGTAAGGGAGAAATAATAGGAACGCAGATAGGAGGAAGAGCAGAGAACCAATTTAAGAGGTTATAAAAAAAACATGGCAAATCATAAATCAATATACGGGTTAGAAGTTTGGAACTTGAGAACAACCGAGGCTATATACAAACTATACAATAATACAAAAAAAATGTTTTGTATTATTGTATAGTGTTTGCACTGTTTATCCACCATCTTACATTTGTTTTTGTGTTTTTTATATGCTGTTTTGATGCTTATGCATGAGGGCACTCTATTGGTTCATGTGTGATGTATGTTTGAATTCTTGGGATGCAAGGACTACTCGGCCAAGTTTTTTTTTTTTTTTCTCCTTGTCGTGAGGAGCCCCCCCCCCCCCCCATGCCTGCCTTAATAAAGGAGCTCTGTGGGTAACTGTTAATAATCCTATAAACCTTCAATGTTCACCAGCCCGTGGATCAAGAAAGATGCTTAGACCATTAATTTACTCCTCTGAATTAATGCCCTGAACTTTTCAGATGAAACGTGTTTTTGTTTGGTGCATTCAATCCAAATTTCAGAGGTGAGAGTTTAGAACAGGTTAATAATGCCTTTCCCATGCCGCTCATGGCATGGGTCACCCTTGCTAAAACAAGTCTGTGCCGGCTCGCAGAAGTTAACCGCCTGGTGGAGCATGGTATTTACGCCGCCTGGCCATTCGTGCGGTGATTCCATGCAACCTTTGTTGCTTTCCGTGAATTTTGGGCTACAGAAAGGAACGCGGTTTTGTGCACGAGGTTCCATTTGACGAAAAATGAAAAGCGAATGGCAAAAGTGTGAAGTATGCAAATTCTGGCTTTAGTTGCTTGGCAAATCTACCTGAGAGAATTTTTTTTATTAATGCCAACCACCCCGCCTGAGATTGCTTGTTTGCTTGCAGATTTTAATTTTAGTCTTCCCCTCAAGCTGTCTGCTGACTTTTAAGAACCACGGCTGAACTTTAAAAAAAACCCAAACCAAATGTCACTGTTTGAATATGCACCATCAAATTTAAACTGAAATGTCTGGGCCTCTTGCAGATCTGCACAGAGGTAACTGCTTTCTCCTGGATGCAGATGCCTACCAGCTGTCTGATTCTGTCAGAAACCATCTCCAGACAGAAATCCTGGCTGCAGGTGGGCGAGTTGGAGAGTTTGATGTGAGAGCAGATGCACTAAAGGTTTCCTCCCTTTTTTTTTGTGTGTGCATGGAGCCAATGCTTGGTACATATCATGGCCCTCCCCCAAGATCGGAGCCAAAAAATGATCTGACTTTGTGAGCCTAGGCTTGAGCAAATCAAATTAGCGCTGACTAACTTCAGCCCTAACCAAAAATATAAATATTTTCTTATCCCTTTTGCTGTGTTTATTTTTGTGGATGTTCTTTCCATTCTTCATCTCAAATGTATCTTCAGTTTTCCACTTCTCTTTAACCTCCTTGTTTTGCTTTTTTCCTTTAATCTGTACGCATTCTACAGTGGCTGTAGAAAATCTGCACCCCTTCCAAAATGTTCATCTTTTTATTGCTTTAAAAACTGGAAACTGAATGTATTGAGACTGCCAAGTGAAAACTATATTCCAGAATTCCTTAGAAAATGAAGTAGAAATAAAAATGTGGACTGGTTTGATTGGACAAGTCTGCACCCCCCTCGTACTGCTGACTGCTGGTCTTGAAAAGCACATATCGAGTGAATTGATCCTCCTTGCATTACATTGTTCTGCTTCACTTGGACGGCAGGATGGATTCAGCAGCTCCAGTTGGTTCTCTCTGCCGGGTGGTGCATTGCAAAGCAAAGACCCAACTATGGGCACGAGGAGACTGGTTCTCCATAGATTTGGATAAAGTTGGTAATTAAAGAACAACGTGAAAGCAAAGTACTTCTGGAGCATGCACAATATTTCCTTGAATTGCTGAATGAATCCTCCACTTCTTAAATCAAAAGAAGCTTCTTTCTAATTGCTGCTGCATTACTTCTGTTTTTTTTGCTTTTTGTGAACAGAACAGTAGTAGTGGGTGTTGTGTAATTGTAGGCCTGTTTGGAAAGCAGCGTGTGCTTGGAATTGTTCACTAATCCGTGTCTATAAAGGAAGCATTCAGCCCAGCCAGTCGAGCATGACTGCCCACATGTGCGAGGTGACTTACACCAGTAGCCATTTCAAAGGCAGAAAGCAAAAATATAGTGAACAGTAGTTTGTAATTACAGTAAGACGTTTCTCTCATTGGAAAATTAGAGCAACTCCTAGGGATGTCTTTCAGCCTCTATATTTTGTTAATTTTTTAAAACGTGTTCATAACGCTTTGGGTTATTTGGAAGGACTTAAGGTTACCAGGTGTGAGAGAATGTAAGGTCTAGGGAATGAAGTGAAATGTCATTATTTCTCTGGTTCAGGTACTATGTTTTCACATTTTGGTTAGTCTCATGGGTTTGTGTCTCCAAAGAGGTTTGCCTTGTACCTACCGTGATGGGAATGACGCTCATTCTTCAAGCAGGATATGTTGTTTGCGATCTTAAACCTCTCAGATTTATTGTTGCTTGTATTGTGGCAGAGCTTCCTTCTGGAGCTCACAAGGTATAATATGTGTAGGCTACAGGCCGGGAGTATTTCTCTTTCTGTCTCATTGTCCTGTTCTCTGATTGCATCTCTTGGCACTTTTAATGATCTGCTGCCTCCTTATATGTAATAGTCCACCCTTTATTATATTATGGTGTAGCAAATTTTTGATTAGGACAGGTAGTTCCTTCTGCTTACTTTGTTCGGTACAGTTTCATTCGTTTCAAGAATGTAGATTATATTACAATAAATGTACATGTGTTGGAGTCAGGCAGGATGGAAACCTGACAGATGTATTTTTTGCATGCATGTCACTTTTAAGAATAATCCTGTTTGAGCTAAAAAATAATTGAGAAATGTAAAAGCAGGGTTGTTAGCTGTCTGTAGGTTTACAGCTTTTCTACATTATTTCTCATGTTATGTCTTTAGAGAAGCCGGCCACGTACACAGCAGCCTGCTCAGCATGTTGACTTATCAACAAGTTTTTGTACACATCACATGTATTTGCCGTGTCGAGCTGCGTGCCCTTTTTCTTCTAAGGGGATGGGTCTGCAGACTTGCTTGCATGTGTTTCATTTTTTTTTGTCCAAGATGTTCCTAAGGTGCCTCTCCATGGCAATAGTTTGCCTTCTGTTCCGAAAATCTCCCAACTCCAGGTGAGCAAAATAAAAAGCAGGGTTCATTTCAGGTTGTGTCACTATGGGATGCCATTTACCTCGCCTGGGGATGACTCGAAGTTTGGGTGCCATGGAGATGCCTAAGGCTTCTGCTCTGTCCCGGCAATTATTTCATTTCCTCCTCTTGCTTTGCTGCCAGTAACAAGTGCATGGCCCTGTTTCAGTAACCCAAGGGTTTTCTCGTGCAGGAGGAGACGTCACCTTTCTGTCCCCAGCATCTCTGAATTTTGTAACTCCATGCTTGGCAGCTGGTGGGACTCTTCTGCAAGTTGAAATTTTGTTTTGTGGCATACGTAGCCCTCAGATGAGTTGTTGCTACGCAGTCTCTCAAACCTTAGCAACTGTGAAGCAGAGTTGCTTACCTGTAGCAGGTGTTCTCCGAGGACTGCAGGATGTCGGTCCTCGCACATGGGTGACATCATCAGATGGAGCCCGGCACGGAAAACTTTTGTCAAAGTTTCTAGAATCTGTGACAGGCACACTGAGCAGACCACTAACCACGCATCCACGCGGGGGTCCCTCTTTAGTCTTGTAACATAGAGTTCCCAAAAAATAAAATAACATTTTGAACCTCGAACACCACCATCTACTACATAGAATAACTTGTTGCATCCATGCACTATACCTGATACAGACCTGAAATACAGTTTGTCTCTTAGGCAATTTTCACTCATTTTGCCATGGTATGCTCTGATGAACATCTGGGCTGCTGCTGTTGAACTGGGACTTGGCTAGAGTTGTGCAAGCAAGATCGACCTTGAAGAAGCTTGCTATAAAATTAGTTCAAGGTGGATATTTTTTGATTTTCCTCCGATTTGCTGGGAAAATCTGTGGGGAAATTTTTTTTTTCCTTCCATCAAATAAGAGGAAAACCAGCAGCTGATCTTGCAGAAATTCAAATAGATCCACCGCTTTACAAAATCTGGTTTGGATTTCTGAAAGATCTGAAGCGGATTTTGCTGCTAATGTGGATTTTCTTTAATTAAGAAAGTAAAGTGACTCGGGCAATAAGTTGCATAGTGCACTGTGGTGTCGGAGAACCAAATGTAATCCCGTGACTGGGTGCGCTGCGGAGACCGCGCATTGCGGCTCAGAGAGAGAGAGAGCGCTGTCGTTTTGTCGGCTGCCCTTACCAACCAGCTCGTTCAGTGAGCTTCGTTTTATTTCCTGTCCCAGCCGTAGAGCATGACCACTTGGAAGATATCTCGCCTTCTAGTCTTCCTCCTTTATACTCCGCCATCTTGGGCAGATGAGCACACAAGATCCCCCTTACTTACTTCCCATGGCTAATCTAGGGCCCGATGATGAATTAGACACAGAGTGGGAGAAAGGCCTTAGTGAATCGGGCAGCTAGTGTGGCTGATCCCCTGCCTGACAGACCCAGCCGCTTGCAGGGCTGAGGGTTGGCCCTGAGGTGATGCCTGGGCCATTGTGGATCTCTGCATTGCTCAAGTTGGAGGGGAAAGGGTGAAAAAGTACCAAAAATATTGGGAGACCCCCCTCCCCCTTTTTAAGGCATTTACACATCTCTGCATTAAGAGGTCTGGACGTGAATTTGTGTAAGCTCACTCTGCCTTTTATGGGTTTTTTTTTTAATTAAACAAAAAATGAGCCAGCACAAAGTGAAAAATGGTTTGTTGTTGTTGTTGTGAATAGTTCGGACTCCTTCAGCCCCCTAAATCCACATTTGCCAGTCCATCTGCCTACTTGTGAGAAGGCCGTCCTGCCTATTTCATAGTTTGCAGAAGCACTGGCTCTGTTTATGCTCGGTTTAGATCTATTCTAGGTTCATCTTTTGATCTTGATTTATGTGTTTGTCTTGTCATGGCTTTTAAGCACTGTGCAGTGGATGTTGTGCAGCTCTTGGAGCATGGCAGGCTGCAGGAGTGGAGCAGAAAACACAAAAATCTTCTGAAGTGGAAATTAAAGCAATTTCTTAGAAAACTTGTGCTTGGACGAGTCTGTTGCTGTAGCAAGTCGAGAGCCTGCTGCTCCTTTCCCAGGGGGGACCGTGTGTTATGACAAGTATTCATTGCTTACTGTACCAGCACTTCTCTTCTTAAAATTTGGCAACCAGATCAGATATTTCTCACTCTGTACGGATCTCTGTTTGTTATAGACTGACCCTGGAAAATCTCTCCTTCCCCTTCCACCACCACACACACACACACTGACTTGGGAAATCCAAACGTGTATGAAATCGTGCACAAGAATAAATCTTAAGTTAAGTATACTTTGAGCTGGCATAAAGATTTAAAATAATCGGAGCAGCACAAACATCTCCCCACAGTTGATTTTTCACGGAGCTCGAGAACCTTGCAGGCTAAGGGTTCTAGGATGTATTCATTGCTTCCGGCTGCTTGAGAACCTTGCAGGCTAAGGGTTCTAGGATGTATTCATTGCTTCCTGCTGCTTGAGAACCTTGCAGGCTAAGGGTTCTAGGATGTATTCATTGCTTCCTGCTGCTTGAGAACCTTGCAGGCTAAGGGTTCTAGGATGTATTCATTGCTTCCTGTTGCTTGAGAACCTTGCAGGCTAAGGGTTCTAGGATGTATTCATTGCTTCCTGCTGCTTGAGAACCTTGCAGGCTAAGGGTTCTAGGATGTATTCATTGCTTCCTGCTGCTTGAGAACCTTGCAGGCTAAGGGTTCTAGGTTGTATTCATTGCTTCCGGCTGCTTGTAGGTAACCGATGCATGCGGTGGTGATCCTGTGGTGGAGGGTCGTGGCTGCAGCTATAAAGGAAGGCTACCTAGTTTCATGTCGTGGGCTAGCACGTGTGTATGAGAGCAGTGATACAGTTCACTTTAGGTGGCTTGAAAGGAGTTTGAAGGTGGCTTGCGTGAGCTTGTGAGTGGTGGCCTGTGTTACGATGTGACAGAGGGGGGACAGCAGTGTAGTCGTCATGTTGCAGTTTTTTTTGCTTTGGACTAAAGTGAAACTATTATTTCTTGACCTTCCCCGCCATAGGCTTTCAGCCCCCTATGGTCATCCATACATTTGGGAGCAAGCTTAGAGCACGTGATTTTTTTTTCTAGGGTAAAATGTGGTCTTTGGTGTATATTTTCCTGGAGTTCAAACTCTATTTCCTGTACTGTAGATGTCTGGTTTATGATAAATCTGTAGAAGCTTTGTTCTGAGATTTAATACTGAATAGAAACCCACTGAATGAGGACACCAAAGTAATGGTAATGCACAACAATCTTTTTTTTTTTTTTTGTTGTTCATTGCTTCGTTTATTTACTTCCCCTTAACACATAGGCATTTATTAAAGCACAGGTATTCTATCTGCAAGAGAAGGCAATGAGCCAAACCATTTAACAGCAACAAATGCACTTTTCCAATGGAGAGATATAAAAGAAATTATATTTTTTCTGTTATGATCCATTTTCTTCTACAGAGACTGTGCACGCAGCCCGTCTTTGTATGAAAATGTGAATGCGCAAATGATCCAGTTGTACTTGGAGAAAGCTTATGAGGGCATTTCCCGTAGGGGCAACTGTCGAATCCACATGCCCATCGTGGCCTGTTAAAATCCATAATGCTAGGTAGGGTGTTGTGGGGTGGAAATGCACAGGGTTTTGTTTAGAATTTGTCTGTACTTAAGGCTCGCAGCCCATTTAGGGCAGGTTGGGGCTGGCAGGGTTGCAGGGGCAATGCCGCTGGGGAGAGGGCATCGTGCCTGATCCTAGGGTGTCCACGTCCCCTCCCCCCCCCCCCCCCCCCCCCCCCAAGTAACTAATGGGTTCATAGCCTGAGAAAGTGGATTGGGACACCACATAGTCACAAGCAAATGTCTATTGTACGTTCATCCTCTGTGCCTCACCTCTTTGGATGACAGGATGCGAGTTTGTGGAGGTTGAAGAGAAAGACGAGCAGCAGTATGGCCAGGAAAACAACCCCCCCAAAAAAAAACAGGGCCCCCTTCTCAATTCCGTATTTAACATCAGGACTCGTGGAGATAATGCAATGAATCTGCAGATTTATATTTCTCTAACCAGGGTTGGCTTTCGGCCAACAGGGTCCGTTTACCTATTTAGCCGGTAGGACGCCTTCTGCGAAATTGATGTTTTCAATGTACGTATGAAGCCTCTGCCTTTTTAAAAGAGAAATAGAAAAAGGAAATAAAGTATAACTTAATTGTTATGTGCCTTATGGGAAAATAAGAGCCCAGGAGTTAACGGGGAGGGGAAGTAAAAAGAACATTGCACATTTGTCATTTGGAGATTGTAGCAGTTTTAATGAAAGGACTCACGCACAATGCATTACTTCTCTGCCATGCAATGCATGAGTTGAAGAACTTAATTTTACATAGATCTGCGTACGCATGCACGTCCCCCCTGTTTTTAATTTTTTTTCCCGCTCTCACCTATTTCCTTTCCACTTCAGCGGAGGATAGTGGCGGTAGCAAGACGCCCCAAAGTGGAAGGCCTTCGCTCGCAGTGCGTCGTGATATTCCCGGACCCACGTCCGTTTGCATTCAGGGTTGTCTCGTGCACCGAGAAATGCAAGCTCAGCCAGAATAGGTTCGCCGGCAGCACCTTGCTCACCGCTTTTTCAGAATTTTGTTTGGATGTCCCCTTTTTTTTATATTTTTTGCTGTAAATGTGTTCAAAGTTTTTTTTTTTTTTAATATAAATTTTAACCACAGAAGATGTTTTTCTACTCATTGGTGAGCAGTGTACCCACGGAGGTGTAGATACGATGATATTAGATTGTTGTATTATTGCTTGGAGAAAGAAATATATATAAATATATATATACTTACATAAACATATAGATCTGTTCTTTACAGAGCTGTTCTCATGCCTTATTGAACTGTTTATTACTCGTTTGATTGAGTCATATTCCGTGTGTTAACCTCTGTCTTCAGAAGTCTGCTAATAGTAGTGTTTGGCAGTGGTTTATGAATGCTGACATTTAGTACATTTCTGCCCTCTGCATTTATCTGGACTTTTCTTCTGCTGTGACCGTCAGGACGTGAGAATAGTGTTAGGGCGTATAGAGGAACCTGAGAGGAGGGAGCAGTATTGACAGCATGTGGTAGCGGCAGGAAAAGCATGCCGGTCTGGGGGAAGCAGGGACGGTCTGACTGAAAACGCCTAACTCTCGGTGTACATCGGTATGACACCGGCGTCCCATCCTCGACAGTCTCATTGCTTCCGAAAGGGGGAGCCATAATGATGGAGGTAAAGCTGGTTTCGCTCTTAGCGGCTGGTCCCACGCGATGGAACTCACTACCCACAAATCTACGACTTCAGCCTTGTACCATCAAATTCAAAAAGAAATTAACGACATGGCTCTTTAAGCAGGCTTACCCAGAGTAGATCCTCCCTCCATTAACCTTATGCCGTATCTCCACTTTGACATGAACCTATGTATATAGTTTGTGATATTGCTGCTTGTTACTTTTATTATATTATTTGCTGCTTGCTAGTTTTATTATATTATTTGCTGCTTGTTAGTTTCATTATATTATTTGCTGCTTGTTAGTTTTATTATATTATTTGCTGATCTGTTTTTCCTACCACTCGGCTTCTCTTTCTCCCTTGTCCCATCCCCTGTACCTGTTTTATGTATTTACCACCTTTAGTTCGGATGTAAACCGGTATGATGTAACCACGAATGCCAGTGTAAATAAATAAATAAATCTGAAGATTAAGAACCTAATTTAGAGCATGGGTCTGCTCTAGTAACTGGCTCTTATGAACTGTCCTCTGCCAAATAGGCTTCAATAGAATCAATTACAAGGTTGTACATCGAGGTTAGAATGCAGACATAATCTCTGCTTGCACCTAACTGGTCTAATAACGTTCTGGTCAGTTTGGAAAGGACACTTGTTAACCTGTAAGCGATTACTGGTCAGTTTAAGGTTTGGCGTCGCCTGCACTTGCAATGCTTAAAATGAGGTCACTCTTTTGAAGATAGCAGAGGTAAGTTTAAGATTATGGCCATTTCATCTTTTCTGTGTTCCCCTCTCCAACCAAAACATGGTAAAAGTCTCTAAATGTGGGGACATCTCAAGGTCCTGCCTAAATCTCATAGTTTTGAGGCTGTTTTTAAACCTCCTGGCTCTGTTCGGAGCCTTGTTCATTTTAACCATGTTTTCTGTGACGGATGTAATTCCCGAAGCCTCTTATGGCCTTGCCTGTGTCTCTTGACTTAGAATGGAAGCTCTGTGGGGCAGGGACTGGAGAGCAGCAGCAGTAATGTAATATATCTGTTGCAGAGCAGACCGGGGATCCGATGTGACGTACGGCACGCGATTCCTAGGTTAGTCTCTTGCAGTTACGGCAGAGCTTTACTTTGTAATCTGATTGGTGTTAACTGTCTCCGTCTATCAGTGCGTGCGCATGTGCAGACAGAGTGATTTCACACGGCATTTACTCCAAAGTAAAAAAAAATAAAAATAATAAAAGAAGAAATGGTTTTGCTGCTGGAACCAGTCTGTAACCATCGATAGTTAGTAGCAGCAGGACTGGGAAATTTACCAGGCATCAGGTTGCCCCCATGCTTAAAATTTGGCTCCTTGGTGCCGCCTTGGAGCAAAGAGAAATTGTGGCGTGGAGCAGGAGCCAGAATCCTGCCTCTGGCTCTGGATTGTGTTGAGAAGGAGAGAAGAGAGAAAAGAAGCCCAGAAAGAGAAAAAAAATAAATGAAGGTAAAAATTCTAAGGCAAGAAGGAAAGTCCCCTCTCCCTGGCTCCTAAGAATTTTAGCTGGGGCCTGTTTTCAAAGCATTTTTCCAGGCTTGCGCATCAGATGTGCAAATGTTACCACCGTTTAGGAAGCAGTTGCGAGATATGATGTGCGTGCGGGAGAGATTTTTAGTGCAAAGCTAGGTTTCTCGTGACATGAATCTCACAGACTCCAGTGGCAAGTGGCGCTGACCATTTTGTGAAATGCGCCAGGAGCCGGTGTTTCTCATCGCCATTGTTCCCCGACGTGAGTGGAGATTTATACTACAGTGCTGGTTTCATGGCACATGGGCCGGTTACGAATTATACACGGTGTGCTCCAATAAAACCAAGTTTTAAATTGCAAACCTGTGTGACCCCCTGGGCTTGCAGTCCCTGGTAGGGTCCCCCTAACGTTGCTGTTGAATTATGCACTAGGACTATTTATTTATTTATTTATTTTTTATTTTTATATACCGGAATTCCTGTATGCAATACAAATCAATCCGGTTTACAAGTAACGAAAAGGTTGCCCTGGTCTGGGAGGTTAGACCGGGGTTTTTTACATAGAACATTGAACAATAACAATCAACCATTAAACATTATTACAAGGAACATTGAAGGTAAAAATAACATTTAGCAAATAGCAATTAACATTATTTGTGTTTTGGAATAGAATGTGTGTGTACAACTTTTTACAAGGAACTTTAGTAGTGAAGATAATCTGCAAATGAACTGTTATATAGTATGTAAATAATGACTGTTAAATAAATATAACGAATAAGCAAGTACATATATGTAATTAAGTGTAAGGTGTTAGTGACATCCTGCAATGGTTGGATCTGAAAGTCATGATGAGGTGCCTATTTACCCTCTGGGAATTGAAAGGCTTGACTGAAGAGCCAGGTTTTTAACCGTTTTTTGAACTCTGGTAGACTAGGTTCGAGTCGTAGGTCTGGTGGGAGCGCATTCCATTGGTGTGGTCCCGCAGTTGAGAGTGCTCTTTTTCTTAGAGTTGATTTGGTTGGAGCTGCGACTAATGTGCCTTTGTAGGCGCTTCTGATGGGTCTGGAAGGTAAGTGTAGACGAAGTTGAGTTTGTAGAGATATAGGTGCGATGCTATGAATTGCTTTATGAATAATAGTTAAGGTTTTATATAGGATTCTCTGTTTGATGGGTAGCCAGTGGAGGTTGCTCAAGATGGGGGTAATATGGTCTCTTCTATTAGTGTTAGTTAGGATTCTGGCTGCGGTGTTTTGTACCATCTGTAGAGGTTTGATGCTGTTGGCGGGGAGGCCAAGTAAGATTGAGTTGCAGTAATCAAGTTTCGAAAAAATAATGGATTGTAGAACGAGGCGAAAGTCATTGAAGTGAAGGAGAGGCTTTAGTTTCTTTAGGACCTGTAGTTTAAAGAAGCAATCCCTGGTGGTTGTGTTTATGAATTTTTTTAGGTTAAGTTGGTTGTCAAGCCATGCTCCTAGATTGCTGACGTCTGCAGAGAGCTCCATGTTTAAAGGTGTGGGTTGTGCGAGGCTAATTGGGTGGGTGTTCGGGTTGTGTGAAATCAGTAGCAGCTCTGTTTTGCTGGAGTTTAGAATCAGGTTCAGGCTGGAGAGTAGTTGTTTAATTGGTTGGAGACAATTATCCCAGTAGGCGAAGGTTTTTTGAATTGATTCTGTGATGGGGATGAGGATCTGGATGTCGTCTGCATAGAGGTAATGCGTGAGCTTGAGTTGTGATAGCAGATGGCAGAGGGGGAGGAGGTAAATGTTAAACAGGGTGGGGAGAGAGCGATGAACCTTGTGGTACGCCTTGGTCTGATAGGATGGGGTCAGATTCTTTGTTGTTTATTCTGACCTTGTAAAACCTATTTGATAGGAATGATTTAAACCAATTGAGAGCTGTGCCTTTGATTCCTATGTTTGATAGTTGGTTTAGGAGTTGTGAGTGATTTACCGTGTCGAACGCTGAAGATAGATCTAACACAGGGGTCGGGAACCTTTTTGGCTGAGAGAGCCATGAACGCCACATATTTTAAAATGTAATTCCATGAGAGCCATACTAATTACAACCCCCCACCCTCCTGACCCCCCCCCCCCAAAGACCTGCCAAAAGTCCCTGGTGGTCCAGCGGGGGTCCAGGGCTCGCAGACAAATCTTTAATTAAAAAAGTAAAAATCTAACAAAAACCCCCACCCTCCTGACGCCCCCCCCCCAAGACCTCCAAAATTAATTTACTACAACCCCCCCACCCTCCTGAACCCCCCCCCCCCCCCAAGACCTGCCAAAAGTCCCTGGTGGTCCAGCGGGGGTCCGGGAGCGATCTCCTGGACTTGGGCTGTCGGCTGCCAGTAGTCAAAATGGCGCCGACGGCCTTTTGCCCTCACTATGTCACTGGGGTTGACCAATGGCGGCTGTAGCTCCTGTGACATAGTAAGGGCAAAGGGCCGTCGACGCCATTTTGGGTTGTAGTAAATTAATTTTGGAGGTCTTGGGGGGCGTCAGGAGGGTGGGGGGTTTTGTTAGATTTTTACTTTCTTATTAAAGATTTGTCTGCGAGCCAGATGCAGCCATCAAAAGAGCCACATCTGGCTCGCGAGCCATAGGTTCCTGACCCCTGATCTAACAGGACCAGCAAGAATGACTGTTTTTTCTCCAGGTTCAAAAGTAATTTATCTGTGAGAGAAAGCAAAAGGGACTCTGTGCTTAGTGATTTCCGAAAACCGTATTGTGCAGGGGTGAGAATGTTGTGCTCCTCGAGATATTCGGAAAGTTGTTTATTTACAACTTTTTCCATCAGTTTGGAGATCATGGGCAGGTTTGCAATGGGTCTGAAGTTGGCTGGGTCAGTGGGTGAAGCAGTTGGTTTTTTCAGTAGGGGTTTGAGGATAGCAAGTTTTAGCTGATTAGGAACTGTGCCCATGGTTAAGGAGGTATTAATGATTTCTGCAATAGGTTTTGCGACTGTGTTAGGGATGGCGGTGAGCAAATTAGTAGGGAGTGGGTCAGAAGGATGTGCAGATGGTTTAATTTTCTTAAGTAAATTTTCAATCTCCATGGCGGATGTGGTCTCAAATGACTCTAGTTTAGCATTCAGAGTGGGTTGGAATGTGCTCTGAGGTGTTGGTAGAGTATGATGAGTTGTAAGGGAGCGAGTAAGGTTTGAGATTTTTGTCTCAAACCTTACTAGGAGCATTTCTCCCAGAGCCTTCCCTGGTTGAGTTCTGGTTGCTTATCCCTTACCCCTAGGGGCTGTGGTGCCCCCCCCTCCCCCCCACAGAATGGTTCTTAGATCCTGAAGGAACCTTGCAGCCCTTAAACCAAGAAGAAGAGATAAAGGGCCGGTGGGTTCGGCATGTGTGACCCAGTATCGAGCGACGTTTTGCCTTGCCACCCCAGGGCGATGTACGAGTGGAGCTCCACTCCTTTTAGAGACTGGGGGGGGGGGGGGGCAGTTGGTTTTAATTGATCCTGGTAAAATTATCACCATGTCCGTGGGATGGAGGATTTGTCTTTTTTGACTTTCCACACCAAGAAGTCGGAGAAGAAAATATCACCCTTTAAAACCCACAAGCAATATGGGTGCAAAGATTGCAAATTACATGCCCTACTCTTTCCAGAGTTTGCCTTGTGGATCTCTTCTAACTTACAGGGCTGCGGCTGCGCTTTGTGTACGCATCTGAAGACACTTCCTGTGCGGTTCTTACTGTTTTGGTCCGTTTCTATAATCAAACTAGCACAAGTCCTGTGGGACTTGACTGCAATCCTTGTAGAGAGAGAGAGAGAGTTTTTCTAGGTATTTTTTAAAGCAGTCACATAATAAGGAAGTATATAAAAACATAGGAGACGAATGCAGACGAGGAATGCAAGGACTCTCAAGCGTGCATGACAGTGAGCTTTATCCTGGTATCTCAGCTTATCCCCTGCTTTCCTGAATTTGGTCACTGTTTGGCACGCAGAAGTGTTTTCTAACTTTACTGCTGAGCCTGCCTCGTTCATATCATCGTGACTTCTTTTTCTAGCGTTTCCTTTCCACTGGGGGGGAAAAAAAAAAAAAGTTTGTGTCTTATGCATGATTTTAACCTTTTGAGGTATCTGAATATCTCGTATCGGATCCCCCAGCCCCCACCCTTCCTCTCTTCAACAGCAAACATACTGCATTAGGTCCTCAACTCATTTCATAGGGCTTGGACTGTGCAACACTACATGAGTGGGGAGAAAAAAAAAAGATTGCACCATTTTGTTGTCTTTCTCTGGCCTGTCTTTAATCTGTCTTTACTAAATGTCCTAAAGCACCAAACTAAAGGAAAAACAGTCATACAAAGGAAGAAGGAAATACTCCTACACGGGCTACCGCTACCAGTGTTTAGTGGTGCCACAATATCATCAACGTTTACCTCCAGCGCACCACTTCATATTTTTAAAATATTTTTATGTTGCTCTGTCTGTGTCTCCTGGTCACAAATTCAAAGATTTATTATTGAAACTCTGTCCATGTTGGGACTCTTCTTGTACCATCAGTGGATGCGTGCTGCCCATATAAGTTAAGTTTATTACTTTGACTTCATTATCAAGGGACATTGAGACTGAGCAACCAAAAAAAAAAAAAAGGGTGGGTTGGAGGTAAACGCCGATGATATTGTGGCCTCACTAAGCAGGGGTGGTGGCAGCCGGTGTGGGAGTGCTTAATCTGTCTATATCATTTTTCAGATATATTTCTTGAACTGGGCAGAGCAGTAAAAGTAAGGTCTCACCCGTGAGTTGTGGCTATCGGTGCAGATGTTGAATGGTTTGGGTTGAGCCCACCCCGCAGCGGAAGCTACAGTGGTGCGGTCTAAGATTGGAGTGTGTGGGTTGCTGAGAGACCGAAGAGCATGGAACCAGGCTCGTCTGATGGGGGAGGCTTTGAAACTTTTTTCTTTAGGGTGTGAGATCATCAAAATACCCGTGCGCTTGCAATAGTGGGGGACTGTCAACCGGGGTATCCTCTTATTTAGATTACCCTCTGAAGACCTCTTTTTTTTTTTAAATATTCATTGGGGTAGCGTCTGCTCTCTCAGAGACCCAAACATACAGGGGTGATTGGTACTGTGACTTGGAAGGGTCTTGAAGTGATAAGATAGTGGCTTTATCTCCTCTCGTGTCACAGTCTTGTGGGGCACTGCTTCCATTATACTCAGATCTATCTCGCGCATCCCGAAAACCAGGCCTGTTTGTAGCTCTGGAGGACCGGAGTTGGCCATCCATGTTTTATAAGGAAAAACAATCCCTAGATAGTTGGAAATGAAAGCTTATGGCGCCAGAACCCAGCCCTGATTTCGACTGAGCTGGAATCCCAAAGGAGCAGGAAGAAATGTCTGTTCCCTAACCCCCCCCCCCCCCCCCCGAAAAAACCAAACAGTGGATGAGCATTAATGTGACTCTTGAGCAGTCATGTACACCAAAGAGTGTGTGGGTATAGTGAGAGTCTGTTTCTGTAAAGGTTCAGTGTTTTGAGTAGATTTTCCTGTTGAGGCTGGTGATTGATGCTGTCTGTACATATATGACATGGTCTGAGTACCTTTATACGAAAAACGTGGCATATCAAAGTATGAAAATGAAGAAATGTGAGCGAGCTGCTCGCCGATTGTGTCAAAAGCTACCAAGCTTTCCATTTATTTTTTTTGTAGTGGTGGGTGGAGAGGTGAGGGATACAGAGGTTAAAAATAAAATGTACAAATGAGTGGAGAAGAAATCTAGCTGAATCCTCCTCCCGTTTTTACTGCAATTTAGTGATTTATCATCCCGATAATGGGGACAGCTAAAAATAGCTTGGCAAAATATTCAGCTTGGCTTGTGTTGTGATATATGAGGTTCTAACAGGCCTCTTGTTTTTTATGGATAGACTCCACTGTCAATGGAACTGTAGAGCAGCAAAAGCGAATTATTTCATTGATAATTATGACTACCTCCATTTGGGTAACAGCTCGGTGAATCCTATTTTTACTTAAGGCTGGTGTACACTTGACCATGTAATAGTGGCGATTCGGCGGAGAGCTGAATGAGGTTACTGAACTCCAAGGCCTGTTGAATCGGTCCTGGAAGGAACAACCAAATGGGAAAGGCATTAATTAGCACCTCTTCAGAGTCTCCTCGAGGGTGGAGATCAACTCTGGTAGAACAAGAAACAGAGAAACATGATGGCGGATATGTAACTTTGAGGCCCATCTCATCTGCGTCCTTTCCTTGATCTCTAGCTTTTCCTTCACCACTTAGGATCCTCTGTGTCCAGCCCAGAATTTCTGTTCCTCCAAGACCTCCTTACAAGCTCATCCTCCTGAGCTCTGAATGGGGTCTTATTTATCTGAGACCCTAGATCTGGCTTCTTACATTTGTCAAATACTTTCTTCCAAATTGTGTCTGCAGGAAATATATATATATATTTTTAAATTAAACTCTAGGTTCCAGCATTCTCCCACTGTGTACCCTCTGCCCTGACTTCCATCTGGCACAGGGGCTCACTGGAGGGTCGGGCAAGGGCAGCACCCATATCTTCTGGGTTACTTTTTCAAGGTCCTTAGACGTTTTGACCTTTGTACCTCTCCTGCCCATCATCCAGTCAAAGTAAAGACCACACTGCACGAGAATGTGTTAAAAAAAAAAAATAATAATAATAAAGTTGTGTGTGTTTTTTTTTTACTGGCGTCTGATGGCAGGGAAGATAAAATCCACAGCAGTCCACCAAGGCGCTCAGTGCACCAAACGGTTCAGGAAGTAAAGTCCAAAAGCTCAAAAAATAACAGTAAACTCTGGGGAAGGAACCCTCCTCTCTTGGCCGTGCCTCTTCTCTGTCCCTGGATGCAGTTCTGCTCTTTCTCCTTGTCTCTGGAACGCCTCTCACTTCCTGCCCTCAGATGAGCCTCTGGCCCAGCTCATTTTGTCCCTCGGCAACTGTTCAGGATCTTCTTCTCCTGGGCAGTTTTCCCTCTGAACTCCCTCACAGGCAAAATCCTCTTTTCTTCAAACCTCCGAAGCCCTTTAGTTGGACAGAGGATTAAGAACGAACACCTCTCTCCTCTCAGACTACCTTTGGTGTTTGCCACCTTTCAGGAATCCCTCCGAGATTCCCAAGAGTCGTTGTCTCGCTGCTGGAAGCCTGGGCACCGAGATCTCAGGCCAGGCCACTCCTTCAGGCACCTCTCTGTTGAGCAAGAAGGATTGGGCCTGTCCTACCTGGTACTTTGGACCTGGATTGGCCGCTGTCGAAGACAGGATGCTGGGCTTGATGGACCTTTGTTCTGGCCCAGTATGGAGTTTCCTATGTTCTTGGGAACAAATCCACAGCCTCTCTCCTTGGAAGGAGAAACCCCAAGACCCCATCTCTTTCCTTGGAGGGAGAGATCTGAAGACCCTTTTTGTACTCCCATGGGCACGGGAGTTTTGTTAAACACATGACAGCTTCTCCTGGGAGTGTCAGACTTTTCTAAACACTCCTACTCTGACATCCCTCACGGGCAGGGTCCTGCTGAAATCATGGACTCTACATCAGTAACGGGCACATTCTGGGTCCCCCCTTACAAATGTGTGAAATCTTCCTTAGCTCTACAGGAAAACATGTTGTGCTATGGTGATTTTAAAGTGTGGTGTAGCATCTGTGTCTACATGCCACTCTGTTCTGGATGTGCATAGCCATAGATGGGAGCTATTTTGATAACGGACTTGCAATAGCATTAAGATCGTTTGCAATTATAGAAGAATAAAGTGGACAGTGACACTTTCATTGGGAGCAAACTGGGTTTTTTTTGTGTGTTTTATATCCAGTATTAAGGAGATCTGAAGGGCATGAGTGGTCATGAAGAAATGATAACGCATATTAAAATGCGCGTATGTAATGGTAATATGCGATATTATTCCTGAAGAGTTTCAAATGCAACCAACAGTGGATCATAAAATTCAGGTTTTGTTTTTTTTTAAACTATACAGATGTTTAAAGAAATATGTTTGAAGATAAACCATTTTATTAAATGCAGCCAGTAATGGGCACTAGAGCCTTCCCTGGAGCAGTGGTCGTTCAAGGTAACAACTCTGAATTGCACAATTGCATTGTTTCGTATTTAATACCCCTTTAGAGCACGCATGTGAACATGTGGGTGGCTATATTTGGCCAGATTTTTATACTGCTCTTCAGGATAGCTTGCCTATGTCTGCCAGCAAAAGGAGGATGATAGAAAAAAAGAACCGGGAGCAGAAATATTCCCTCTGCAGAACAGCGAGAATGGGCTTCAAGCGCTAGCTGGGAGCGTCGTCGTCTTCGGCCCTGCCGCGCGGATGAACTCCTCCTTCACTTGAGCGGAGTTGGCCCTCCCTCTGCACAGTAGCTGCCCTCGTAAGCAGTCACAAATGTCCCCGATTCACTCCATAGCGGCTATGGGATGATGGGGGGTGGGGAGTGAGCTGTCTCTCTCTCTCTCAACGGTTGCTTGTGACTTGGTCTGGGATGCAGAGAGGAGGATTATGACAAGAGGATGAGATCAGCTGTTATTATTGGAGCAGATTAGCCCTTTCAGCCATGGACTTGGGCATTCAGGCCCAGCCTGTGCGCTCTGGTGGAGGGAGAGAGAGAGAGGGTGAAGGTCTGGCTCTTCTCGCAGTGAGGGCAAACCTTTTCCCTGGAGAGACAGAGCACCCATTTTCTGTGTTATGAAAGGACTGGAAGGAGGGGGGGGGGAATGGGCTGATGTTGCTTTATTATTTGGGGGTTTTTTTTTGTGTGTGATCTGTCTGGGAAGTGAGTAAGTGCAGGAACAGTCCTTGCCATTGTTTAAACTAAAAATTTAAATGTTGCCACTTCTGGTTTCAGACTTGCAGAGCAACATTTGCAATTGTATTTTCCTTAAGCAATACCTGCTCTGTCTGGCTGAGAGGGATCTTTTCTTGTGCTCCCTACATGTTCTCAAGAACTCTGTCATTCTCTGAAATCTTCTACCGTGACCGTTTTTTTTTTTTTTTTTTTTTCCCCCTTCATCAAAGTAAACTTTGAGATAAGCTCACAGCTGCTTTCTTTTAACCGTTGGGTGCCGGATATCTGATTCATCAGCTTCTGATTTTTATAGTGTTGTTTGGCATTTCTCGGCCGCTGAGGTTAGGCCGGATTCATTCAGAAATTAAACAGTATTTGGAACAAGTGTTCATTGCAAGTGATTCCTGGTTTCATGGGCAAGGAGATTTTCCATATATGTGCAGACTTTTGAGGACAATTTTCAAAGACATTTGCCAAGGTAAACAGATGTTTTTACCCAGGTAAATTGTCCCGGCTGAATAATTGTCCTCCTAAGCATGCGCTTGGGCTTCCAGGGCGCGTGGGTGTGTTAATTTTTTTTTTTAGCCGAGTTACAAAGAGGCATCAACACACACATTCATCATCGGTGTGTTAAGGAGATTCAAACAAGGTGCATGCTTACGTACGTGGCATGCGAGAGTATTTGTGGTTCATGTGGCTGGTGACACAAACTCCTTCGGGTGTAGTCGTTTACGTTAATGCATCTGTTACATTTAGCACATTTTCAGAACTCCGCAGCCAGAATTCTCACCAACACCAACAAAAGAGAACACATCACCCCCATCCTAAAGATCCTCCACTGGCGCCCATTAAACATAGGATCCTCTTCACAGTTCTCACAACTATCCACAAAGCCACGCACAACATCTCCCCGCTCCATCTAAGCTCCCAACTGCGCCTTCATCCATCAACCAGACCCATCAGAGGAGCATACAAAGGGCACTCTCTATGAAGCAAAATCCTCTCTTCGGAAACGCGCCATATCTACAGCAAACGCGCTCCCTCCAGACATCAGACAAGAACCCTGCCATTCGATTCTCAGAAAGAAGCTCAAAACTTGGCTTTTTGGTTTTTGCCAGGTTCTTATGGCCTTTGCCAGGTTCTTATGGCCTGGATTGGCCACTGTTGGAAACAGGATGCTGGGCTTGATGGACCCTTGGTCTGACCCAGTATGGCATTTTCTTATGTTCTTTTCCAGGATCATAAGCCCCTGGTTCGCATCCAACTAGCAATTTCCTCTGCTTATTCTCACTTTCTGAACTAATTAAGGTCGTTCTAGACACGATGTACCCAGCTAGTATTACACTGACGTGAGTCTCTGTTTCTTTCACAAGCGGCATTTTTCATCTACTCCCCCTTTATTAATCTACATTTTACTCTATACTGTTTTCTGTTGGTTTTGTTTTATGATCCAATCCATTATTTAAGCTAGAATAGCTCCCCCTATCCAAGTTTTTGGACCCCCTATGCCATGTACCGTCTCCGGGCGAATTCTTGTTCTCTGTTTCAGTGTAAACCGATGTGATTTGTATTTCATACAGGAACACCGGTATATAAAAATCAAAAAGAAATAAATACATTTTAACCCATATTATTTTTTGCAGCACCATTGAGCTATTTAGCAATATTTTGTCCTCAATTACCTTATTAGCATAGATCTAACATGCATGTTGCTGCTTGCATCCCCAGTAATGCAGTTTAGTACTTTGGCCCTTTGTCTGACAAACAAACACAATAGGGTCTCTGCTTGATTTAAAGAGGAAGAAAATATAACATTTTAAATATTCTTCACCAGCAATAATTCATGCACCTGGATCCCGGTCCCTCAGCCTTATTATTTCACCGTTTTGTGTAGGGCACGTTTACTTCGAGCCGCATGCGATTACAACGAAGACCTTCCCTGCACAGCTTGCAGTCTTGGGGATAGCTGGGGAATGGGGGTCGCAATGAGTGTCGCTGGCAGAGGCAACCTTTGAACTTGGCTGTCCTGGTTCCCATCCCATTACGCTAACCACTAGGCCACCTGCCTTCTCTATAAATTAGTAGGGATGGGTTTCCCCATCAATTTCATTTTGTATAATGTTTATTTAGTTTCTTTAGTTTAAAAAAAGAAAAGGAAACAAAAAAGGAAATAAAAAGAAACGAGGCCTCCCATGCCCCCCCACCCGGAAAAATGCTGGGGCCAGAATCCTCCATGGCCCCCATTTATCCTATACTGGGGGACCCGCAGACAGGGCCTTGCCTATGGCCGAGGTCGCAGTGACCTATCACGGCCTGGGCCTAGGCGAGGAGACCAGAGACACCACAATCTCGGCCTAGGCCCTATGCAAGACCCAGGTTTCAAGGCCTGGACCTGAAGCCCAGGCAGCATAGGCCAGTGCCCAAGTCCGAAGCCGGGTCCCGATGCCGGGGCCTCTGCATGGATCCAGGCTCGATGCTGGGGCCCAGCCCAGAGGCTGGGTCCTGATAACTAGATCCCATCACCAGGGCCTCAGCCCAGGCCTGGGTCCCAATGCCAGGCCTTGGCTTGGACACAGGCCTGACACAAGGACTTGGCCCGAGTTCATATTCCGAAGCCTGGGCCCAGGCCAGGAGGCCAGGCCTCGGAGATCCTCTTCAGCATCGTATTTCTTCTTGCTGTCTTCGTGAATTGATGCCGCCTGCTGGGGTTGAGCCAGAGTTCAATTAGCTGCCATACATCAAAATGGCACCCTCATCTGGGGAAGATGCTCTGCAGTTAATTAACTCCAGCATGACCCCCAGTGGAAGGTATAAGTTTGTGAAGAAGACAAGAAGATGCTAAAGAGGGAATCTGAGGCCTGGCCCTGGCGTTGAGACCAGGGCACTGGGCTGGACCACAGCTTTCGACCTGAGCCTGCAGTATTGGGTCTGGGGCATGGGTCCTGATGGGCTAGTGCCACCCTTCCCCCCACCCGGGCTATTACAGATGAATGAGGGCTGGCACTGCTGCTTGGCAAATCCGAGTCTGGTTCCCAACATCTGTTCCTGCTCCTTGAGCTGGGTGGGTGATGGAGGTGGTGGAGGGGGCAGCGTTATCCATGACCTGTTGGGGGGAGAGAAGGGGGGTGACTGTACCCCAGTCACTGTGCATCAGCGACACTTTGCGCCAGGTTCTGGGGGCCCTGTGCCTTTCGGCCAGAGCAGGGCTTGATGGGACAGAGGGAGAGAACACTAAAAATGGGGGAAAGCCACCCAGTTAGTTGCAAATAAAGACTTACGACACCAAATCCTCTGTCAAGGCCGGTTCCTGTTGATCTGGAAGCCTGAAGACGCAGAAGGAAGCTTCCAGATGAAAGGAAAATTAATAAGTCTAAATGAATGGCTCTTTCTTTGTGCATTTCAGCTCTTAGGATGGTTGGTGAGACCGGAAAGCTTGCTCCTATTCCCTGGGCCCTAGCACTCCTGCTGAGCCATCTCCTTCAGTCTGCTAACCAGCACAGTCCAGGCATGTGCACATGCATGCTCCCAGGCTTACAGGCAAGACCGCTTTCAATACACAACTTCTAAGCATCCTCCGTGAGTGTAAGGATGAAAGATTAAAAGGGCAGAAGGAAAGCCACTTGCATTGCTTTCCGGTGTCCTAGTCTAAAGCCAAGATATCAGCTGACAGAATTCCTCTCTACCCCCACCCAAAAAAAAAAAAAGCATCTGTAAAGGGTTTTCAGTTTGTGTTTTGTTCTGGCTAGCGTTCTCCAAGCCATCGGCTTCCAGCTTAGTGGGAACGTGCGTCGGCCCAACTCACTGCCGTGCTGGTAAGGAGAGGCTTGGGAGTCCCAGTCACAGCTCGTGGAGAGTAGCGCGCAGGCCCAGGAGTGAAACCCCCATACTTCCATGGCGGCTGCTCGGTCACCCCTTCTCTGCCAGTTGCTGTTGCCTTTGTTATTGTGGCATCCACTACTCCAACTCTGGTCTTCCAGAGCCTCGTCCTCAGGACATCCACAGTGAACATGCAGGAGACAGATTTGCACGCACTGCCTGCCCCCTCTTGTATTCAAATATCTCATATGCATCCCTTGTGGCTATCCTGACAGCCAGACCTGTTTGTGGCTTCCGGAGGACTGTGCCGTCCTCTGTCCTCTCATTTCTGCTCAGCCTGCTGACTTCCCCTTTCCACCACCCCCTCCCCCTCTCCTTCAGCTGCTTTTCGTGTGGGGAAAAATTGACGGAGGCGGGAGGCACCTTATGGACTTAACCCATTTATTGAGGCCTCAGCTTTCCAGGACAGATGGAAAAAAATCTCCCTCTGCCTCCGATGAGCTTGGGTCTCCAGCTCTTCTCCGTTTTTGGTGGCCTCTTCTGAGCCGCTCCCATCTTCTTGACGTTCTCCCAGGAGACCTCACTCCTTTCTCTCCTCCCCCCCCCCGTCTTTCTTGTACTGCTCCGTCTCATGGTCATTAAAGCCCAGGGGCTCTGTCCCACTGCCTACAGCTCTCCAGCCGGGAAGCCTGCCGCTAATAATTATCATCATCTTATCTGCTGTTTTAGTGGGCCCTGTTTATGGCATTTTGCATTTCATGGACGCCAAGTGGATACGTCATCTGTCAAGCCTCACAATACAGGCACGAAGAAGAAATACGTCCTGTGAAGGCTTTTTCACTTGAGTGGGGTAAGAGGCGGATGTTAGGGGTTTGTTTTTTTTAATCAGTGGTGCAGGATAATGGAACAGTCCTATTGCTGGCAGAAAGCTGGTTTTCAATCATCTGTCACAGCTGGCTAATAAAGAGTTTTGTATCAGTCCGGTTCATTTGTATTGATTGAGCAGGCTCGAGGTTTTTATTGCTGGGTGCTGCACAAGATTAAGCGAGCGTTTTTCCATGCTGTTCTTCCGGTAGGAGACCAAAAGATCTGAAGGTCTTGTGTGGCAGCCTGTGGCACCCATGTACCAACCTTTTCTGGTGTGTACCTAGCAGGAATGTGGTCTGTAAGTAAACTGGCTAACGTTTGATTTTTTGTTGGAAATTGCATTTGACTTTCATTGTGGGTGCTATTTTTATGGCTCTTTACTAGGTTATAAAATATTTAGGCCCGGATTTTCTTAAAATCGCAGGCCTTGGGAATCGCGCAGTGAATCGCCGCGAAAGGTGGACTTTTCGCGTGCAAAAGCTATAGAAGTTCATTAAACTCCATTTAAAGGTTTTAGTGTGTGCATGAGAAATCCAGAACTGTAGGCACTGTATCACTGTAGCTCAATGACTGTTTTTTATGCATTTCTGTCAAATATCCCTGCTGCCCCCTCCCACCTTCCCCTAGGCCTGGACAACAGAAGAATAAGCGTCTTCTCAGAATGAGCCCTAATAGGCCATGTTTTTATCTTTTAAAGTCAGCAGCGAGCCCTTTTTGTTGAAGGTGAGACGATAAGGCTGTGGGCACGCCTGTGTGTGCTGCGCCACCTTCCCCTCAGTCTGCTGGCACACTGGACTCGCCATATCTCATGATGTGGCACAGTGACCCGGCTAAGGAAAGTCAGGCTGTGCTCTTCTCTGGACATGACACAAAACATGTAAAAAAAAATAAAAAAAAAAATCACCGCTTAAAGGGGGGTTTATTTCATGACAAACACCAATGAGGGGAAGTCACTAACGCACATACATGAATGCATTGCTTCACCTTCACTTAAGATTCCTTGAAATTACACTCAAGGTTGTCCCTAGAGCTGTGCGGCATTCGGGGCAAATAGGTCCAAATGGGGAAGGGGAGTCCAATGCATAACAGCTGGCCAGCTGTAGAGAAATCCTGGCACTAACATGTTGCCCATTAGCTATTACAGATAATAAATATTGCTCATTAACACAAGATAAATTGTTCATCCCATTTTTGCTGGTGGCAGAAAATCCATGTTGCACATAGGAAAAAAAGGAAGCTGGTTATAACCTTAGCAGTCCATGTTTGTTTTGGATTTCCCTTTCTGCCTTGTGTCAGTACGGCTGAGTTCACACTGCAAATAATTTCCGCGTTAGGATGCATGCAAGAGTTGCCTCTGTCCAGCTCTAGGCATCTTCTTCTCTTTTCTGAGTTTGCCACACAGGGGCTGGAATGAAAACATTTTAAAGCAACGTCTCTCCCATGCACATTTTAAGTTTCTCTTAGAAAATGTATTTTTTGAGGAACCATAAGTTTGATGTGCTGTGTCCAGTCTCTGTCATGTGCCACGTTTGGAGCTGACCATAAAGTTCCTGTGCAGTTCACAGTTCACGTTGCTTTTAGGTCCCCGTAATTGCGGTATAGGCCTGTTGATCTTTTTGGTACCGTGAAGCTGCATTTTTTTTTTTTTAAAATTCTGATTTCTTTCTATTGCAGTGTTCTGGGTCATGAAACTTAATCCGCAGAAAGCTCCGTTATATGTAAGTAAAAAAAATTTTAA
The DNA here is from genome assembly GCF_901001135.1 of Rhinatrema bivittatum. Taxonomy (NCBI): domain Eukaryota; kingdom Metazoa; phylum Chordata; class Amphibia; order Gymnophiona; family Rhinatrematidae; genus Rhinatrema; species Rhinatrema bivittatum. The sequence goes on along the minus strand of NC_042627.1, from coordinate 71,504,138 downwards.
AATATTAAACCAAGAACAGATTTTAAGTCACCAAAAAATGTAGCTTTTGATTGCCAGCATTTATTTTTAGACTTTTCACTTTTGTTTTACAAGTCACAAGATAACTGCTTTCGAATGTTGCACTGAAATTTAGCAGCAATGCTGAAGTTAGCCACATTGCAGGTAGGCACAGAGGCTGTGTTTGGCATTTTAGGATGCTAGACTGGACTTGTGCATTTCAAGAATGATATTCCTTGGTCAGCTGCTTAAACGGTTAGCGACCGAGATATCCAGAGAGGCCTGAGAGCTCAACATGAGGGCAAGGGGGATTGGAGAGCACCAGCGTCTGCTAAACTGGGGGAGGCAGAGCACAGGGCAGTGTGGGCACCGGTTTGAACAGAACTGCATCTCATTTCTGATGGAGAAATGTCAGCTTTGCAGTTCCCTAATCCTTCCTTTGAATGCGATCTGGGCTTGTATTCACTTGAAAAGCATCATATGATTGTTGTAGTTATGAGTTTTATTTATTTATTTATTTGCAGTTTTTATATACCGACATTTGTTTAGTAACCTCACATCGGTTCACAGATAACAGAAACATTGCAGCTGTGCCAAATAGAACGAACATGTGCAACAGTGCTTTACAATAAACATTTACAATAAACTTTACAATAAACTTGTTAACGAACATATGCAATAGTGCTTTACAATAAACATGTTAACTGGGGGGGAGGGGAGAGAACAGTGGAACAATGAAAGGGAAAAATAATATAGTGGTACAAAGCAAATTGTTATCTCACTGAATTTATAAGTCTATAAATATCTTCCCCCTATCTCGCCTTTCCTGTAGGGTCTGCATGTTTAGATCTTTGTCTGGCCCCATGTGCTTTAGAAAGAAGACCACTGACCATTTTAGAAGCCGCCCTCTGATCCAGCTCCAATCATTTTGTGTCCTGGCTAATCTTTTCATGTTTTCCGGGCCGCAGGCATGGGGGATGTGTTTTTTCTTTGGCGCACAGGCTGTTGGCCGCTCAGATCATGATAGGATGCTGGATGTCTTAACGGGTGCAATGGAAGTATTGAGACTGGGAATGTTGGCAGTTTTAAGGTGGGGTGCAGAGAATGAGTTTTCGTGTTTTTGTCACATTATGCAGATGGAAGTGAAGGTTAGCTTCCTTTATTTATTTATTTATTTACTTATTTTGCACAAGGTTAGAGCTAGAGCACTGTAAGAACATAAGAAATTGCCTTGCTGGGTCAGACCAAGGGTCCATCAAGCCCAGCATCCTGTTTCCAACAGAGGCCAATCCAGGCCATAAGAACCTGGCAAGTACCCAAACGCCTGGTCCCTGGCTCCTTACCCCAGGGCAGTGGATTTTTATGACAGGAGGGAGAATTCCCTTCCCCTCTCCTCCCCTCCTCTCGCTCATCTCCAAATGGCAGGGACCTCCCCAGTGGCCCCTGTTTGCCTTCCCTTGGAAGCCATTGCGTAAGGTTTAGATGAGAGGGGGGGGGGGAGGGGAGTTCAGGTGTTAATGCTAAGCCTGCCCTGCTGTGCCATCCTGGGGACTTTTCAGATCTTTCATAGGTCTGTATAGAGGGGGGGGGGGTGCCTGGCCCCCTCCTCTTTATTTACCCTGGGAGGAGTGTGGGAAGGAAGGGGCAGAGAAGCAGCTTCTTGCCAGAGAGCATAGCCCCCCACCCCCCAGCTCTGGGTGACTGAACATCCCCAATATTGCCCTTCTGCACTCCTGCAGATTGGGAACCGAGAGCTCGGTGCTGCAGGGTTCGGGGCAGAGGTGTTTAAAAAAAAAAAAAGATGGTTTATAGTAGTCCTGGATGGCAAAATGGTCACCATCTGTTCCGCTGCGTTCTTGGTTTACAAATGGGGGCGGGGTTTGTTTGATCGCATTCGTGGATCACAGTACGGCAGGGGAGAGAAACGACAGCCTCTGCCACCCATCCAGGGTCACCGCCTCAGCCAGGTCAGCCCCAAATCCCGGATGTGCCTCACTGCGCACGTGGAGATGGAGACCTGTTTTTTATTTTATGTTGTTTTTTTAAATGGGGAAATTGGAGCTCCATCTCCATGCAGGATTGGGTTGACATGGGTGAGCTGGTAACCCTTTCTCCTCCCGAAAGTGACTTATTCATCTTCCCCTCTCTCTCTTCCCTTGTCTAGTAGCAGAATAGAAATAAGTAGCAGGGGTAATAGTCTTCCCTGTGGCCTGTTGGCCTGCCCTACCCTACCCTTCCCTCTCCTCTGTCCTCTCCTCGCTCTCTCTCTCTGCTCCTCGCTCCACCTCCCCCTGACCTCTGAGCCCTCTGGCACTGGCAGGATGAGTGCTTTGATCTCGCTGCTGGGAGAAGGAGGGTTTTGCTTAGAACAGGTGCTTACTGCTAGCACAGATCAGGAATAACATTTAAAGTGGAGGGAACGGTGCTAAGAATCGGGCAAGCAAAATATTTTGAGTGATCTGACTAGCACTAATCTTGCGTTAAAACTCATTAAACGCATTGTATCTTTGCTTTTTGTTTCTAGAAATGAACACTTGGTGTGGTGATAGTGCAAGCTGTCTTCCAAAAAAGCATGACACTAAAGTCTTACCCCTTCCTTTTTCTTTGGCTTCAGCCTGCCCAGTGCGTCTAAGCTCCTGTTTTGATCCATTTCTTAGGTTGCAAGTTTATTTTTTAAACCGTCTGAAAGAAGCTAAGAAGCTGCCTGACACCAGGTCTTTTTTTTTTTTTTTACTATTTGAGCAGCGCCGCTCTGTGAGGCCAGGGTGAGAGGGATCTGCGGCGCTCCAAGCTGCCATTCAGAAGTACATTCAAGAAGCAGGATGTAAATAATAGTCAAGCTGCAAGTTTTGAGAGAATCCCTTGCTTTTTGTTTCAAAAGTGAACTAAAACCATGAGAAAGGGCACTTTAAACTCATCTACCAATTCAGAGCTGTATCAGCAGTCAATTTCAGTTTAATTCCAGGTGTAGCTTTAAGTAAATGTAAGTAGAGGTTGGATGGAGATAAATATGCTGCTCTTGCTGTACTGTTTGTCATCTGAAGTTGGCTGACCTGATGGGGAGAGGGAGGGGAGTTTGAGAACAAAGCCAAATCAGCTTCAGTCTGTCTTACAAAAAGGTCTTGTGCATTGTTAGATTAGTTAAAACTGTTCTAGGAAGGAGTGTTAGGTTGTTTGCCCACCCAAAGTATTAGTATGGCTTGAGTGCAGTGGTGCAGGGTTCTCTGTTGGCGAGCATTCAGTTTTGGGATGAATTCTTCCCTTCAGTTCAGGTGACTGCTGCCTCTTCGCCTCCTGCTTCCCAGAAAGGGAAGGGATTCCTTTTTTAAGCTCTTTAGAAAGGGAGGTTGTTCTGATCTATTAATGGATGGGCAGTGCGCTGCCCACACCCTTGCTTTCTGGTTTTCGTGGAGCAGTTAGATTCCAGGCTCCAGCTGCTGGGCACTCCCAGATCTCACGGAGCCACTCTCCCTGGCAGAAAATGTGTACGGATGGTGAAAACACCGAGCGGAAGTAATGATGGCGCAAAAAGGAACCAAATGGTCCATCCGGTCTGCCCAGCAAGCTGCTAATGGTAGCCTCTGCCCGCCTTCGTGCGCTTATCCCCCAGACCTTGTGATAACTCCCTAAAAACAAATTTTGTTGCTAGCGATAAAGTGCCGCGGCCTCCTGAAAGCTTAGGCTCGCCGGGGTTTATTTCGAAGTCTATTCCTGGTACAGTGTTGGAAAATTAAAAACCCAGATAGACGGCTGTCGGATGAGCCCTTTTAAACAGAGAAATGGGCCCTGCGCCCTCCGAAGGGGAAATGCAGCCAAAAATATCTCAGAATGCTTCCAAGGTCTGCAGTTCATCCAAGACGCGATTTATGTAGTAAATGCAAGGCATCCCGGAATGTCAAAACTCCATTAACATTTTTAAAGTGGTTGAAATTGTTAGGCATAAACAATTCTCATCTGGGAGTCAGAATATGAGGTGGTGATGCTGCTTTTTGTTTCAGGCTGAGCATATTTTCTGCCTTACTCAAGGGGCAGAATTAGTCTTGGTAGTTTATAACTGATCTAAAATAGGAAATGCCAGCTGATGTTGATTAATTGGAATAAATTCCTAACATTTTTATGTCCTTGCAGGACGTTAAATGCAGCTTGAACTAAGTTGTGATCCTTGGCTATCGAGGATGGTGTTTTTCTTTTTTTTTTAAATTTTTCTTTTGGGGAAAAGGATCAAGTTTTTCCAAAATGTTTGTTTATTTTATTTATAAAAATGTATAACCCGCCGTATTACCGGTTTCGTTTCATGGCGGATGATGCGACGTGGATGATGGCTGTACAGGCGCCTCTCTGAGTTAAATGGTAGGATATGGGGGACCCGTGGAGCTGTATCCCTGCAGTGACATAGGAGCCTTCTCCCCACCACTTAGTACATTACCCAGAGTTTCTGAAATCACTGCTTTCTGGGTTATGCAAACAAAATATCCACTTGCATTAATACACTTTAAAAAAAACCAAAAACAATTTATATCTATGGCAATTGTTCTTTATAGTGCTTTTCAACCCTCCTGTGAAGGAGGAGGCGTGCTATCTTCTGCTTAACAGTGCTGATCAGGACCATACTTTGGGGGCTGGGTCTCAGACCTATGTTATTGAAAGTGACCTTAGTCCAATAAGAGGGAGTTCATATTCAGCAGTCGTACGTTTAAAAGCACCGGAACGGGGCTGCTTCGGTGGCCCATCCTGCTCACTGCCTTTGTGGATGGACCTCAGGTTCTGCTTCTGCTTCCGCTCATGGGGTTGGCGATGCTGCGAATGTGTTACCGCTTGAGGGGGAGGGGGGGGGATGGGAGGAAGTCGTGGTAACAACAGCTGGTGGCTGGATTTAGGGCGGGCTCCAGGGGGGAAGCCGTGCTGCGTGGCTCCCAGCCCAAGGCCATCGCTGCAATGACTTGAAGGTATAATAGGAGGGAAACACCTCCCCAGGTAGTTGCGAATGAAGGCTCATGGTGCCAGATCCCAGCCCCGTTTCAGTTTGAGCTTGGAAGCCCACTGCCGGCTCAGAGGCAGTGCTGGGCTATGAGGTGCATTAGCTTTGCTCCTTGGCTTCTGCAATGGCAACAAATGGTGCCTTGTAGCCATTTACTGCCAGCAATACCTTTGTAACCCCAGCCTGCTGTGCTTGTCCTGCACGGCTGGGGCCATAAAAGTATTTGTAAGTTCTCTGGGTCAGGAACCGAGTAGCTCTCTTCTGTGCTCCTATCCCCAGGCTTTGGGGGGGGAAAAGAGGTTCCTTTCGGGTCCCAGCGCAGGGATGGCTAGCTTCCTCGTGGTTTACCCTGGGAGAGGGGTCACTTCTCTTCCTCTGTGCCCAAATCAAGACGCTGGGTGCACTGAGTGAGTATTCAAACTTGAACTTACAGTCAGGCCGATACAGTACAGTGCGCTCCACCGAAAACGCGCGGCAAACCCCCTCCCCCCCCCCCCAAAAACTAATAGCGCCCGCAACATGCAAATGCATGTTGATGGCCTTATTAGTTATTCACGCGTGATCCAGAAAGCAAAATGTGCAGCCAAGCCACACATTTTACTTTAAGAAATTAGCGCCTACCCAAAGGTAGGCGTTAATTTCTGCCAGCACCGGGAAGGTGTACAGAAAAGCAGTAAAAACTGCTTTTCTGTACACCCTCCGACTTAATATCATGGCGATATTAAGTCGGAGGTCCCAAAAGTAAAAAAAAAAAAAAAAAAAAAAAAAAAATTAAAAGATTAAAAATCTGCCCACAGCCCGCACAGGTCGCAAGACGGACGCTCAAATTAGCCGGCATCCATTTTCCGAACCCGTGGCTGTCCGTGGGCTCGAGAACAGACGCCGGCAAAACTGAGCTGACAGCCGCCACTCCTGTCAAAAAGGAGGCGCTAGGGACACACTAGTGTCCCTAGCGCCTCTTTTTACCATGGGCCCTCATTTGCATCTTCGTCCCTCCTGAATCGCGCGCACGGGAGAGCGGGCGCTCGCCCGCTCTCCCACAACGTTTACCGAATCGGGCCTGTTAATAAGATAGTTTCAGTTGGCACAATAACTATGATACAGAGCCACAATATTTTGTGTCCTCAGTTATAGTCTTTACCTATATCTGTGTAGGAATCTTTGCATGGGCAAGGGGATCCTTAGGTGAAATGGAGGTCCTGCGTCCTGGTGGGCAGGAAAACCCCTTGCACGGATGCCCAAAACTCCTGAATGCAACACGTTTTCAGGGGCAGCCAGATTACAAGCAGCCCATTTATTTAGCTTAGCTTTTTTTAAAAATTACTTTATAAAGGTACATCCACTCAGGTTTTGCCCACTATGACTCAGTCTGGTTATAGCAAGATGGAAAAGCTGAGTAAATATACAGGGAGAGGATTGGACTGACAGCCACATTCAGGGTGCGGGCTGGGCAAGTGGCTTTTGTTTTTCTTTTGCCCGAAGATGAGTGCTGGCGAGCCCATATGGTTGCTAAACCTGCAGCCAGGGTCTAATAGAAAGTAACACCTCCCCGTCCTCTGGCCGCCTTGAACAAGGAGAACACGCTGTGCTGACAAGTGATTAACTAACACGCCAATAAATCCATAGAGCGGATTGTGGATTGTGTCGGCGTTAGTGTGACCTTTTCCCACTCATTTAATTTGTGGCCCAATGAACAATCATGTTTAAAGTTCAGGTTTGATAAATACGTGTTTTTTTTTTTCACGCCATCGCAAAATTTTTAAAATAAATGGCTTAAAAGCTTTGTGTAATAGACTAATAAAAGAAAAAGATGTTCCTTATTTCTGCAGAGCTGCGTGCATGTATAGAAAGAAGTCCGTGCTTAGAACAGAGCTAAGCCGCTCTGCGGGGACTCTCTGGCTAATTCAGAATGACACCGGAGGATGACCCTGGAACTAGCCATGCGCTCGTTTTTGCAAATATATTCTCATGAGCCTGTTCACGTCCGGGACCCCCCCTGCTGCCGTTCTGCACAAGTTACTTGGCAGCAGCGCTGACCGAAGGATGTCGGGGAGGTTGACAGCGATGCAGGTGTGCTGCCGGCATAGCATGCACCAGTCACCCCCAACTTCCTTGTCTAAAAATGTCAGAGAAGGTGAGGAGTACGTTTCATACTGGGCTACCCTATGGCAACACGGCTTTTAGGGCCATGATATCATCATCAAATGCCTCCTTTTTCTCCCAATGGTTCCCAATTTTAAAAAGTGTTTTTTTTTTTGTGAACACTGCAATTTTAAAATTACTTAAGCTAAGCGAGCCGCTGCCACGTACAGGAGGGACCTGACGTGGCCGTGTTTTGAGAGGATCTTCTTCGGGGGCAGGGGCACTTCTGAAATAAATGACGCTGCTAGACTCGAGCAGGAAATGCTGACACATGCTTTCATGCCTCCATCAAAGTCACAGCGAAGACCAAGGGTCTTACCGGGGCTCCATATGTAAGTATATCTGGTTAATGGGCCGGTACGGCACTGAACACACTTTCCTCCTGAAAAGGCCCTTCAGACAAGCAGGTTTTACTGGGGGTGGGACGTGTCCAGCGCCTTCCCTCCTCATTTTCCCTTTTATCCCATTCTTTCATCCGAGTTTGGTGTCTGGGATTTCAAACTCCTCCTGCAGTTCTGAAAAGGATTTCAATCTAATCCTCCTCACAGAAGTGACCCAGGCGAGATAATTCCGCCTCCCACCACTGGTTGGGCTTCTAAGCTGAATGAATGAATTGTCAGAGCAGGGATTTTCCACAGGGGAGAAAGTGCTAAGGGTCCCTGGTTTGGTTTATTTTCTGAACTGAAATAAACATAAGCAGATACCCCCCTCCCCCATCTCCCAAGAAATCCGCAAGACCCAGACTTGAATTCAGGTGAGGCCTCCCCGATCCCCTCCAGCCCCCTTTTCTTCCCCCATAAACTTAGCCGGGGTTCCCACTTTTCCCCCTTCCATGGAGTCCACCAGATGAAAGGGGCAGGAGCAATCACCGCTCAGTCCTGCCCTGCCTGCCAGTGCTTTAGAAATGGTGCTGACGGCCATCAGGTCACTTTGCTGCAGGTGGCAGGCAAGGCTGGCGCTGTTTTTAAAGCCCCGGCAGGCTGGGCAGGCAGCGAGTGGTCTTCTCTCCTAACATATTCAGGTGTTGTCATGTCAGTCCATTTTAAGTTTTACTCCATTTAGAAAGAACCAAAAAATGGCCTTTCTCAGTTCAGATGTGCTATTGATCTAAAACGAATGCACATCCCTATTAAACAAGTATTCATTGCCGTGATAGCTTTTAAGTGCTCAAAATCTGTTCCCATCATGGCTATGTGTGGTTTAGCTTTTGGCCCCGATCTGGGACAGAGAATACATTGCTTTGGAAGGCAATTTTATTATCTTCAGAATCTCTTAGTTTAATGATCTAAGTATCTGCTGACATTAAATACAGACGGTGTACACTTAAAAGTTTATTGCCCTAACGCACTTTGCAAAGTCGAATGGAAACTATATTTCCCTATTAGTTGCTGTTTTCTGTAACCGGGAACATTGTTTCTGATTAAAACATCGAGTCTGCCAGCCAAAAATGTTTCAGCCTCCCGAGATTCTGTGGCTGTGCAGCAGTGCCACGGTCTCCACGCTTCACAAGGGGGCTGCTAGCTTTCTTTTATTGCTACATTTTCGTCTTCTGAGGAGCCTGGCTCCCCTCCGCTCAGCATTTTGGAATAATTTCTCAGTTCATTAGAGCCCTGATTTAAACAGGTTTCTCATGACACTGCAATGCAAAAATGATTTGCTTGCTTCACCGGATGTGAGGCTTATAATAGTAGTAATGGTCTCCAGAACTGGGCATATGAAGGGGTCCATGCACTGCCTTAAAGCATGGACCAAGTGAGCCGTTTTTCCTCTCTCTGCCATCAGCTAATTAAATCCTTACTTTCTCTATATTTATGGCTCGACTAGAGATCCAGACAAAGTCTGCTCTCTGGCTTTGTGGACAGATTAGATTCTGGCTTTTTGGCCTAATCAAGGGGTTAAGTATATGATCAAGAAAAAACAAACTTCTGGATACTGTATCCTGCACTAATTGATGATGAGAATCACCAAAAGCCCGATTCAAAAATTGATGACCTGAAAAAAATGAAGTTGGCGATAACAGCCTGAAAATGATTAGGTTGATGGCGAAGACAGAATGTGTAGAGCCAGTTAATTTTTTTTTTTTTTTTTTTTTAAAAGATCAGCTTCTTTCAGTTCTTAAAATATCTACAGAAAATGGATTTGTTAAAATTGATGGTGCTCATAGAGCATTGTCTGGCTCCTAACGACAATGAGAGACTGATAGGGGTGGTCATCAGAGCCCGCAGTTCTGGGGAGAAGACCATGATGACGGAGGCTGGCTTGGAAGGTGACTGAACTGACTGATTCTATATTTTTCAGGATTGTTATGAAAACTTGTTGAGTCCAGTGAAGTTTGGAACGCAATACGTGGTTTTGTTTTGGTGTTTTTATCCAGTTAAATTCTGGGTCAGCTATTAAGGGAAGACCCAGGAACAGGTGATGATCTGATTATTAAGGAAATCCGTTGGTTAGGGCAGACGTATGCTGATGTCTGTTCTCACTGTGCACATCTAACATGTATATTTTTTTTAAATTGGCAATGATAACTAAATTGTACTAATTAACATAATCTCCTAATGTTAGAAGAGTCTCAATATCAGTGAAAACTAAGCAAAAATGTGTTTCTTTTCGTTAAGAACAATGCGTGAATTACATTTCTGCAAGAGGCTTCTTTCTCACTGGTAGAACGTGCAATTTTCAAGAGAGTGTGGGTGGGGCAGGTGTAGGGATTTTTTTTTTTTGTTGGTGATAGGAGCAAAAGGGTCTGCACGCTTATGTACAGATCGCATCTTGTTAAAGTAATCAGATTGCTAGAGCAGCGTTTACCAACCGGTGAGCCGCGGCACGCTAGGTTGACGTGGCTGACGTGCAGGTACGCTGAGCTGCATTCTCCTTTTCTCTCTGGCCTGCAGGATGGTCCTCCCGTCAGCAGGGGGCATGAGAGAGCAGCAGTGAGCAGCAGCTTTTCCTGCTTTCCCCTCTGCTGGTTCTCCCCTGCAACAGAAACTGCGTGGGGGCTCTGTAGGCTTGTGAGACCCGCTTGGCCCTGTGCGGTTCAGATTTCAGAGAGAAGCTGGCAAAAGAGGAAGAAGCAGCACTCAGTAAGCCTGCTCCCAGATTTTTGCTGTTCAGGGATTGGGGGTGGAGTGGGGAAAAGGACAGATGAATGTGCCACAGAATGGGGGGGAAGGGGGAGAGAGAGAAATGAAGGTGATGATGCCAGGGCTTGGGGGGAGAAGGATAGAGGACGATGAATCAAAGGGCGTGGGGAGGAAAGCTGTAAGGAGAGGGAACAGGAAGAGAATTTGTTAGGGGTGGGGAAATGGAAGATTGATTATGATGTCAGTGGGGTGAAGGAGTGGAGAGAGAAGGAAAGTGATGATGTCTGGGAGTGAGGGTGAAGGAAGAGAAAGATGATAGGAAGTGAGGGAGAGAGGGCACGTGATGCCAGGGGGTAAAGAGAAAGGGAAGAGAAGATGATTGGCATGGAGAGGGGAAGAGAAAGCGATGATACCAGGGGATGGCGAGAGAGAGAAACTGATGATGTCAGGGGGTGACAGAAAGGGGTGGAGGAAGAGAGAAGGAAATGATGCCAGGGGATGGAGGGAGTGGGGTGGAGGAAGAGGAAAGGTGATGATGATGAAGGGAGAGGAAAGGTGAGGATGATGTGAAGAGGTGGTGGAAGATGATGGTGATGATGCCTGGGAAAGGGATGGAGGGAGCGGGAATGTGATGATGCCAGAGCGTGAGAGGATAGGGAAAAAGATGATGCCGGGGAGAGGCAAGATTATAATGTTGGGGGAAGAGAAGAGAAAGTGATGGTGGGGAAGTGGGCAGTGGCCACAATAAAGTGACCCCCAGTGCTAGGTGTGCCATGAAACAAAAAAGGTTGGGAACTACTGTGACAGAGCATGGAAACATCTCATTCTTCACTGTAACTTTTTCCATTTAATTTGTGATGGCCAATATATATGGACAGAACCTGTAATGTAAGCTAACTTACATAAGAACGTAAGACTTGCCATACTGGGTCAGACCAAAAGACCATCAGGCTCCGTATCCCATTTCCAACAGTGGCCAAGACAGCTCACAAGTACCTGGCAGGATCCCAAGGCTTAGACAGATTCCAAGCTGCTTATCCCAAAATTAAGCAGTGGATTTCCGCAACTCTACCTTAACAATGGATAATGGACTTTTCCTCCAAGAACTTGTCCAAACCTTTTTTAAATGCAGTTATACTAACAGCTTTTACCACATCATCTGGCAATGAATTCTAGAGCTTAATTATGCGTTGAGTACAAAAAAATGTTCTCTTATTAGTTTTAAATGTATTACCCATTAACTTCATTGTGTGTCCCCTGGTCTTTGCACTTTTTAAAAGGGTAAACAACTGATTAACATTTACTCATTCCATTCCACTCGTCATTTTATAGGCCTCTATCATATCTCTCCTCAGCTGTCTCTTCTCCAAGCTGAAGACTCCTAACCTCTTTAGCCTTTCTTCATAGGGGGATTGTTCTATCCCCTCAGGTGTTTATATCTGATGCTTGGGGGTGCATTGGCCAGAAGGGACATGCATTCATTTTAAACAGACGTGTAAAACATAACAAATATGGGCAATTCATTTCATTCGGGGTGGGCGCACCCCTGGATGAAACAAATGCATTCATTTAAAAAGAATGCATCGGGCCTAGGTCTATCTGTACAACATACCCTACATTTTCATCATGAAAGAATAATTATAGAAATATTCCAAAATTAAGAGTAAAACCTCCGTAAGTCTTGATTAGCATAATTCTTCATACCCCTTGACACAATTCTTAATGGAAGTCCCTTTTGCAGCAGTAACAGCCACGAGGCATTTTGGATAAGTGTCTATCAACTTTGCACAGCGGGATGGCGCACTTTTCGCTGGGTACCGTGTGTGGACTGCGGTCTTTAATTCTTGTCACAAATTTTCCATTGGATTCAGGTTTGCGATTTAACTTGGTCATTCAAGGACATTCATGCTCTTATTTATTGAAATTATTTAACATTTCTTCTAAACCGCATATAGGGGGGGCGCCCATTGCTACTTTTCTTTGTGCGTGAGAGATCGTTTTCCTGCTGAAAAGCGAATCTTCTCCGCCGTACCAGGCTTGCAGTGGATTGGAACAGGTTTTTTTCTCCAGGATCCGCATCTGTCCTTTCCTAAGTCTTCACAAGCCCCCCCTAACATGGCAAAGCGTCCCCTCAGTATAAAGCTGCCACCACGAAGGGATGGTGTTAGTGGGGCGACGTGCTGAATTTTGTTTTACACTGCACATCGCTCTTTGATGTCGTCGGAGTACAAACTCTTCTCCCAAGGTGCGCGCAGCGTTCCCTTAAGTTTGTGGTGGTTTATTTTATTTCTTTTAAGCGAATGCTGTGCAGCGCATTATCTGATTTTTTTTCCTTCAGCAGTGGCTTCCTTCTTGCCACCCTCCCAGACAGGGGGGCCATGTTTGTGGCGTAAACTTGTTGTTGAACAGTCAGTAAGGAGAACAGTATTTGAGAACCATCCTTCCCCCTACCTCTCCACCGCATCCCTTCTCAGAGTTGGGCTGCATCTTTTTGCAGAAGTGTCCTGCTGTTCAGGCTTTCATTCTGGGGAAGGCCTAGGGGGGCTGCCTCTGCTGCTGAATCTCTGTGACCTCTGCCCCTAGCACTGTATTTCTGGCACCCAGCTGAAAACAGGGCCTTTCCTGCTCAACAAATTAAATAGAGTGTGTATTTATTTACTCTGTACCCAGCGGTCATAGACCTCTTAAGGGAGTGACAGAAAAATGTATTTTAGGGGCAGTTGCATCATTGTAGGTTTCCAGGTGAGGATATTTTTCTTTCAGTCGACAGAACAAAAGTGTCTGTGGGCGTATCACACAAGAGCCCTGAGGCTTTCTGTAGGTGTGACAGCTAGGAACTCCACAGTCCGATGTGTCGTAAAGCAAACAATAGCTTGAGTAACAGGAGAGCATGGTTCTAAAAGACATCTCAGTATTTATATATTGCTAGTTATTGTTTTTGTTTTGTGTTTAATTTGTATTGTAATTGATTTGTGAATGTGATGTAAGCCACGTTGATCAACACTTAGACTTGCGGGGTAAAAAAATAGTACGCAAATAAGGATCCAATAGAGCTCTGTTAAAGGCCCATAATCTTGAGGCGTGTTTTGTGCAGGATGGCGCTTGAGCTTGGTATTTTAGACTTTTTTTTTTTTTTTTACACTCCGTGAACAAAAGGTGAAAGGTAATAGCTTTTGCTTTTGAATTTGCTTTGGAGAGTGTCAATGTTATTTTGGCCGTGACACGTGCGTTTGAACTGCTCAGGTGGAATCTTATACACAAGGTCATAAGCTGGCTGGAGAATCAGCAGGGTAAATGAGATCTCCGTGCGTAGCCTCTGAGGTCCGTGCCATTCTTTCTCTGCCGCAGAGAGAGAGAGGGGGTAGTTTTTACAGCATCCTCTTGGGGTGAATCCCTTGGAAAATTGCCCCCATAAGGTTTATACCGCATGACTCCTCGTTCCCCCTCTTCTCCTTCAAGGATCCTGCATGAAAGCTTTGATCTCCTATTCAGTTTCTTTTGTTATTTAAAAAAAAAGCCAACAAAACCCCTCCAGGTGAGAGAGTGTTGCACCTGCTGAGGCATTTGATATTCCCACGGAGGAAAGGTGATTTTCAACCACTGCGCCTTCACGTTGAGCCTTTACAGTGCCTGAGAGACGGCGAATTTCTCTTCGCTGTCAGAGCTGTATGGTCTGCGTTCATCCCAGGAAACCTGAGGACAACCTTGAAAGTCTCAGGAGGCCACCAACAAGTGTAAATGCATTTATCTTCCTCGGGTCAAGTCCTGGACCTTCAAAAGGTGCATCGTTGTAGTTCGTTTCTGCACGGGAGCACTGCCGGGGTGGCCTTGCATAGGCAGGAGCCACCCATGTCATCAGGAGGCACCACAGGGGGGTTTCCAGCCATGGGCCCTTTAAATTCAGGCGGTTCGGGTGCACGCATGCCTAGGGGGCAGCCCCCCCTTGCTGGCATCTTCATCATCTTGGTGCGTTGGGCCTGGTCAGGCACGGCAGACGGCCACGTATTTCACCAGGGGGGGTGGGGCCTGCTGCGGCATCAGCTGAGCTTCACGCATGGGTCAGGGCTGGAGGTGAAGAAGGGCGGTCTGCGGTCCCGTCTCACGGATAAAGTCAGCGAGGTATGTGCGTCCTGCCGAGTCAGAGGAAACGAACGTACATCCTCGCTGATTACTGGCAGATGATTCAGATGATGCGGAATTGGCTTTTTCCATATCCTCATTGTCAGAAGAATCTAATTTCCCTTGTTTAATGATAGTCTTTGTGTAAAGCATCCACTGCTAGGCCCAAAGCTTATCTGCAACAAACAAACAAACAAACAAAAAAACAAAAAACAAACAACCCTTCAGCTTGTGTTCCTCAGAGCAAAAGTACATAGCAAATTGGGTATCTTGCCATTCAGATTGTGCTTTCTCCTTCAGGACCTTATCAGCAGAATGTTGCTGTGCTCCAGCTGAATAGAAATGACCTCTCTTTGCACTCTTGACCTGGGTCTGAGGCTGTGCCAGCTAGTTGATGCTTGGAAAAATTGACAGAGCAATTAGAGATTTGTCAAGGTTAAAGGACAGCATGCAACAAAAATAGTCACGATAAGAAAATAATCCTACATATATCCTTTTAATAAAATACCAGATGCAGATGTTTCTCCCTTCTGCTATGCTCTTTTTTAATTATTGTAGGCTGAGAGAAGTGTTTTGTTTTTTTTGCTGCATTAATGGCTCTGCATTTACAGACATTGAGAGTTAGAAAGCCGCCTGTTTACAATTCACATCCTTTAGGCCAGCATCTTCCCACCCAGCCCTGGAAGCACACAGCGTCAGTCTGGTTTTCAGGATAGCCATGTTGGATATGCATGAGAGTGATCTGCATACACCTGTGTATTCCAATATATCTCATGCATATTCATGATAGAAATCTGAAAGCTAGACCAATTAAGGTAAACCTTCAGAACAGGGTGGAGGAAACCTCTAGACCTCCCTCAGTAAAGTTGCTGAAATTGTTTTCATTGAACAATATCTGCAAAACCCAAGTCTGCTGAAAAAAAAAAATTACATCATACCATTATTCAATCTGTGTGAAAATGTTGCCCCATTTCTTTTTTTTTGCCAAAGGTTATAGCAAAATGCTTGGCTATATTAACTGTTTTTGTTTACTTTAATTCTAACTCATTTCTTTGTACTTTTTTGACATACTTTGGTTGAGTGAGGGGACAGGTTAATTGTTTGCTGATAACAAAGGTAAATACACGATGTGCTGCATAAAACATGTACTTCATTTTACTATTTTTGGTATTAAAGCACATGCTGGTACTCTTTAAAATAGATTCAGGGAGGGCAATTTTCAAAATAGCCACCTGTTGTGGCTATTTCAAAGGGCATTTTGAAAATTGCACACCCTGTATGCAGGTAAAATACAGTGCATGTGCTTTCAGCAGCATTTCTGTGGAGGCATTCCTAAATTTCACCGTAGATGCCTTTGGGATAGTGACACCTCTCTGTTTTTTGCTTTTTTGGCAGACCAGATCTGGATGTTTAATATCTTGAGAAAAGGTAGTTTTTAATCCGTGGTGAAACCGTGCAGGAGCCTGCTGGTTTTCTGTAGCTACTTCACTCTATCTATCCATCTTAGACATGGGTGTGTGGGCTGGGAGTAGCAGGGGGTGTGTGCATGCACTTCACTGATGCACATACCCACGTGGCTGTGACAACGGCTGCATCCCCGCGGCTGGAAAGAGGAAGACATGGAGGAGAGACACAATGGGTGGCGCTGCTGCCCTGAAAGAGAGAGGAGGCTGGTGGGACTGAAGAGCCTTAATGGAGGCTGAAGCTTGAGGGGGAAAGAGGATTGGGCTTGGATGGAGAGAGGGCTCACTGTCATGGTTTTCAGCTGGGTTGAGAGAGGGAGCTGGGTCTAGGCTGGGTAGGGGACAAATATTGCCCCGTGAATCTTCAACGGATGATAGCGTGTTTGTTATAAAATGAATAACACGATATAATGACTTGTAATCACATTTGCCTTCCTTACAGTACTTGCATGAGAATAAACTTGCCCATATAACAGGTTTTTTTTGTATGCGTGTGTAACCAAGCCCAGAATAATTGCACATCGTGGTTATGACACAGGCAATTTAACTATTATTAATATACCGTTTGCCTACCTAGCTGACCATTAACCAGTAGCAGCAGACAGCTTCACAACAGTTTTTCAGCCAGTAGCAGCTGAAATTGTAATCTTAGTATTAGGTGCTAATTTGCCATTTGTTACAAAATAAATAAAAATGGATAAATGGTCCAATGAGAGGACAATTTTCAATGGCATCTAGCCCTTTTAATAACTCCCATAGTAAAATTACCCTTTTTGAAAATTGCACCCCTCCCCCCACACCCATTGAGGAGGAAGATACATACGTCCATTTACCCATGCCAAAAAGGGGTGGGGCTGAGGGTAGGAAGCTGAGACAGTAGCCCCCCCCCTCTGTGCTTCTCCATATCCGCTTTGTACTTGTGGGGAATCCGGGTGCAAAATTCACAGATACTTTCGTACCTGCGCGCGCTGCTGAGCCCAAGCTTTCAGAAGGATTTTCCCCTTGAAACTTTCAGTTGCAGGACCCGCAGAGTGCCTAGGCAATTGCAAAATCGCCCCCCCAGTAATGACATAAAGAAATATTATATGGCTTAGAGATCCTATGGCTTGCCTGAGGTGGGCTCATCACCGTTTCTAACATTAATCATTGCAGACTCAGCAGAGACGCTGTAAGGACCACAGTTGTGTTGTGAAAGCAAATCTCATGGTTTGTTGGGTGTACTGATATTCCCTGTGCATGCAGCACATCCTGACTCTGCTTTTGTTCTGTCGATTTTGAGAATAGATGTACTTTACTAGCAGAAACTTCATTTTTCTATTTATGCTGTGTGCATCATTGATATATAAATATAACATGTCACTGCAAAAGAAAAGTGAAAAAACCCCCCACCAAAGGTAAAAGTAAAATAATAAAAAAAAAAAAAAGGGATGCGTGCTGATACAGTCACATATCAAGGTGGATTTTCAAAGACGCGCCAGTTTTATAACACGTGCATATCAGCGCGCGCAGGTTAAAGAATTCAATACCTGCGCGCGCGGGTCGCAACTCTTGTGCGCAAGGGGAGTTTTTTTTTTTTTTAAACGCGCAGCAACACGAACGGCCCATTCCCAGTTCCTTCCCTAACCCCCTGCCTTCTCTGCCTCCCTTTTCCCCTACCTTTTTTCTTTTGGAACTGACTTCATCTGAAGGGATGAAGCGAGTTCCGCGCGCCGGCCGGCTCCCCTTGGGGAGTTCAGTCTGTTGTAGGTGATTAAACCAGCAGATTGAGTTTTCTTTTGAGCCACCACTAATGCCCGCTTTGGGGCTTGAAAGCTGGTCGCAAGGTTGGACAGTTGGGTTGGCGACCCTAGCTTTATGCAGTATTACATCTGGCGATGCTAAGGAGCAGAGGTAAGGGAGGAGTGCAGATATAGTTTGTAAACTAGCAAGTCATTTTGTTCACGTGCAAACACTACTTGGAGAAAACAGGTATATTTGTAGAACAGGGATTGGGAGGGAGGGGCTCCCAACAGCTTTTTACTCTCAGCTTATTAAATCAGTTTAAGTACCTAAAGGTTAGAAATCGTGATGGCTGCCTGAGGCATCGCTCCCATTGCTCGGAGTGTTAAAGCCTAGCAAAGCATTTGCTTTACTCAGTAATGTGGAAGCAATGACCCATGGTTAACTTTGACCGCTGCGACACAGCATGCACCAGCCCACAGTACTTTCTGCCATCTGGCGATGTGTTGTACGTCGCCATTTGTGACACGTTCGGTGTCAGGAGGCTATCATAGCTGAGGCTGTGCATGCCCGAGGCCACATAGCACATGGACACCTGTTCTAGTCTGCTCGCGGACAAGAATTACTGGTGCGCAGGTTGCACTTTGTGGAAAACTCCCGTTTTGAATGCCTGCCCCAGCTTGACGTGAGCTCTGCAGCTTGCTTTTACGGCTCCTGGCCTCCTGGAATTCTTTCCATTTTCTGCCTCCTCTTTACATTATGAGTTCCATTCTCATTCAGTGGAACTTGTGTAGTGAGGAGAGCCCAGATGTTTGATTTGCTCATTACTTTCTCATACAGATGTTGAGGTATTTGAATATATGCAATAATGCACAAGAAAGCATTTTTTTTCCCTCTTGGAGGTAATTTTCAAAGGGACTTCTTTGCGTAAAGCAGTTTTATATAGCGCAGAGGTGGCCTCTTACGAGATTGCCTGTTTTAAAGTGCGGGTGAGCGTACGCTTGCGCCATGTTCCCGAATCGGGTGGAGGCAATCGCGGGGACGGAGTTGGGAGAGATTTTGGATTTTCTCCCATACTTTATAGAATTCAGCAGCTTGCGTGCAACTTCTCAGGAAAAAGGTGCGCGCACCAAACAGGCGTAGCTTGTAGGGGATAATTTTCAAAGGGCTCTTATGCGTCTTAAATCCACTCTGGGAAAAACTGGTGTAACTTGTGGGTGTTTTTGCCGACTGCCTTAGGTGAGCTGTTTGAAGATTACCTTCTCTGTGAAGTTCAAATGGGGTTGGACTAAGCGGTAAGAGGGAATACTTCTTCACGGGAAGAGGTGCTGGGTACGTAGAACGGCCTCCCAGTGGAGGCGATTTAAGGGAACAGGATAAAATAACTGTAATCAGGCTAGATAGGGTCGCGCAGGTAATACCCCAGTCCAAAGAGCTGATACCCACGAGTTTGGTTTAAATTACTCTACCACCTTAGGATGCACTTTTGTAAGCTTCGATTTTCCTGTTTTGGAGTTAGCAGACTCTGGGAATTTGCCCAGAATAAGGTGGTAAATGGCTTTTTGCCTCCTAATAGTATAATTTGGTTTTTTCAGACTGCATCCAATTTTAGCTGAAGATGGTTTACGACACTTTTTTCGGGTATGATAAGTCCTAATGTCTTAGGACTAATGCTGCGTTATAGCGCTTATGTACCTATAAAAGAAAGCTCTTCGGTGTAATCCACTGTCTAATTCTCTGCTTTAGTGCAAGTAATGATCCCATTGCTGTAAAGTGCTTTCCTGCCTTTGGTATATAATATAAACTCTGATATATATAAACTCTGCTCACATTGTGATATTACTTATTTATTTGCATTTTTTTCCTGCACTATGGTCAGTAGACGAGGAAAAAGCTTTCTTGCAGACTGTGATGACTGGAGGTTGCGGACGCTGAACGGTGTCAGATGGCCATTGGCGATTAGACAAGTGGATGCAAAAATAGATCTCATGCCCAGTTGTGTGAACGTTACCGTGCTGGAAAATGTGGCAAGAGCACGCGCAAGAGGCCTTGGGTTTATTTTTTCTGATGCCATTCGTGCTTAGCGAAGGAATGTAGAATTCCTGAGTGCTGACATCCGTCCTTCTCACATAGCATTTACACCTTTTCATTTCACCTCCTCCTCCACTTTCTCCTCGCTTCCTTGACATTTTAAAATTTCCCCTGCAAAACAGTTCTCCATATTTAGCTTTTGGCACACTTGCCCTCATGTAGGCCAACTGTTGTAGCAGTGACTTAGAGCTGGCTCCACCAGGGATGTTCAGCTTCGGACCTTGAGACCCGCAGACATTTTGTCAGGGTTTTAGGAGAACCACAGGGAGTCCTTCATCTGTGTCTGCAGATGTTTGTTCCGAGAGCCAGGTTAATTTGCTTAGACGGACTACTCTGAAAACCAAACTTGCAACACACCTGATCTGAAAGTCTGAAAAATAACAGTTGGCCTGTTTCCTGGCTCTCTTTCTTCCTCTTGGTCTATTCCTCTGTCTTCTTTCTTTTTTCATCCTAATGTGAAAGGGGTTAGACAGTTTTGCCTCTTGCTTGTCTGCCTGGGTAACTACAGGTTCCCCTCACCTGCCAGGAACTGGTGGAGAAACATCTTCTCCAAGATTTTGCCTTCAGCACTTCTGTTATGCTTGCAAAGGTTGATAATCGAGTGGCAGCAGATGCTTTCTTTCTTCTTTGTGACTCACCCTCATCACAGTATGATCTAGCCTTGCTGGCTACCTCGGACACAAAGAGTACAGCGGGTGCAGCCCAAATCAAGGACGTGGTTTGCCAATTTGTTTTATAAAGACTATATACACCATATATATCTTATATATTTAGGTGAGCTATACCTTTCTCTAAAGTTTTAGAAAATGTGCCCAGTTCACTGGCCATTGACCATTTACAGAAGGAGCCTGGTACGTCAAAAGAATTTGTCCTACGGTTCTGGTGCGGCCCATTGTTAGTAAGAATGGAAGCCGGTTTATTCTGTCAAGCTAGTCTGGATCAGAAGAAAATTAAAACTCTTTCACCCCCTTTTATTGTTCAGTTCTCCTTAGTACAACAACGAGCAGAGAGACGTTGGGTAAAAGAACTCTTAAAGAGTAACGTCCTGGGCCTGGCAAACATTTGAGCAGTGTTCATTTGTTTTCAGGCTTCTGAGAGAGAATGTCTGATCCGACTAACCAGTGGCTACGTCTCTAATTCTTTCCTTTCATGATTTCTGGGGCAAAGTAAAGTTTGACTGTATTTTTGTACCAGTCTGATTTTGTAGGGGGTTGGTTAAAATTAATTAATAGAAAAAAAGATGGGTAAAAGGGCTTGGGTAGAAAGTGTATTTTTTGACTCTTGGAGAGTAACTTCCTGTGGCTTTCTTTCTTAGGGAGTGGCAAACCATTTTGAAATCTTGCCCTTAAGTTTTTCCGCTACTAATATCAACTGTTTTTTATACCCTCCCTTCCTGCCCCTCTTCCCACCCACCCCTGAGCCTTCCCTGGACTCCCAACCAATTACTTCATCTTCAGTTACCTAGTGGTAGCACGACTTAGATACCGTGAAACTTAAACATTGCCATAATATTGCTTGTAAATTCATGCTTTCAGATTCTGCCTATTAATCTTTACAATCTTCTGTTTATATCTTTTTTTCTTTATACTTTTCTTTCAAATAATTGTACAGAATCTTTTGCTAGAGTCTAAATTTGAACTTGGCTTAATTATAAGTTATTAAAGAAATGTTAAATGGACAAAATTAGATTGTAAGCCCTCTGGGGATAGGGAAATACCTATAGTTCCTGAACGTAATCTGTTTTGGAGTGCCGAAAAGCGGAATATAAAAATCTAAAATAAATGAATTTAGGGGGTTTCTGGTTCCCTGTTACTTACTCCTAGAGTCTGTTTTTTCTTTAAAAATATTTCTAGGGACATACGTCAAATATTGTTTCACTTAATAGAAAAACTAATCCAACAGTTTGTAGATGTCACAATAATATAGATTAACCTAATGATTTTTATGCAGTGCAACAACTGTAGTGCTTCAGTCCTAAGGCGCACTGTCTGGAGGCTAAAGTTGTATTCCATTTGTCTTTAGCTGTGTGCAATAAATAAATAGGAGCCGACTCATATAAAAGAAGAATTGTGTAGGAGTTCCGAAAAAAACCCCCAACCCCTCCTTAATTATGCAGCATCCAGAATAACTGCCCCAACTCCCACAGAAGAATCAGAAGCCCAGAAATAAATGGATTACAGTGGGCTCTGGAAAGATTAGACCTGTAGACTGTAGGCACCCACTCTCCACAATCTGCCAGATCCAGAATCTCAGCCTCCACTCCCACAGAGGATTAAAAAAAACGGGAATAAATGGATTACAGTGAGCTCTGCTAGGGTAAAGCCTGTGTCAGAGAGACACCCACTCTTCCAAATGATTCCCATACAAAACACCTTTTCTGCATTGGAAACTGAAGTGGCATCTGAAAGGAAATGCACATAGAAACCCCTAAACTCTTTCAAACGCAACAGGAAGCATCTTCGGCTGAGATGCAAGAGCATAACAGAAAACTCCTTCTGCTGGAAGGCTCCAACTTGGGGACTCATTTTAAAGGGGCACACGATAGTTAAATTCCCTCCAGGATCCTCAGTTGGCAGAAACGCAAACCAGATTCTCAGTGCCAATAAAGAAGAAAGCGAGGACTATAAAACTGATGTTTTCATCCATCTGGGGACCAACGACATCATCGCTAGAAAATCGACCAAGCTCTGGGGATGCAGCTTGGGCGCATAACAGAAGTGGTACCTGTTCACGAAAAGGGAAGGGAAAGGCTCAGCCGCATGGACAACTTCAACACATGGCTCACAACCTGATGTAAAGAAGAAGAAGGATTTGGATATATTGGGGACTGGGGCCGTGTATGGAATAATAATAAAAGATCGTACAGTAAAGATGGCCTCCATCTGCCTGTGGCAGGGAAAAGGATCAAGAGCATACGGTCTGTCATCAAGCACAAGTTGGAGGATGGAGGTGGGAGAAGGAAGTCAATGAAAAGGGATTGTGGCCCCAAATACAACCAACACATAAAGGAAGTGGCTGGAGAAAAGAGAGAAACTCGTCCACTCAAATAGAAGGGATGACGAGATGCAGAGGAAGGAGCAGCAAGTCGAAGAAGATGAGCTGGTAAGCCATGTGCATAAATCCTCGTAGCCCGTTCATCAAAGTTCCAGATCTGTAGGCCCTAATGGTGGAGGCAGTCTTGGATATTGTTGCTATGACAGAGAATAGGGTTCAGTCTCATGAATGGGATAGGGTCATCCTGGACTGTAACCTGGTGAGGAAGGTCAGAGAGGACAGAAAAGCGGCGGGCTAGCTCTTTGTCATGGGATATCCTGATAACTGAAATGCAGAAGGCACGGTGGGCTGTCTTGGGGAAAAGTTGATGGCACTTCCATTTAAACTGTTGGAGTCCACAGGCCTCCGAATCAGACAGAACTGTTGGACAAAGATCTGGCTAAAGACACCCAGAAAATTTGAAGGAAGAGAGAAATGAGGCTCATTTGAGATTTTAATTTACTGTTTGTGGACTGGAATATTTTATTTATAAAATGTATAACCCACTGATCCAATCATCTCAGCAAGGAACAGAATTGCACAGATAACTCCATAAACATAAACCAAAACTCAGATTGTTTATGGCTTTTTTTTTTTTTTGTACTATGTCAGTCATCTTAGCACTACCTTACAGTCCAGATCCAAAAGCCATGATGTAAAGATGTCTTGTGTAGTTTCCTGAATCTCATAAGGTCAGTTTCTTTTTTCAAGAAATCAGGGAGCTCATTCCAGAGACATGGTCCTGTCATCCCAAGCATACAATCTGTCATTCATTTTAGCTTAATCTATGCATTAGATGGCACTTCTAAAAGGCATCTCCCTGCAGAACGATAATATCAACCTACAACGGAAGGAAAATACTGAGGTGCCAGACCATGTAAAGTTTTAAAAACCAGAACCAAGACTTTAATCCTGATCCTCCAATGTAATTTTCTCAAAATCGTAGTAATATGTCCTTCTTAAGAGCATCCTGAGATTAAACTAATTATGGATCAATTGTAATGCCTTCATGGTTGATTGTGGCAAGCCGAAGAACAAAGAATTGTAATAATCTAAGGATGACAGCACTAGTGCCCGAGTGACTATGCATAAAGGGCCGGATTTTAACACCTACGCGCGGGCGTAGATTTGTGCGCGCAACCCGGCGCGCACAAATCTATGCCCGATTTTATAATATGCGCGCGTAGCTCCACACGTTATAAAATCCGGGGTCGGTGCGCACAAGGGGGTGCACACTTGTGTACCTTGTGTGCGCCGAGCTCTAGGGGAGCCCCGATGGCTTTCCCCGTTCCCTCTGAGGCCACTCCGAAATCAGAGCGGTCTCGGAGGGAACTTTTCTTCCGCACCCCCCACCTTCCCCTCCCTTCCCCTACCTATCCCGCCCCCCAGCCTTACCTAACCCCCCCCAAACCTTTTTTCCATAAGTTGCGCCTACCTCTGGCTGGCGCGCAATCCCCCCAGCACAGCCGCTGTGCCGGAGGCCTCGGTCCCGCCCCCGCCCAGCCCCACCCCAACCCTTTCACAAAGCCCCGGGACATACGTGCATCCCGGGGCTCGGCGCGCGTAACCCCCCTACGCGCGTAAATCCAGCTGGATTTACTCGCGTAGGGCTTTTAAAATCCGCCCCAAATCGTCCACTTGCAAAAGTATCCCTGCTGCAGAATCCATAAGAAGTAGAGAGATTTGTGGATGCTTTCAAAGTATTCTGGCGTAGATAAATGGTGATGGAGCCCACGAGAGGAGAAGCGATACTGGACTTGGTGCTCACTACTGGAGACAGTATCTCTAATGTCCAGGTGGTGGTCATGAGATGGTATAGTTCGATATAGCAGCCAAGATGAAGTCAGAAGAACATCAAAGCCCTGGATTTCAAAAGTACAGATTTTGTGAAAATGGGGAAAGTCCCTTGAGGAGGAGCTGGAAGACTGGGTAAAGTGGAACAACACTGGGCCAAATTAAAAGGAGCTGGAATAAAGGCAACAAATCTTTATGTGTGAAAAGGAAATAAAAGAGCAAAAGGAAATTGATCTGGTTCTCCAAAGATGTGGCTGAAAAAATAAAGGCAAAAAAATTAGCATTCAGAAAGTATAAAGGAACACAAAGGGGCCGATCAAATACAGTGCATTCA
Source organism: Rhinatrema bivittatum (assembly GCF_901001135.1). Classification (NCBI taxonomy): domain Eukaryota; kingdom Metazoa; phylum Chordata; class Amphibia; order Gymnophiona; family Rhinatrematidae; genus Rhinatrema; species Rhinatrema bivittatum. The sequence continues at coordinate 71,479,388 of NC_042627.1, read as the reverse complement.
GTCTAGTACACAGCTTGATGCGCGGTTGGACATGCATTTGGAATGTGCTAGAATAACTCCTGATGCAATAATGAGATTAGCGCATCCAAAACACGTAATCCAAACCTGTGAGTAGCTATTGATGCTAATCACATGTAAATGCCATGTTGAGGAGGCTATTAGCTAGTAAAAAAAAAAATCACGGAACGCTCGACGTGCACGTTTTAACCCTCTAAACTTAATTCTAGCCCCAGAGCTGGCATTAAGTCTTGAGGTACACCAAGCTATCAACAGAAAGCAGAAAATACTGCTTTTCTGTGGTTCCTCTGACTTAATATCATTGCGTTACTAAGTAGGAGGAATCCCAGAAAGCAGGAACATGAAGAAAAAAAAAAAGTCTTGATGGCAGTCAGGTGAAGAAAATGGACGCTCGGTTTACCAGGATCCGTTTTCCTAACCCATGGTTGTGCGCACAGCCACATCTCCTGGGTACCCGATGCCAAGGATGCGCCAGGGATGCACAGTTTCCCCTAGCGTGTCCTTTTTAACGTGCCATTCATTTGTATATTGCATCACATGCCCAGGAGAAGTGGATGGACACATGTTAGGAAAATGACCACCTAGTTTGGATGCCTATTTTTAGTGCTTCCATATTGCATCGACCTGAAAAAGAGGAATACAGAGAAGAATATCTGGTGAAACTGAAAGAGGCGAGGAAAGAAATCAGGATGGTGGAAGCTCAAGTGGAAAAAGGATTGCAAAAGAGATAAAGAGAAGTGACAAAAACGTATTTCACATACATCAGAGAAAGGAAGCACTGAGCGGCAATTACTGCCCTTAACAGAAACATTGGGGGTAACCTGCATGGAAGGGAATTTACTGCCCTTAACAGAAATACAGGGTAACTTGCACAGAGCGGCAGTTACTGCCCTTAACAGAAACATGGGGTAACCTGCATGGAAGGGAATTTACTACCCTTAACAAAAACATGGGGTAACTTGCACAGAGCGGCAGTTACTCCCCTTAACAGAAACATGGGGGGTAACCTGCATGTAAGGGAAGTTACTGCCCTTAACAGAAACATGGGGTAACCTGCAAGGAAGGGAAGTTACTGCCCTTAACAGAAGGCATGGGGTAACTTGCACAGAGCGGCATTTACTGCCATTAACAGAAACATGGGGGTAACCTGCATGGAAGGGAAGTTACTGCCCTTAACAGAGGGCATGGGGTAACTTGCACAGAGCGGCAGTTACTACCCACAAAAGAAAGAAAAAAAACTTGCTGGGCAGATTGGATGGACCTCCGGGTCCTCTTATACCATCATTTACTATGTTACAAAGAGGATTTTTTTCCCCAAGTGTGTTCTGTGAAGAATTAGATTCCCAGTGATAAAATGTGACCATTCACATGCCATCTCCCTTGGAAATGTGAAGGGAGCTGTAGGTCAGATACGTTTCCCTCTGGGAGCTTTCATTCAGTGGATTGCATGTTCCACCTAAATGTAGCAGATTGGATTTTTTTGACCGGGAACCTTGGTACAATAGGGGGAAGGGAGGGTAACTCAGGAGATTACAATGTTTTGGCTCCTCTATAGAAAACTGGATTATCTTTTAAGATTGTGACGCAGAGCCTGGTCACTCAGTGAATCTCCGAGGAACAAATTATGTACATTTTATTGGTAATGTTGCGGTATGTACATTCTAATAAACCATAAGTGGTCTCTGAGCCTCATTCACATACCTTTCTAAATTTCAGGTTGTAACTGATCCTTACAGCCCTCTTTTTTTTCAAACATTTGGTTATGTGGAAGAACGATCTTGATGCAGCCGCCGGTGGGGGGTGAACGGTGGCTTCCAAGCCCCCTAAATGGTGCAAAAGGCGCTGAAAACCAGGGCGTAGTGCTCCATCTTTCTTCTCTGTTGCAGGGCGACGCTGTTCTGACTGTGCTACTGACGGAGGAAGTACAGCATGGAGAAGATGTAGTCTTCTACCTGCTCTTTGCTGGCTCCACTCTCAAGCATTTAGCGAGTACGAGGAAAGTGAATTCTAGGACCTTAGAGACCATTGCTCCTGGTAAGCATCTAAAGAATCTCATTTTTTTTTTTATTATTATTTATTTAATAAATTGGGTAAGCAAAGCTTTGAATGTGGCCTAATTCTGGAATCATCACTGTTTGTATGTAGTCGGGAATTTTGAAACAATTCCCCCCAAAATAATGCTGTGGTCGGAGTTTATGTATTCAGCGTGCCGTTCATTGATCTTGGATAAAACATGTCTTGCTGATTCCCAGGTATTGGCACCATGTATGCATTTCTCAAAAGCGAGGATGGTTGTAAGAGGTCAGTTTATTGGAGGGTGTTAGTGCTAATGCAGGTGTTCAACATCTGTTAAAGCGGTGTTAAGGAGTATTAACACATGGCCTTTGTTTGCACCTTTTCCCTCCCAATAACATGGATCTTAGGGTCAAAAAGGTAAAGGAGCAGATTAAAATTCTAAATTATGCTAATGAGCTCATTTACATGGAACACTGTTTGTGCTGATGCAAAAGTCTGGGTTAACACAAAACTTTAACTATACGTTTGTAGTTAAAAGGTTTTGTTGAAAGCGTGCCACAACGTGCATTTTTCACAAGCATCGCTGCAGTACTTTAACTCGCTGTTCACTAAAGGGAGTAAAGCCTTTTCTGAATTAGCGTGCTACACATGCGTAGCAGTAGTGCACGTTAAAAAGGCTCATTCTGTGTTTTTAATGCTGCTTAGCAAAACTAAATAGGCTCCTAAGTCTTTATTTAAAAAAAAAAAAAAAAAGCCCTCACAGATTGGAAGGGCTTAAAAGTAAAAGCTATTACTTTTCTGTTCTACCTTGCTTGGTGGTTTGGATACTTTACTGATGCCTTCCCTTCCCCACCCAAAAAAAGAGGAGGGCAGTCATCTGTTTCCAAAGACTCCCATGATGCATTGCAGCTGATGCAAGGGCCAGAGTAACAGATCAAAGGATTTGTTTTAGTGCAATAATTGTGTTGGGAAGCTCTGTAAATCTTGTTAATAGATGCCTGAGGTGCCTATAGAGAGAGGGAATGGCCTGCACAGCTGAGTAACCCTGTGATAGTCAGTTAGGGGCAGAACCTGAGAATGAATAGCTCTGTGCCCTGCTGACCCCTAAACTGCACCCTCAAAAGGAATCAAGTTACTAGCAGGACTCTGAAGCAGAGAAGGAACTCAAAGTGATATGGAGTAAGCTATGATTTAAGCGATGTTCCCAAAAAAACCCCCCAAAATAGAGAATCTACTGCCATGGGGCTCCAGTGGAAATGTTATTGAAGGGAGGGGGGGGGGGGGCATTTTTACTTTAATTTGCACTGATATTTACCTCCTACCGACTTCCCCCACCCCAAGTATGACCTCTTTCTCCTCATCTCCCTGTTCCCCTCCCCCCCCCAAAAAAAAGACTCAGCCCTGGGTTTTGAGCCACACAGGACATTATAGTCTCACGGTTTTCAAATCTTTGTATTTTCAGAGTTTCTCGCTGTCAGGTTTCATGGAACTCTATATGCTGACTTGGTCATTGCGTTGGAAGGGTCAATATTATCTCAGAAGCCCTTGTGCCAACAAACGAGATGAAGAGCTTTCTCTGTTTGGAATAACTCCTTCTTCTATAAGAATGTTATGAGGATTATGACATTTTTAGAAAGCAACTTAAAACTTTATTTTTTTAAGTGACTTTTAGAGCGTTTTCATCTATGATTACAGTGTATTTGTTATGCGATGTGTACTGTTCTTGTTCTGCTGTGCTTTTGAATTTTGTACGTTACCCACAGTGATCAGTCAGTGACTGGGTTTTGTGGTTTCTAAGCATTTTAAATCATTTGTTCCCAACTGGATCTATTTTGCTTGAAGGTAATGATCACACGTGGCAGAAGGTTGGGTATATCTGTATCTCATGCATCTTTGTCAGATGACTGCGCTCACGTAGGGTCTTGTAGGGGGAGCAGCCATCATAGAAAGCATGATGCCGGTAAACGTGGATGGAAAAATTGATGTTAATGCTTTGGAAATTCCGATTTTTCCCTACATTTGTCAGAAGGTTGAGGGGATTTATTCAAAACTAAAGTATCTTCACCTTGAGGAGAAAAATGCCTGCTTTTGCTCTGCCAAAGTGCTTTAGAGCTTTTGTCATTACTATAATGGCACCGTTTTAGTTGGAGTGAGCAGGTATGAAGTGGTGGAACGTGGAGTCTGAGAAGACTATTTCTCGAGGACCTTCTCACCTGTCAGGTTTTTTTCAGCATATCCACAATGAGCAGCCATCTGATTATATTTGCGGGCGCTGCCTCCATTGGGTGCAGATATATCTCATACAGTGAAAAGAGAGAAGCTGTTTTCTGGCAGGGGGGAGGGGGTGAAGGGGAGATGATGGAAACAAAATGAATTATGTACCAAAATCTAATCAGTTTAGGTTGGAATAATTTGAATTACGCCGCCATTTATTTTATGAAAGAGAGAATGGACAGTGAATACTGAATCCAGGTGTTTATGAAGTATTTCCTTTTGGGAAAATGACTCTTCTGGAATGACTGGTGCATCTTTGGAAGATGTTGAATTACAAGTTTGTGCATCACAGAGTAAGGTCCCTCTCATTAGCGTTTTTGACATCGCATTGGATGGCATCTGTAGCACGGTGTTGCTGTTGTAGATCTTCTGCTAGGTTGGTTTTTTTTTTTTAATGAACATTTAATATTCTGCCTCTTTCCAAAGTCGGTCTCAAGGTGAATTACAATAAATTTAATCGAACAGCGGGATTGGAAGAGCTTTCAGTCCATTCAGAGTCTGCACTGGCATTCAGCATAGGAAAGCCCATTTGTGTCACTTGCCGTGGCGTGTGGAAAAGCATGGCATTGTAAGACAACTTTATTTTAAAAAGCGAGACCACCTCAGCTTGCGCATTTACGAGGAACGTCGCCTCGGCTGCGCGGAAATGTCTTGTGCAGCCATCTTTATAAGGAAGTGGTTTGAACTACAGCTGCCTGTTCAGAAGGTGGGGGCGCTTTCGGACAGCGATATTTGCTTGGCATTAATTTTTATGTACTGTAGGATTTTAAGGGATCACAAGGAGAGCAGAATGCGGGGTCCAGTTGCTTTATAGTGGTGGCGTGATTGTTTGCTTTGCTTTTAGATGTTTGGTTTCAGATTAAGAAAACAGAGTTTGCATATTGACCCACGGGCTATGGCTGGGAAAAGAGTAAACTGCTCACGGTGCCACGGTTTTAATGTTTCTAGGAATCGGGTGGTAAAGGTGATTGGTTTTAGATGTGTAAGCACTGGATTTTCTTTGCATTTTACAAAGTTTAGCAAGAATTAGATTTTGGGGGGTGGAGGTTAGGTGAAAACCAGCTGTGATAACTTGCCTTAACTTGCTTTAGGGTGCCTTTTATCACGATTCAGTAAATAGACTGATAAGATAAACGTGGGTTAAACATTTTTAACCGTATTCTGCAGGACAGTTAAAATGATCAGAATAAGCCACATAGGGTTTGCTGAGATTATTAATCCTCAGCATATTGTTCAACTGATCATAATCAAATAGGGGGGCTCTTATGAAAACCATTCTTAGCTGTTAAAATATTTTACCGCTATTGAAATGGCCCTTGGGGAGTCTGATGTAAGAAATAAATCTGAAAAAATTACAAGCCTTATTTTAAGATATAAAAAAAAATCCTTTAGTCGGGGGGGGGGGGGAGAAAAGCACAGCTGGCCTGCGTCTTTTGTAAATATTTGAATGGTTCCAGCAGGTTTAGATTTCAATACTTGCCTGTCTGAAGCCGGTTACACGGGATGTTACATTCAGATGCAGGAGGTGTTCCCTGCTCCACAGGGTTCGTGTCAGGAGAGCTTGGGTAGGGAAGCTGATCCTCTCAGCTTCTCCTCGCCCTGTTTTTAAGACTCCCGGCTTCCCCCCGATTCTCAGCCTGCTGCTCTTAACTGCTTGGCTTCTCCTCCACTTCAGAGTTTGGCCACCGTGCGGGGACGGGAAGGGCTCCTCGGCCTACTCTGCATCTGTGGTGGGCAGCAGGGTGGGCTCTGTTCTCTGCTTTTGTCGTATGCTGGCCCACCACTTGGGGGAGCCACTTCAGAAGTTTGTGCTCTGGGGCGTGACGAGAGGAGGAGGAAATGGGGGAACCAGAGGCCTGTCAGCCACCTTCTTGGGGCTTGATACATTTAACGGGAAATGCATCTGTTCCCTAGATTGGGACTTAGGTCAGAGGCCTAAATCCTAGGGTTGGCTCAGCTTCACTATAGTAAGCTCTGTCTTCTGAGCTGCGGCCTACAGCCAATTAGGATCTTCTCCTGAATAGGAAGCATGGCTGCTTTAACCCTCTGTCCAGGAAATGCTGTACTTCCTTCCTTACCATGGGCATTAGGGGTGTGCATGCGTGTGAATGGAAATAGCAATGTCATTGACATTTCCTATTCTGTTTCATGTCATTTTTTTTAAAAATGGAACAAAAAAAAACAAAACCCCCATGAGATTTTGTTGGTTTTACTTTGGTTTGTTATGGGGGGGCAGGGAAAGGTAAAAATACGAGACCTAGGCCCTGATACCAGTGCCCAGTCCTTAGAGCGGAAGTGGCATAGTTTGAAGTTAAGAAGAACAGAGAAAGACGTTAGGAGGCCAGGCCTGGCTGCTGGGTCCAGGCCCCAGCATCAGATCTGGGTGCTAGGCCCTGGGCCCTGGCCTTAGCATCGGGCCTGGGTGATAGGACCAGCCCCCAGCGTCGGGACTGGCCACCAGGATCTGGGTTTTGGGCACTGAGACGGGGCCTCTGGCCCGGATCTCCCATCAAAACTAGACCTTAAGGACAGGATCAGGCCACCAAAGTCTATAAAGTAAAAAAATATATATAACCTAGCACTCAAACCCCAAAGAGGAAGTAATAGAGCAATTAGCAAGTGGATTAATGCGGTGAGGAGTCTTAATTATTCGTGCTGCATTGTTGGTGGGATTTTTTTTTTTTCCACCTGGCAGTTCCTTCTCTCTATTTCTTCCAGATCCGTCAGAACCAGTGCTGGGGTCCTGGCATCCTGTGCTACAATTGTGCAGCTCCCTATTTCTCATGGACCCAGCCCCTCCCGCTGTTCTCAGCCTGGTTACTAAAAGGCCCATGCACCAAGGCTCCTTCCTCGCCCGCGACTCCCTGCCCCCACCCCAGGGGATGCGAATTCTGCCTCCACAGCAGCATCCCCCCCGGCCCTGGCCGACCCCCGGCGTGCAGCAGGCTCCATCCGGGAATGGAAGCGGGAACCCATCCCCACACGGCAGATCCTGAACACAACCCCCCCCCCCCCCCCCCCATCCCCAGCCGTAAATATTTTTGAAGAAGTGTTTTCAGATCACCTTCAATAGATGAGATGAACCATTTCAAGCGGTGAGGTTAGAGCAGCATAAACGCACCAGGGGCAGGAGAGTTCGTTTTGAGCGCATTTTTTAAGCTGAAGGAGAAGCCTGGTTGAAATGCGACCTGCGGTGTTTCCAACCACAGCTTCCGTGGCTGTAGTGTTTGGTAGCCTGCGGCAAGTTCATTCTTCAGTCAGTGGTTCGGCGGCGCGCTGCAGCTCCGACAGGTCACACTGGTAGCTGTGATGGGGGGGGGGGTGGGGGTGGGGGCCGGCCTTTTGTGTGCTTTATTTTAAGGGTTTAACCCAGTGGAACAGGTCAAGCATTGTACCTGCACCTTAACCTGTGTCACTTTCGTTCTATGAAGCAAGCGCACTGACCGCAGGCCAGATGTATTGCCACCTAGTTGAGGTCTAAGTTTTGGATGCTTTAGGTCTTTAAACTGGTTTGTTTTTTTTTGTTGTTGTTGTTTGCTCTGGGATAATGTTGTTGTATTCTGTAGTATAATTTTCCTATCCCTTTCGGCTTTTCAGTAAGCGGCATCCTCGGCGGTGGATTTTTAAAAGCGTTGCTTGCGCGAATTTCAACCAGATACTCGCATATGCGGGCAGTGCGCGAGCGACGCCGCAAAGTTCACACGTTAAGTACCCGTGTACGCGTCGAGAATAAGGGGGGAGGGGGAGGGGCGAGGCATGGGCGTTCCGGAACGAGGCCAAGGCTTGCGCGCGTAACTCCGAATTTTAAAAATAGCCGACCATGGCGCGCGTCCCCCGAGTTATCCGCGTAACTTTACTGCTGGTCCTGAGGGAGGAGCAAGTCTAGAGGGCTCGTGTTTTAGGGTTTTCAGCACAGCGTGAAGGGGGGGGGGGGGAGGGGGCTTACAGAATGAAGAGCCAGAAGGGAATCTGTAAGTCCTCGGTATCAACTGGGCAAACTGGTGGACTAATTGGAAAAGCTGGTTTTTCCCTCATGCGAGCAATCGCGCATAAAAGCCGTTGAAGCCCCAGCGGGAGTACGTGCGGGACGTTTACTGGAGCCGCCTCTTAAGATTCCGCGCACGCGTACATGCGGCGGGGGCGTTTTAAATGGTACGCGCCTACTTGCGTGCAGCTGATCCCTGCTCGCGCGCCGATACGCGTGTTTATGGGAGCGAGGCGCTTTCCTGTTAAAGTTAGCCAGTCAATGTAAATATTTCTGTTAATTTTAGGGACTTTAGACTCCCCCGTATCTTTTACTCCTGATAGTATCCCGAAATAGACCGATGCGTCCAACGGTTTTGTCTGGAGTGAGCTGCAAAGGATGAAGGATCTCCCTGCCGAATTTTTGGTTTGACTTCAAAACAGTTGTTGGAGAATGTGTTAACAAAATGACGTCGGGCCAGGCAACTGTGTTCTACTACTTTTTTTTTTTTTTTTTTTTCTTTTGTAGCTTCCGGGCTCTTGATCTACAAACGTAAATTTCCTACACAGTGAGCAGTTACTGTGCTATGAAGAGGAAATTCATCTCCATTTCATTTGCCAAAAAAAAACAGAAAACCCAAAGGCGGTGCTTGTTGACTGCACTAGATCTCTGAGAGCACTGTTGTCACAGTACCGGGGAAAAGCTTGATAATCTGGTTTAAAAAAAAAAGCACTGAGTAGTTTGTCATAGCAAAAGAAAGTGGAGGGCAGGGAGAAGAGATAGCGCAGACTGTCTGAGCGAGATGCCGGGATTATGCGTGAAAAATGTCGGCCGCCTTTACGGGTAATTGGCAAAGCATCCGGCCAGTGACGTCTGCGCTCTCTCCACAGAGACAGCAACAGGTGAAAAAGCAGCTGAGAGAGTTTCTGTTGAAATGTAACCCTTGTTGTTATGGACTCTTGCCCGGACCATTGTAAATGCCATCCAGCTGGAATAAAAAAAAAAAAAAATCAATTATGCTTAAAAAAAAAAAAAAAAATTAAAAAATGGAATCATCCTAGAGCTGTGTGTTTAACAAAAAAAAAAAAAAAAGTCTTTTCTTTGTTTAAATGTCAGCAGCCTTCTTTTAAGAAAGTAAAGGTAGCATAACACCCCCCCCCCCACTGTTTAATTAAAAAGTAAAAATGGCTTAGCCAGATACCATGGAGTGGGTATTGCAGCAGTGTCATGCCAAGCCTGAGAGGTTGTAAATAAATAAATAGATAGATAGATAGATAGATAAATAGATAAATGGAAGGCAGTCCGGAAACTGAAACTGCTGTTCAGCTGGATTTAGCCATTCATCCCTCCCTGTGGCTTGGTAATAGTTCAGCACAGGAGATGCACATTCACTTTTAGGGGATCCTTTACTAAACTGCCATATTTTACCATGGGGGGGGGGGGGTGTCCCTCTTGAACAAAATATTGTGGGAGTTATGTGGTGGTTTTTTATCGTGGGAAAAAAATCTGAGTTAAAATTTATCTCCCCGAAAGGTCGAAAACCGTGCAATGGCGGACAACTTTGCCCTCGGCTGCCGTCAGCTTAAAGGTCCAACAGCCCAAAAATCCCCCCCCCCCCCCCACCATGCAAACTTAAAAAAATCCTCCCACCCTGGGGATCTTGGCAGACCCCCACCTTCCCCCCCCCCTCCCACCGCATTAAAACAATTAAAACAAAACACTTTGAGTCCCGCCCAGCGACGCTCTGCTCTCCTTCCCAAACTCTTTCACGTGGATTAAAATATCTCCTCCCCCTAGTTCACAACCCTCTGGTCATCCTAACCTCGCTACCCCCTGGCTTCTAGTGCCCCCCCCCCCACCCCCACCCCCGGTGATCCGCTTTAGGTAAAATTAAATTCCAGGTGGCCCACCCCCCCATACCTTTCAAAGACATCCCTGGTAGTCTAGAGGCGGCCTGGAGCGCCCCCTAGCCTCCGGGGCTGGTTGGTGCCCTTTCTGGGTCACTTGGCCCTTTTAAGAAGCATCCACGCCTTTCTTCAGCCGTGGCTTCCTTCCTGCCACCCTCCCAAACAGGCCACGTTTGTGGAATCGTCTTGTTTTCTCCCCCAGTCTTAGGCAGAGACCTTTACAGTTGTTTTAAAGTAATCTCGGGACTTCCGCAGCAGTTCCCTTGACTTGGGAGGGACACCCTGATCCCGGCGGTGTCTTCAGGCTGCCAAACTGGAACCGACAATGCCCCAAGGGATATTAAAATTGTTTTTTTTTTGTGTGTTCTCCCACTCTGCACCTTTGAATAACATTAGACTGGAGTTTTTTTTCGGCAGCTCCTTGTTCTGCACGTTATGACTTTTGCTTCAGATTCATTTCCCACACCAGAAACAGCTTGATTCCTCATCCAGGAGTTTTCGAATCAGCTCATCTACTGTGATTGGCTCTCTCTAACTTATTACGGGCCTTGTTAAAGCAGTCCTTGCTTGAACCAGATCCAGTTTTGGGTTTGCTGTGTCAAAGGGTGTGAAGGCTTATGTAATCAAGACTTTTTATTTTTATTCTTAGCTCCTGAAAAAATATTTCTATAATTGCTCTTTCACAATGAAAGTATAGAGTAGGCTTAGAGAACTCTGGGCCAGGAATGGCGCAAAGAGGTCAGGTTTTCAGGAGATGCACAAGGCACCGCCTCCATCTCATGCGTATTCATCGGGAATGACCTGGAAATCAGAACTGCTTGTGGCACTCCAGGACAGAAGTTGCCTACCCCGACGTAGAAGGCACGTTGTGCAGATCAGTGAAACAAACTAATTCCTTTCGGTTTGTATTTCTTAGACAGCAGAATGAGAATAATGTACGGGACAAGGGTGCTTCTGTTGTTGAGATGCGAGATTACTTCTATGCATCAGATGCCTCGCTTGAAGCTTTCTTGATTTACATTCTTGTGTGAATCTGTTTGGAAAATGAGAATAAAAGAAAAAAATGTACAAGACCCTGAAAACCTTTGCAAGGCACTGTCTTTCTCTCTATATATGTCATGAGTTTGTTTTTTTTTCTATCCACTTGTGCACATTTTTTTTTTTCTTGGCACCACACCTTTGTTCTTCTCGAGTGCATCCTTTTTTGCTTGCCTTGGTGCAAGTGCTCACTAAACCCCGTTGGGGAGGAAGGGTTATCTTGTTACCCACAAGAGCAGCCCTCAGTGGTGAAGGAACGGCACTGGGTTCTGTTCTCCGAGAAGACTTCCAGCACTCAGCATGACGGCACATCTTACGTATTAGCCAGGTAGACTTTGGGAAAGTCACTGCTGATTCCTTGGAGCGAGCAACTAGAAAGAGATCTGCTTCTTAGGATCTGCTGGGTACTTGTGGTGTGAACTGGCCGATGTCGGAGACCCGTGCTGGGCTTGATGGGCCTGCATAGTATATGCTATGTTTAAGGCTTCTATTCTTAAGTGTTTACAAAGTTTAGAGAGGTTTTATCAGTAGTACCTTTTCCGATTAAATGAAATAACTGCAGCTGAGGAGTCATCAGCGCCGAAAAGGCACAAAAACAGTGGAGAGCACAGGCAGACAAGAGGAGGCGTGAGCAAGTACTGTGGTGCTTTTTCCAATGTTTAGCCAATAAGTATCTTTTTTTTTTTTTTTTTTTTTACTCTTTGCATTGGAGGTGTTTAATATATTTCTTAAAACCTAATGCTGGAAGTCCTACTTTTGTTTTTATTTTCTTATGATCTTGATCATGCAGTAAAGAGCAGGGAGCAAAATGGAAAAAAAAAAATCTATTATAAATGTTCTGTGCCTAGTTCTGTACAGGGAAGAACTTATTTAATTCCTTTCGGAAACGTTTGGACCCACCTGATGGCCACACCTAGTTTTGGTTATGAGCACATCAACCAGGAAGAACTATTGAGACATTTGCACTGTTATTATGTGTTGCATTGATAATGTGCTCATGCCTTGACAAACTAGAAACAAAATAAACAAGATGCATATCAATGGTACCAAGGCTACTCATCTGACGATTCTTACTGAGCATTTCATTGTGAGGTTTTTTGTGTGTGTTATGCAGATAGGGAGTTATAATACAGCTTCAATCCTATTTTTCTAGCTACGTTCCTGGTGCAGGGAACGTTAATAGCGACTATAGCCAACCGTTTCTTGCCTTTTCAAATGTGTTTGATGAAGCTGGTCTTAAAAGATGGGAACGAGACTGCGTCGGTGGCAGGGCTGTGTGTGCACCGGGTACATCTGACTGACCACCTTCTGACCTTGGGCAGGTCATTTCACCCTCTCATCGCCTCATGGTGAGCCCTCTGGGGACAGACAGACGGACTCTACCTGAATGTAATCTGCTTTGAAGTGCCACAAAAAGGACGAATATAAATTTAAAAAGAAATTCTGGGATCCATGCTCATCATCTTGGGCCACCTTCTCCCCCTATCCCCTTCCCCCCCCCCTTCCCCTCTTTCTTCCCCTCTGACCTCTCCCCCCTCTCAAACATGTTTCTTCCTTACTTACTTGAAGCCAGTTTTAACAGAGCAGCAAGTCGAAAGCAGGGGTCCCCCAACTCTGTCCTGGAGGGCTGCACCTCGGCCAGGTTTTCAAGATTTACCACAATGAATATGCACGAGGTCTGTTTTGCACGCGTGCCTTCCCGTGCATCCAGACAGTTCTCACGCACACTCGGTGCGGCAATCCTGAAAACCTGACTGGGTTGCATCGCTCGAGTTTGGGTAACCCCGTGGTCTAAAGGGGCAGGAGAAAAGTGCCAATGGAAAATAACAGACCCCCCCCCCCCCATCTCTCCCCCCTCCCCCCCTCCCACATACCCGATCACTAGAAAGATAGTAGAAGTTTTGAAATAAGCTCATTAGAATGAAACGTCCGCTTCCAGGTTTACTTTTCATGCTATCGGCGCTTTCCCCCCGTCTTTCTTTTTAAATTCTCCAGTGATGGCGCATCTTGAAAGAAACCTGCTAAACGATGCACAGAGTGCCAGGTTCCTCCCTAGCAGCCGCATCATCGGAGATGAACCTCTGAGCCGCATTACAAGTCAGGTGGCCATGCTCGGGCTAAGAGATGTTTCCCTCCTGTGCTTATGCTCGTCAGCTGCACTTATAGTTAGTTGGTGGAAGTGAATGCAGTGTAGTTAAACCTGGCTGGAGGCCGAGGTGTCAGCAGTGTGATTTTTTTTTATCGGTACACGTGAACTGCTGTGAACCCAATAACTTTTATCACCTCTCTTCTCCATCAAAGCAGCATGTAGTGGGTCATGTTTGACGTTTAGATTCAAAAAGATGTAATTGCTGATAGATGACTAAAGCCTAGAATTAGAGTGAATTTTCTTGTTTTCTTACCTCTTCTTTTCTTCCTGCAGGTCACGACTGCTGTGAGACCGTGAAAGTGTCACTCTGTGCATCTAGGGAAGGGTTTCCCGTTCTGCTGGTGGCGGAGGACAGCTTTCAGTTCGTTGAGGATGAGGCGTATGAATCTGCCCAGTTCCTTGCAGCCAGCGCCGGGAACCAGCAGGCTCTAATTTTCACCAGGTTTCTGGACAGATCAAGACCGTATTCTGGAGATGCAACCTTGCTGGATGAGAAGGTCACACTAGCCTTCCAGCATCTGAATTTGCCCGATAAATGGAATGTCTTAGGAACGACAGATGACCTACATGGTAAGGGCACATTTTAAAAAACCCCCCAGATATTACATTTGTAGTAAATACATGACTTGAAAGGTATCCACTGTCCAAAAGTAACCAGTTTGTACTGGTGAAAAATGCTCCATTGTAGAGCAAGCAGATAGCTTGATACTTTGTTGCAGCTTCAGATCTTATGAAGTTTCACCCATGATCACTTCCACGGGGAGGCATTTTGGCCTTTATCTTGAGATTTCATGTTTTAGCTTCCATGCTTGACAGTGCAAAGAAGTTTTCATGCACCGCTCTCCTCTTTGGTAGATGTTTCAGTCCCCCTCAGGATAACTTTTTAAAGATCACAATGAGAAGATTTACAAGGCACAGCAGAAAATGCAATTTAACAACTTCCATAGCCCTTTGATGACAGTTCAGGGTTTTCCAGAGAAATACATTTGAATTATTTTTTTTTTAATCTTAGGGAATACGTACGACCCCTTTCCTGTTTCTGCCAGACTGTAAATCTGTATAAAGAAGTCATAGCAAATCTAGTGGCATTCGGTATGGAGCATATTTGAAATATAGAAATGCATTCTCAGAAGTCCAGTTGAGCAAAACAAAACCTCTTTTGCGTGTGGTTTCAATTTCTGTGTTGTCAGGTCTCCAATAGCGGTCAGAGTATTTCGTTATTAAGCACAAAGCTGTCCAGCGAGTCCCTCTCCTTGTGACGACAGTTTTTTTTTTTTCAGAAGCTGTTTGAGCGGGGGTAAAAAGAAGGGGCTTTTTTGTTTTTTTGGAAATTTGCCCACATTCCCCGCCGGTAAAAGTAGTTGCATAATTCCGCAATGTGTACCCTTTCCCCCTCCCTGAGTGGTGGAGGCAGGGCGAACACGCATGTATATGCACGCATGTTATAGAAATGTCTGACCGCACGCACACGTGTGCGCAATTTTAAGTGGGAGTGCACTGTGCGTGCAAATCCCGCTTCTACCCTGTAAGTGAGGGAATTTTAAAAGCCACACGTGCTGACGCCAGGGTCATTTTCCCAGTTTATTCCCAGTTCGCCCAGTTAAAGGATAGGACTTTCCAATCCCCCTAGTTTAATAGCCCCCGTTAGCCCCTAACTTTTAAAACCCCGCTGAGCTGCCTATATTTTTGTTTTAACACTTACACGCCAACCGCAGCAGAAGTAAAGTTACGCGGCAGGAAGCCCTGGTGCGTGCCAGTGCGCGTAACAATTTATGCACATATTTCACCCATGCCCCGCCTCCTTGTGCAGCTTTTTATTTGTACGTGCAGCGGCATGTACCCGCGCATCCCAGCGGCTTTGAAGAACTTAAGCACATGCCATACTGGGTCAGACCAAGGGTCCATCAAGCCCAGCATCCTGTTTCCAACAGTGGCCAATCCAGGCCATAAGAACCTGGCAAGTACCCAAAAACCAAGTCTATTCCATTTTACCGTTGTGGCTATTTTCTAAGTCAACTTAATTAATAGCAGGTAATGGACTTCTCCTCCAAGAACTTATCCAATCCTTTTTTAAACCCAGCTACACTAAGTGCACTAACCACATCCTCTGGCAACAAATTCCAGAGTTGAATTGTGCGTTGAGTGAAAAAGAACTTTCTCCGATTAGTTTTAAATGTGCCACATGCTAACTTCATGGAGTGCCCCCTAGTCTTTCTATTATCCGAAAGAGTAAATAACCGATTCACATCTACCCGTTCTAGACCTCTCATGATTTTAAACACCTCTATCATATCCCCCCTAAAGCTGCTCGGCGTGCGGTAGCCCGACACTCACTTCCCCTCATTTCAGCATGCTTGGGTTTTTAAAATCCACCTTTAATTGTCTAGGGTTATTTTCCAGCGCATATTTGTGGTTCTCATAATCTTGGGTATATTCCCTTGGATTCTCTGCAGGTTGTATTTTTCCTACAAAGCGCTACGCATTCTAGGCTGAGATCACAGATATTTTGCGTTTTTGCGGTTACTGCCCTGAGTTGAAGTAACTAAGCACATTCGTATATGTAGAAAGATTTATCTATTTATTTTATTTATTTACATATATATTTATATACCGTGCTGTTGTTTGTTTTTAATTCACCAAACAGTGCCACCAGTTTCTCCTCCTCTTCCATATTTCCTGAATGTTTTGCTGTTGTGTTTTGTAGGAACCGCTTTCCCACCCCCTACCCCTCAAAAAAAAAAAAAAAAAAAAGAAATAAAGCAAATTATTATAAACCAGATTTGAACCACAGCTCCTATCTGAGTATTTGAGTTATTCCGTTTAATACAGAACACATTGAGAGCTAAGTATGAATATGCACTGCCAAGCCCTGGACCCATTTCAGTTTCCATAGTGTGATCAGTTACTGTGTGTGGTTTGACATCCACTGCTTAGCGCCCGTCTCGCCAGTATTTGTTGGAAACCCCTATATGAAGCGCTGTATAGGCGCAGTAGTGATCTTGGGCAAAGATGTTTTGTTGAACGCTCTCAAAGGCAGCTTTAGATTTATCTTCCTATCTATGTAGGAAACTTATATTCTCTGATCCTCCAGTCGCAGCGGACTACAGCAGAAACATTCATATTCAACAAATACTAACAGCGAAAGATGACTGTTTACTTTAATTACTTCATGCTTTATATGTGGACCGGCACCTGATCTAAGATAGACAGTCAGCAAAAGCCGAGATGAAAAAAAAATGGGATTTAAGGAGCTTTCTGAAATGGAGAGAGTCCATTTCAGTTCTTGACTCCTCAGGGAGGTTATTCCATCGAGTGGGGCCTGCTATGTGGAAAATGTTTTCTAGGCTCGATTAGTCATGCCTGAATGAGAGGTGGGGTCTCGAGGAAGCGTTGCAAAGAGGAGCAGAAACAACGGGACTGGTTGATATTTCCGAATCGTTTGAAGCCGAATGAGGAGAGGCGAGTTCAGAAGCCAGAAACAAATTGGATCAGTGCCAGCAGGTTGATTGTAGCCGTGTACCATCCAGCAAGGCCTCGGGTTCCGAAGAAGACAGATGTTGAGGCAGTTTTACGTAACTGCGTGGATTACTAAAAAGTCTAGCATTTGCACAATGCATCAGTGGCCCCGGTAGACCAGTGGAAGGAGGAGGAGGTGATGCCAGTACCTTGCATGAACTGAAGAGAAAGGTGGTGGTCGGCAAGCCAGGAAGGCTGGTGGGATGAGTGGCAAAATCAGCGGCCTGCACAGGCTGAAGGGGGTTGCCCATCGTTGAGCTGGAAGAGGAGGAGGTCTGCTGGCTGTTGAAGCACTGCCAAATTGGTTATCTTCCCTGATTTCTCTTAGCATTGTCCGTCTCATCGTTTTGGCCAGCTGGCAGGTACTATACTCCTATCACTATACTCTTACCCAACACACCTGGGATTCCTACCCATAAAGATTCTACTGAGCATTTAGTCTCTTGTATGATCTTTATCCTGTTGGACTCAGTCGAGAGCTGGCCAACTGGTAGCGAGAAAAAAGTAAATAATTCCCTTTCTCCTAGGGCCTAACATCTCTCTGCCGAGGCCCTGATGAATAAAGACAAAATCCAGTTGCGAAACTGGATCTGCAAGGCAATGAGGCTTTTACGGGATTAACCCGAGCTGTTTCCTCACTGTTCTTGCTTTATTGCCAGGAGAGATTCTGCATTCTTCTGGTGGCAACTCCATTATCCAAGCTCAAAGGTGTTCTGTTCTCACATACCTCAGGGGTTAGGTAATCCTATTAGAAGTATTTGTTACCTGCAGGTAAAAGGGGATGAGCACTTTCCATATAAAGTACTACTGCTGTTCTAAGGAGCTTAATGTATTGCCAGTAGAAGCATTAGAGGGGCACTGTCAGGGTTTGGAAAAAATAGATGTCTGACACCCAGTTTACAACGGTGTTGCAGCAAAGACAACTTG
The DNA here is from genome assembly GCF_901001135.1 of Rhinatrema bivittatum. Classification (NCBI taxonomy): domain Eukaryota; kingdom Metazoa; phylum Chordata; class Amphibia; order Gymnophiona; family Rhinatrematidae; genus Rhinatrema; species Rhinatrema bivittatum. The sequence continues at coordinate 71,461,579 of NC_042627.1, read as the reverse complement.
CAAATCGAAGCAGCAGTGATTTAGCTGTGTTTTCCGGAAAAAGTGCTCCGTAGGGTGGATCAGTTTGGTTGTGTGCATATTTTTTTTACTGCTCCGCCACCGAAGATAATGAAAGTAAAGCAAGATATAAGAAATAAAATTGCAAGTTCTTCCTTTTCATCCAGCCACGCATGACAGGGTACATTTGCATGTGTAAAATCAGGCGTTCTGCTATGTGTGCTTCAGTGGATTTTCAGGTGCCTCTGTGTGTGTAAGTTCTGGGGACGTGCAGTGGATTTGTGCGTGGAATTTTTGGACCCGAGCGCATAGTTAACTGTGTGACCACCCGATTGTCAAACCATAAATCGAGTTAGAAACCGTGTGTGCAGCTTTAGGGTTAAGCTCACTGCTGAAAATTTGTGCCATAATTTGTGCAGCTACATAATAATATTTAATTTGTGATTCACCACTCTCTTACAGAGAATGAATCGCTTTATTGGCAATGGGAAAATTTTTTTTCTTTTTTTTTTTTTTTTTATTGGCTCCTTCCTGTCTACTACATCGTTTGAGATATGCAAATTGGAGCAACAGGATTGGCTGTCTTGCCAAATTCCTTCTACACTCTAGAACAGGGGTTCCCAGCCTTTTAGGGATCGTGGACGCAAGAAGTTTCGTGGACCCCCTACCCATGTCTCTCTAATTTTTGCATGCCATAACAAAAGAATTAATCATATGCCCTCCAGAATCATTCAGAATGTATAGAACTTAATCTGAAATAATGCTTACTGATCTAAAGAGAATACAGAGGGCAATTGCCATAGCTATTTAAGAACATAAGAAATTGCCATGCTGGGTCAGACCAAGGGTCCATCAAGCCCAGCATCCTGTTTCCAACAGAGGCCAAAAACAGGCCACAAGAACCTGGCAATTACCCAAACACCCTGAAGATCCCATGCTACTGATGCAATTAATAGCAGTGGCTATTCCCTAAGTAAACTTGATTAATAGCCGTTAATGGACTTCTCCTCCAAGAACTTATCCAAACCTTTTTTAAACCCAGCTACACTAACTGCACTAACCACATCCTCTGGCAAGAAATTTCAGAGTTTATTGTGCGTTGAGTGAAAAAGAACTTTCTCCGATTAGTCTTAAATGTGCTACTTGCTAACTTCATGGACTGCCCCCTAGTCCTTTTATTATCCGAAAGTGTAAATAACTGATTCACATCTACTCATTCAAGACCTCTCATGATCTTAAAGACCTCAATCATATCCCCCCTCAGCCGTCTCTTCTCCAAGCTGAACAGCCCTAACCTCTTCAGCCTTTCCTCATAGGGGAGCTGTTCCATCCCCTTTATCATTTTGGTTGCCCTTCTCTGTACCTTCTCCATTGCAATTATATCTTTTTTGAGATGCGGCGACCAGAATTGTACACAGAATTCAAGGTGCGGTCTCACCATGGAGCGATACAGAGGCATTATGACATTTTCCGTTCTATTAACCATTCCTTTTCTAATAATTCCCAACATTAGCTCTGGAACTTCTTTGAAACCCCAAAGAATACCCCCAAAATACCACAAGGAATACCAAAAGAATTTGTCTAACCAACTCCAACTCCTTGGCAGTCCAAATCCCAATACCCACCCTCTTGACAGTCCAACGCCATTGTTTAGTGCCTCTACCCACCTTTAGGCTTTGTATATATTTGTATATAGTACTATTTGTATATAGTACTTTTTATGTAATCAACCCACATATTTATTTCCAAGTTATTTTCTTCCTGTTCCTTGTAAGACATTTACTTGTCACTGTTGTTATTGTTCAAATTGTAAACCGAATTGATCAGTAATTCTGTTACTGGAAAGTCGGTATAGAAAAGTTCTAAATAAATAAATAAATAAATAAATAAATTGTTTGCTTTTTTTGACTGCCGCAGCAGTCATAATTGAAGTTTGAGGCCAACAGTGGCCTCTATTACCCACCCACTCCAGTTGCAGAAGGGAAAAGGAAGCAAAGTTAAAAAAAAACAAAACAAAACAAACTCCAGGTTGGTAACTCAAGGTGACCTGGCAGAGAATCGGCACTGGCACCCGCAGTCTGATTTTCAAAAGGCAGTGCTCACAGAGTTTCCCCTTTGAAAATGCGGGCTGGCGGGGGTAAAGCTCTGTGCACGAGGATTTCAGAATTACATCCCTTCGTGTACGAACCCTGCTCTCTTTGTTTCCTCACAGGTAAACGTCTGCTGCTCTTCACAGTGTGGACACTTTTATCCTTAGTGGGGAGAGGAGTAGCAGTTTTCAAAAGGCCTTTTTTGCATGGGTTTACCCACATAAAAATTTTGAAAATTGACCCCCTTTTAGTCTGCTTTTCTTTTACACTTTATTTTCTTTCATGATTCTTGCAAACACGTGCAGAAAACACTTACATTTTAGGACAGCAAAAAGAGAGCCTACTTTTCAAAGGGGAAGGAGGCTTTTGAGAGATCTGACTGTGTGTCCTGCTAAGTAACCTTTGTGTTTAATGTCACATCCGCACCCGGCGGTCTTCCCTCGTGCACCTTGGCGTTCCTCAGTCCCACCCTCTTGGTTCCCCCCCCTCTCTCCCTCTGGATTCCTGGGGGAGGGGCCTCGCCTTTCCCTCTGTCCCCTGCCATCCAGGCTCATTCCCTTTTTACCAGGTCAGTCGTGGATTCCTGTTTTCTTCTTTATCTGCCTTTTCTTCCCTCATTTGTCTCGTTACATCTTCCCTCTATCTTTCCCCTCATGCTGTCGACCCCAGTCCTGTTTCCTCCTTTCTTCCTCTATCATTTTTGGTGCAGCTGTCCTCTGTCTCTCAGGCCAGTGGCAGAGCACGAGACGGTGGCAGGAAATGCTTCTCACTGCTGTGATCACCCGGCTTTCTCCTGCTTTCCTCAGTGGGCAGCAGTGGCAGGAAATGCTTCTCACTGCTGTGATCACCCGGCTTTCTCCTGCTTTCCTCAGTGGGCAGCAGTGGCAGGAAATGCTTCTCACTGCTGTGATCACCCGGCTTTCTCCTGCTTTCCTCAGTGGGCAGCAGTGGCAGGAAATGCTTCTCAGTGCTGTGATCACCCGGCTTTCTCCTGCTTTCCTCAGTGGGCAGCAGTGGCAGGAAATGCTTCTCACTGCTGTGATCACCCGGCTTTCTCCTGCTTTCCTCAGTGGGCAGCAGTGGCAGGAAATGCTTCTCACTGCTGTGATCACCCGGCTTTCTCCTGCTTTCCTCAGTGGGCAGCAGTGGCAGGAAATGCTTCTCACTGCTGTGATCACCCGGCTTTCTCCTGCTTTCCTCAGTGGGCAGCAGTGGCAGGAAATGCTTCTCACTGCTGTGATCACCCGGCTTTCTCATGCTTTCCTCAGTGTGCAGCAGTGGCAGGAAATGCTTCTCACTGCCTTGATCACCCTGCTTTCTCCTGCTTTCCTCAGTGGGCAGCAGTGGCTGCTGAAGGTTCTCCGCTCTTCCCCACATCCCCACAATATGCAGAAGTGGGATTTATGACTCTTAAGGGGTACAATCGGTCCCTCTCTTCCCCAGCTCCACTGGACATATGATTGTGCAGTTTGAAGCTCCTAATGGGAGTGAACTGCCACTCTCTGTTGCTGCTCCTCCTAGTCTGCAGCAGTGTGGGGTGAAGTGGAGTGGAGGAGTAGCCTAGTGGGCTACGAACCAGGAGACCAGGGATTGAGTCTCCCTGTTGCTCCTTGTGACCTTGGGCAAATCACTTGACCCTCTTGCCTCAGATAATCTCCCGCAGGGAAGGTGCTCACTGATTGAGCTGCCCACGGCCTGGATGATGTCATTTCCTCCAGTCAACTTTTTTTCCTTCCAGTGTCCTTCAGTTTCTGTACCTGAGAAGTTATAATGTTGAAAATGCAGTAAATTAACAAGGGGGTTCCAGCATTTTGACATCTTAAGTGGGTCATTTCTATGACAGCTTAGCCCAGATCAAGTTGACTTCAAGCCTCATTGTACTTCTGTAATAAATCAGACTGAGCCACATGACCCGATTAAAGCTTTGATCTCCTCCGTGCCACGAGGAGTGCCTGAAACTGCACAGAGCCTGGTGTGGCCGACTAAAAGATTTGTTCAGGCAAGAGACCACTTCTTCAAGATGCAAAGACTGGGCTGGGAGAGCCGGAAGGGGGGGATTTAAAGTAGAGGAAGATGGTAAATCAAGGCTCATGGCAACCCAGCCCCAGCCTCGGTTCAGAGTAAAACTTTTTTCTATTTTGATCCAGCCGAAGAAAAATGCTGGGTCAAAAAAAAAAATAAAAGTTGTGTTGCATGCATTAGAAAAGCCAGTACTGCGAGGTCCGTGTGTAGCAAATGGACATCGTGTGTGTGCGTCTGGGAAGAACGGTCCCTGACACCGTGCATGTACGCCTTCCCAAGCCATTGGGTGCGTTGCTGTTAGTGCTGAGTATTCTTAAAACACAAAAACTGCTTTTCTTATATATATATATATATATATATATATATATATATATATATCATGGTATGAGACTTTGCTGTTTGCTGCAGTTCAGTACAGGAGAAGAGTTTTATATCACATTGTAAATCACTTAAAATTCAATATAAACGGAAAGAAAAACCACCTAACAGTTTTGGCTTAGGGGACTGTACTATAAAAACTTATAGATGGTTTGTAAAACTTTATTGCAAAAGATAATGAGACAGTACAGTCGAAGGCCCAAGGACAGTAAAGTAAACCCAGAAAAAATTCAAAGTCCTTACATTTATCCATAAGTTAAAGCACCACAAAAAAAACTACTTTAACAAAATGTTTAGGAAAAAAAGTGAAAAATTGTTCATTTTGATCAGCAGCCATCTCTTCCCGTGGCCCCCACCAGTTTCAGGATCATACAGTGGTAATCGCTACATACTTCAAAAGGGAACTTTTCCAACGCAAAATTCACCTACAAATTTTTTTTTTTTAAATATTATAAATAAGCACATTCTGTTAGGAATGAGTGTGTTTTGTTGAAAACAAGCTCTTTTTCTTTGGTGTGGCTATAAAACTCAATCATTGCACATCTTCATTTTTCAGGACGTTAATTTGTGCTCTGATTGGTTTGTGTATAATTAGGCAGCTGGCTTGAACCCACAGGGGGCTCTGCTTCGACCGCGGTGCAGTTTTGGACAAAACCCACCTCTGTCTTGCACGTGCAAACGACAGCACTTTCTGTCAGCGAATACCAGATGATGGCACGGTTGCTAATGAAATGAGAAACTTAAAATCCTACGGAAGAGGAGCATTTTTCATTTCTGAGACAAATCCACTGCGTCTGTGGGAATGCGACTGCGTTGAGCCTCCCTGAAGAAGCCCGGGGGCAAAGCTCGGTCCCGGGTCAGAATTTCATCCGGTGCTTTCTTAAGTAGTTTTGAGTGTTGCTTGAACAGTGAATTCATTTATAGTTAGAAATCTCTTCTGAACGGTGAAGATGTGCAGTTATTGAGTGCTTATCTTCAACTAAAAAGCTGATGTGTAACTGAAAGTGCTGATTGATAATAAGCATTTTTTTTTTAAAAAAAATGTTTTTTTGGGGGATGTTTTGTGATGAGTGTTTTTGGGGGCATTGCCTTGGGATAAATATTGTTTTTTTGGGGGGGTATTGTTTTGGAGTAAGTATTTTGGGGGGGATTCTGGTTTGGATTCTCCAGTTTAGGGTTTGGGTTACGTCTGGGTGCTAGGGTGTAGGTGGTGCGCCACTACTGTTACAGCCCTTCCTAGCTAATGAGAGGGAGAAGGGGTTGAAGACAGAGAGAAAACAGTGGGAAAAGAGCCTCCCTTCCCCCAAAAGAAAAAAGGGTTTCAAGATTACTACTGATGAATAACCATATTAAAAATGTCAGTCGGTCACACTGGTCATCTGTTTCAAGCTTGTATTAATTCAGACAGGTCTATGTGCCATTACTGCGTTATTCCTGGGGATAATTCTGTGCAACTGTGCAATGCAGGCTTGGCACACCATTTTCCTCTCATGCAGAACTTGGCTCCGCAGGTTGGTGAGCAGTTTACAGAGGGGTGAGCACAGCATCCGGTCATGCACCTGGGGCCAGTGGGACGTGGCATCAACGCTGGGCCGCCGGCCAGAAGGGACAGCATCACTGTCCCGCCCCCAACGCTGCGTGTTCTGAACTTCCCAGCATGCCTTGCATGTCCCCACTCTTTAATTTATACAGGGCATCGATTAAAAGCCACGTTACTGTAGCTTCAGTGGCGCTCCTCCATTACAGCTGCCGCCAACAGTGCTGCAACTGGGGCAGCGCATGATTTGGCCCCCCCCTCTTCTCTCCTAGCAGCTTCACGCCAGCTTCTGCGGCAGAAATGGCCATTGCATGGCCTGACGTCAGCATTGCCTGCATGCCTCTGTCTCTGTCCTCAGCTGCCACTGTACAAATGCAGTAGCCCAGCTAATGCTTCACCTGTCTGCCACCTGCGGTCTCAAACACCTCTTAAAGGCACAGTACATCCCACCAAGAGCGAGTTAATAAATAAATAAATAAATATATATATATTTACTTTTCAGCCCTGGCTCATAGGTTGTGAAAATCTGGCCTTGATATTGGGTAGGAATTGGTGGGGACAAGATGGTGAGAGTATGGGGGGAGGGGGATAGAGAGTGCCAGGGGTCTGGGGGTTAGGAGACAGAGAGTGGCAGGGATCTGTGGGTGAGGGGGACAGCAAGTGGCATGGGTCTTTGGGGATGAGAGGAAGAGTGTCTGCATCTGTAGTGGGTGAGGGAGAGAGTGGGAGTGACAGAGGCCAGCCTTATCATCTATTCTCACAGTGTACTCCTAGGGGATTTCTGAGTAATGATTGTATTGCATTTTAAATTAATTGCCCGGGCAGTGATTTGTAGTTATTTGCATGCAGAATTTAAAAATATTATGCCTAGAATGTTTAATTTTTTTAGCGAAAGATTCCTCTAGGAATAACTCTGTGTAAGTTCAGTGTAGCCTGTGAACTTTACTCCAGAGGTAGAATTGGAAGAAAGCTTCGGACAGCTTCATGGTAATGAACTGCAGAATACAAATGCTTGTAAATAAATAAATAAACTCAGGTGTTCTGTGCATTAAACAGGTTTGGCCACATAAGCAGTCAAGGGTAATATCTAACGCAAGAAGAATAGGAGGAACAGGTTGTCAGCGCTGAGTGTTCAGCTTGAGCTGTTTTTTGGTTTTTTTTTTCTTTTTTCTTTTGTACAGCACCTGCCTGGGCTAGGAAAACCGCCGAGTTTATCGCAGGTTACACAGCAGGCACGGTGTACGGGTAATGGAAAGGACAGTGCAGGATTACATTACATCCAGACAAGACCAGAGCCTTTCCAAAATGACTACAGTGTTCAAAATAGGCATGTTAGTGTACAAGCTTCGTGCGTCAGATTCTTCCTTTTGGTGTAATGTACTGTTACGGATTTATAATCCAGTTAGATGTTTGAGATCTTCACAATTTAATTTGCTAGAGATTCCCTCAATTCGCCATGTCCGTTTATCCTGTACTAGGGAGACTGCTTTCTCCATCGCGGCACCCATTCAATGGAACCTTCTTCCTTTTGACCTCACATCTTTAGAAGATGTTAAAAAAATTTAAAACGGCATTTAAGGAATATCTGCTTCATCGTGCGTTCAATGATAATTGAGGCTGCATGAATGTTCTTAATCTGCTCATTAAAAGATATATGACGATTTATTAATTGAATATTCAATTTTTGGAATATGCTCTTATGTCTAAAATAGTAAGTGTACCATTAATATTTGGTATTTTGCGGCTTGGTTTCTGTGAAGCTGAAATCTGTTGTTTGTATTTTATTTTGTTTTTATTTTGTATGTACCCTTGTATATCGCCTAGGCCTTGTTAAGTGTTAGGCGATTAATACATTTTAATAAATGAAATGAAATTTTAAATTGTTTTTTACTTCTGACCCTTAAATCTATTTGAATAAGGCAAATCCAGTCAATGCCCCTTTCTTCTCTGCCGCTAGTGTGCTCTTTCTCTTCCTCTAGTCCATGGGCTCGCTTATTTATAACCAGCACCTTGATTTGATATGCCACAAAGAAGAAGGTCCAATGAGCATTCTCCAGTATAGACGGATCAGTGTATTTGTTCAGGTGATCCAGGGTCCGATTTTACCAGGGCGATCCTGTTCTCTCAACCCTAGCTAATCGTGCTGTAATCGCATTTTTATTTATTTTATTTTTTTTCTGAGCGGCTTGGCCGCAGTGCCTGGAATTTGGTGAGTGAAGATGGCTTGGTTTCACATATCTAACCTGCCGTTTCCTTCCCCAGAGGGCGTCCCGCGGGAGACGTTGATGCACTTTGCAGCGAGGCTGGGCCTTCTGCGACTGGCGTGGTTTCTGTTGCGGCAGCCGGGCGGAAGAGCAGCTCTTGGCGTAGAGAACAACGAAGGGGCCACGCCGGTGAGCCTGGCCTCGGAGAAGGGATTTCAGCATCTGCATCGGCTCCTGACCGCGTGAGGACTCTTTGCTTGTCTTCATTTAATAGATCTGGGGGGGTGGGGGGGTAAAGCTAGCTGAGATGTTATGAAACTGTGCTTGGTCATGCATGCAAAACTGAGATAGGCATCTTGAGGATTTATTGCATCAACTAGTTCCTACGCGGCCCTCCTTTTGGAGAAAAATTTGAAATGATTTCCTTTTCAAACAAGGAATACTGAAATTGATTTCACTACTTCTTGCAAGGAATGTTAGAAATAATCATATATAAAACACATTACATATCGTACCATTCACTTTATATTCACTTAGGGCTGGATGCACCGTTCTAACGCAAAATGGTGAATCTAGCGAAAATGGGGGGCGGGCCTGCCAAAGCCGGCAGCCATCGCACCACCGCGGTGTTATCGCTGCCGGCTTTCGCACCCAATAGCGCCGCCGTGAAAGGTGGCGCTATTGGGCGCGCTACTGGCAACGATAACTGTGCTTTCTTTATTGCCGCCAGCGAAGACATCGCAGCGTCCGCCTCCTCGCCGCCCCGTCTCCGCCCCTGGCGAGCTATCGCACACGGAAAAGGAACTTTTCGCGTGCGATAGCCGCTTATCACGTGCGATAAGCGATGGGAAATGACCCCCGTGGTTTGGCATGGTGATGAATTCAAGAAAACTGATTTTCCAATTGTCATTGTCTTCATAGCGCATGCCAGATATAACAGGGTTAAAACGGAAATCTAACTTCTCGCTGACCCTCCTTTTTTAGAGTAGCTTCAGGTTTTTTGAACAATGCAAAAATCTGACTTCAGATTCTAAATCCCATCCTTACAAACCAAAAAAAACCCTGAAGTACAATGTTGACCAATTTGATTGAAAATTTAAAAAAAATGTCAGGGCAGAGGGGAGCGGGATCTCGCTTCCCTTTAAAATGAACAATTTTTGGATGTTGTTTAGTTTGAATACTCACATGCAAGCTTTCAGCTTAGTACCTGGTTACAATTTGTGTGTGTGTGTGCGCGTATATGTTATACGTATATGTCTATATCTGATATAATGAGAATATATATAGAAATAAGTATATGTGGATATCTAAGAAGCAGCTGTTTGTATTGTTTGACCTTTTTTTGTAGTTTTTCTGTGATCTGAATAATACTTGAGCAGTGCACTTATATCCCATATATATCGTGTTTCCTTATCGGGTCAGCCGATTCATTGTATCCCTCATGAAAGGGGGAGTGTAGGAGAGCACAGGGAGCCATGAGGCAGGATAAGCAATGGCAAATGTCATTGTAGAAGTTTATTTTGCCTTCCAAAACTGATGCATTAAATCCTCTCTACAGCCATTGCTGCCGGCTCACATCACATGTGGCACATATGTGAAGCACATTTAAGAAGGAATGTTCCTCGGGGAAATGCATTAGAACAAGAGGAGTGCTTTGTAAAATACTTGTGAATGTGTTGCAATGTTTCCTGAGAATACCGTAAGGTGTCCTTTTGTCTTCGGCTGTTTTTCCAGGAACAAAATGTAGAAACCTGCAAAGGTATTCGTTTTAATGCAGTCAGTTTGACGTGGACGTGCAGTGACTTAATGTAACACTAATCACCTCCGGGGTGAAAATAGCTCCTTGCTAGAAGTTCACTTTATCCTAATTTGAGACCGAATGCTCGTGCTAGCAGTGGTGCAGCCCTGCCTGCTTTACTGGATCCTTTCAGGGTGCTACAGTCTCAGAGCCAAGACCGTCCTGGAGGCAACAACCCAAGACTGGCCTAAAATGACGGGCGGTGTATTTTGTGTGGGGGGGGGGGGGGGTGTCCGGGTCATAGCTTTGAATTTCTGTATTAAAGGCAATGGTCAGAGAGGATGCACTAAGGGGCCGATGCAATATTTTGGCACAGAAAGGGGGCGCTGAACAGTCAGTGCCCGCTTTAACGCACCCCCAGGCAACCCCTCCCCCGGGGGGCGCCATGCAATATTTTAATTAGGAGGTCACATTAGCAAGGAGGGCGCTAGGGTGCGCTTGCTAAGGAGAGCCCGAGCGAGTTGTCCCTCCGCCGGCTATGAAAACAGACGCCGCCTTTACCTGCCTGCGACGAGCGCTATTAGATTCGCTCCGCGTTGGGCTGCGCGCTGTAGAGGCTCCGATCCCCTTATTGCACGGCGGGGGGGGGGGGGGATTAGTTAGTGCTTCTTCAACCCGCGTCCAGCTGTGGGTGAGAACAGCGCGCTCGACTGGGCGCGCACCGTATTGCGTCGGCCTCTAAGTATCTTTCCCTGAGACGCAAAGTGGGGAAACCCCTTTAGTACCTCGGGTCTAAAATTATTTTAAAGTTTCTTGTGGTGGAATATGCAGAAGTTCGCTTTTCTGTGTGCGGCGGGTTTTCAGAGCCCCCTTGGGGGAGATGCTGTTGCCGTAGGAGGAGGCTGTGTCGCGGTCGGACCTCTTGCAGGCTCCAGAATTGTTTGCTGTTCCATAGTTTCAGACTTTAAATCCGATTCTGTCACACTCGCGGCTTGGCCCAGTCTCACAATTTGTGAACCTTGTTCGTTAGTGATCGCGACGTTTGGTGATGTGAAGCAGAGGGGGGGGGTCCCAAACTATGGCCCCCGCTGAGCTGCTTCACGCTTCTCCTTCACGTGACTCGATCCGATCTGCGGAGGAAGGTTGTTTTTTTTTTTTTAATTATTATTGTTGAATGCGCAGCGGCAAAAGGCTGGCAGGGGAGGCCGGGCCCCACCAGTGAGAGAGATCTGGTAAATACAGCTGTTAACAGAAAAAAACCCCCTGAATTCAGGTTGTGGCTGGAAGAACCAGCATGATAAATAAGCAGTGTCCTCGCACGTTAACGTAGGAGGCACGGAGTACGGGTAACGGGAAGGACGGTGCAGGTCCCTGAGGCAAATAATCGAGCTTTCGCAACCTCTCACTAAAGATTTTTTTGCAATATACTTATTGTAAGTTTTTTCCCTTTCTTTAGTATACTGAAGTCCTGCGCTGTTTCAACATCTGGCTCTTCAAAGGCCCAGCTGTTGCAAAAGCTCAAAGTGCACCTTGCAGATCCACACCGTCGGTGCAAGTGGCTGTTTCACTGGATTATTTGAGGTCAATATTCAAAGCCATCTAGCTCGCATGTATCTGGCTAAATGGCAGCTTTTTGAATATTTGCCCCCTTATCTAAGTCATTATCCGGCTGTAAATTAGCCGGATAAAAAAAAAAGGGGGCATTCCAGCTAATTTGAATGAATTTCACGCCTATTCAGCTAAGTTAGCTTCCGAGCAGACCTAAAGCTTATGCGACCTCGTGTGGCCAGATAACCTGCCCACCACAAACATTCAAACTCGTGCGCTGTCCAGGAAGCTCCCAACCCCGTGAAATGTCTCTAACTACGTGTTAGTGCGGGCCAGGTTCAACCGTCCCATCCCCCCCCCCCCCCCCCCGCGCTCTAAATATATCAGAAATATGGCCACCCGGTATCTGAACCACAGCCCCCTTTCCCGGATGCTGATAGGATGCGCTTCCGGTATTATTACCCGAGTAACGTCGAAGCACCTGGGATCGCATGGTACTGCAGTCCTGGGATGGGAAAGGGGGTGGCGATTCGGTGCCAGGTACGTAGGAAGGCTTCAGGGGGAGGGGGATGGCTTTCCTGTCCCCCCAAAAAGGGTGGTTTTTGGGGGACAGGAAAGCCATATTCTGGTATATTTAGCAGGGAGGGAAGGTTGGGCCCGGCTGGCACTGGTATCTATTTAATTTCGACATTTCAAGGGGGGGGGGGGGGTAGAGAGGGTCCTAGTCAGCAGGCAGGTTTGAGCGTTTGTGGTGGGGGCTGGGCGGCCTTCGACAATGTTTTCTTTCATTTATCATGATAAAAAATTGTCCGCTTTGTAAACCGTTATGAGGGCTTTCCGAATAACGGTTTATAAAACTCTCCAAATAAATAAATAAATAAATGTATTGGTTGGTTGGTTTATTTATTTATTTTAAGGCGTGCTTCTTAACAGATGATCTTTGAAAATATCTAGATAAGTAGATAGCTTTCTGGCCTCGCAAGGCCTAACCAGCCATATTCAACCAATGGTTGGTGAGGGCTAAACTTATTTGGTTATATAGAGCTAGATAACTAAGATAGTATATTCAGCAGGACAGGTTATGCGCCTGAGTTTAGCCGGATAACTCATCTTACTGACTATGGACCGCTTTATGATCATCGTGACAAAATATCTCTTTCTGCGTGGATCCAGCTTCAGTCCAAATACTTAAAAATTCTGCTGATGTATCTTACTTAACTCTTAGAAATATGCAACGCGGGAGGCTAAGCTTTTAGTATTTGAATGGTGAACTGACATTTTAAATAAATTAGAGACTGAGGCATTGTCTAAAGTTGTAACAATTTAAGAAAGCAAAGCAGTATAATTTTTAGGACCGTGGAGAATTTTTTTTTGTCTGAATGCAGCTGGCATTGTAATTTAGCGGCCCTGTACATCTGTAATTTAGCAGCAATATAAACAATAATTTGAATTAATGGCCATGCAGGCACTGCACATACACAACCAGCTCCCAGGATAAAACAAGGGAGCGATTTATTTATGTGGCTGCATTTTGCGCAGGAAGGGATGCCCACACTTTTGGTTAGTCCTGGGGTGACGACGAGGCATAAGGAACACACACTGCTCAGTAATTTAGTATCTGGGCTGCCCCTCCCCCCCCCCCCACTGGATGCACTGCCATGCACGGGGGGGGGGGGGACGACGACTCGGCTTCCATTCCCACCTCAGGTCTCCTGCTCCCTGGGGATAGGGAATGCTGTGGAGTTGGTATTCACAGCCGGAGTCAGTGGCCAGTGCATGGATTTAGTGGCTGCCTGCTGATGACTTACTGCAACGACCCCGGACGGGACCAAAAATAGGTTGGGAAGGGATTTAATATTTGGGGAGGGGGGGGAGTGGAAGCCCCAGTTAGTTGCGAATGAAGGCTGAAGGTACCGGTTCCAGGCGAGCAGGCAAGCCCCAAAGGAACAGAATGAAACTGCTGGGCAAAAAAAAAAAAATAACATTTCCTGGGGAGGGTGGAAGGCTCACCTCCCATTGTGACACCTACATGGTATATAAAAAAAAAAAAAATAGAGAGTGCAGAACTGACCTGTGACCAAGATTTTGGGGTTCACATCCTTGCTGACAAAAGGCAGTGGGATTTTTTTTTTTTTTTTACCTTTTCCCTGTTCTCTCTCTCTCTCTCTCTCACTTTCCCAAGACTGAACGCCTAGGCCAGCTCAGGGGACGTTTGCCAGCCTGAGGGATAGAGGGAAACTTCCAAGGTGCATTGTTAGCATCTTTCCCTGCCTGGCAGAGCAGCTACCTCCATGGCTTACCTAGGCCTAACCAGCCCCAACAGACTGGGGTATAAACCTGAATTTCCCTGCTGTGCTTCGAAATATGTATTTCTGCAGTGCAAACAGCTCCCCTGATGCAGAAATAAATATTTTGAAGCACGAGGCGTGTCGGGACTGCTTGGGACCATTTGAATAGTCAATCACAAAAAAAAGATAAGTTGTTTGATATTTTATTTGCATCAAAATAATCTTAAAAAAGTGAGGGACTTGTTTTGGAATCCAATGATTATTTAAAAAGCAATGAAGGTCATGTACCGGTAGTGCTTAGTATGATGGTCCTTTAATAGAGTACGTATGTTTCATATTTGTTTGGAGATTGCGCTGTTGCATATATATATTTTCCTGGCTCTCTTGTGACAAAAGCACACGTATGAAGTAAGCTGACATTCATGTACTATCACAGTATAACAAGTTGAAGAGTACACCTATTTCATGTTATTTGTTTGGAGATTATGCTTTTGTACATGTGGTGGGTATATGTGGGATATACTATATGGTCCCTATAGGTATATTATGTACACTTTTATTTTTTTTGAAGCCTTGTCCCTCCTGATATAGTTTATCAGTGAATCAGGGACCATGTCGGGTGACTTGCTGTGGTGGTTATTTCTGGAGAAGTTGGATACTTTTGACGTCTAACAAAGAATTTCAGATTTTTTACTTCTTTATATGACGTCGTTGGGACCCTATGATTTTTTATTTTATTTTATTTTTTAGGATAACTCTTCTCACTCTATTTAAAACCAGCCTGCGAGGGAATCTAAATTCTAGAACTCTTGGCCTTTTTCTCAGGTATACGCGCTTGCTGCGTTTAATTTTGTTAAAAGGGGGGAGCATTCAAGGCCCTTTAAAATGGGGCCGTTCTTAGGCTGATTCACTAAAGTGCGTTTCTGCCTGCCCACTAGAAATAAGGGGAGGCGGGAGGAAGCGGCCGCGTGAATTGGCCTGCCCTGCAGTTGTGAGAGCTCTTCTGCGACCGTACACTTGGAAGCCAGTTCCAGAGCAACCAGAGCAATTCGCCGTTTATTTATTTATCTATTTATTTATTTAAAAGTTTTTATATGCCGCACAATATGTATGCCCGTCTAGGCGGTTTGCAAAAGTACAAACATAATTTATGACAAAAAGAAAAAGAGTAAAAATTAAAATACATTAAAATTTTAGTTCTTCTAATGATATCTTCGCGGTGATATATAACTGCAGTTATTATATTTTATAAGCACTGTTAAACAGATAAGTTTTCAGTGTTTTCTTCAACTCTTTGTGATTTGCTGTCAGTCGGATTTGTTCGGGAAGAGACACTGAAGGTGACGACTTATTTAGTTAGTTAATTTTTTTTACTAGCTGTCGTCATTTGTCATTGTGGCACGTTTGACTTCAGGGCAGTGTTCAAAGGGATTTCCTTGGGTGATGCGTTTCAGGTGGGGTAAAAGTGACTGAAAATTCCTCACCCTCCGCGCACGCGCCTTAGGCCGCACCAAGAGGAGAGAAGCATTCCCGAGCGCATGTTTAGACCGGGAGCGGGGAGGAAAACTTCGCGTGCAGAGCGCCTTTTCAGATCCGTGCGAAATTTTCAAGCAGAATTCCATCTGCGGAAGGAGCAGACGCAGGCAAACTGCGTTGGTGCTTTGTATCTGCGGCAGTTTCTGAAGCAAAATCATGCGGGCGCGCTTTTCCTTTGGAAATCGGTGCAGAGCCCACCGGTTAAAAAAAAAAAAAAAAGTACACACAGTCTTTGTCCATTGTGGATGGTTTGAACATCACCCGCACTCCCTCCCCCCCCCCACCCAGGTGCCCACCGTTCTCATACACAAGACGTGTGAGTTTGTTTTGCAGTCGGTTTTTGCAACAGAAGTACTAGAATGCTGATACTTGGGTCTGTGAGCGGGGGGAGCCCTGTGCAACTTGGTGGTGGCGGCGGTGGGTGTCTCGCCGTGTGACGTTCCTGCGGCTACAGCATTTTTAAAGCTTCACCGATTCACGGGGGAGGCAGTCCTTTAGCCTTTGAGGTTCAGCGAGCATGGAGAATGAGATCTGGCTCCTTGAGCAAAAAATGACTGCTCAGCTTGGCAGTAGAGTGCCGGGAAAAATCGAGGAAACTATTATAAAGAACAAAATCACAGCACGCATAGAAAGCCATGGTGTAATGGAGCCAGCATGGATTTACCCAAGGGAAGTCTTGCCTCACAAATCTGCTACATCTTTTTTTGAAGCCTCCCTCATGAGAGGCTTCTAAGAAAACTAAAAAGTCATGGGATAGGAGGCGATGTCCTTTCGTGGATTATGAACTGGTTAAAAGACAGAAAACAGAGAGTAGGATTAAATGGTCAGTTTTCACAGTGGAAAAAGGTAAACAGTGGAGTGCCTCAGGGATCTGTACTTGGACCGGTGCTTTTTAATATATTTATAAATGATCTGGAAGGGGGTACAACGAGTGATGTGATCAGATCTGCAGATGAGACAAAATTATTCAAGATTAGTTAAATCTCAAGCGAACTGTGATAGATTGCAGGAGGGCCTTGCTAGACTGGAAGATTGGGCATCCATATGGCAGATGAAATTTAATGTGGACAAGTGCAAGATGATGCATATAGGGAAAAATAATCCTTGCTGTAGTTACACGATGTTAGGTTCCATTTTAGGAGCTACCACCTAGAAAAAAGATCTGGACATCATAGTTGATATTATATTGAAATTGGCGGCTTAGTGTGCTGTAGCGGTCAAAAAAGCAAACAGAATGTTAGGAATTATTAGGACAGGGAATAACAAATAAAACAGAGGATATCATAATGCCTCTGTATCGCTCGATGGTGAGACCATACCTTGAATACTGTGTACAATTCTGGTTGCCGCATCTGAAAAAAGATATAGTTGTGACAGAGGAGGTACAGAGAAGGGCAACCAAAATGATAAAGGGGATGGAACAGCTCCCCTATGAGGAAAAACTAAAGAGGTTAGGGCTGTTCAGCTTGGGGACGAGATGGCAGAGGGGGGATATGATAGAGGTCTACAAAATCATGAAAGAACTTGAAAAGATAAATATAAATCGGTTATTTACTCTTTCGGATAATACAAGGATTAGGGGGCACTATGAAGTTAGCAAGTAGCACATTTAAAACAAATCATAGAAAATTCATTTTTACTCATCACACAATTAAGCTCTGGAATTCATTGCCAGAGGATATGGTTAAGGCAGTTAGTATAGCAGGGTTTATAAAAGGTTTGGAAAAGTTCCTGGAGGAGAAGTCCATAAACTGCTATTAATCAATAGGGAATAGCCACTGCTTGTTGCCGGCATTAGTAAGCATGGGACCTATTTAATGTTTGGGTACTTGCCAGGTACTTGTGACTTGGATTGGCCACAGTTGGAAACAAGATGCTGAGCTTGATGGACCCTGACTCTGACCCAGTATGGCAGGTTCTAATTTAGTTATGAGGTCCACTATATTCAAAGATTTCTGCATTCTGTTGGCCAGTAAGATTGCTCTCGGCGGCCCTCGTGCTGCAGAGCCACACCACAGGAGTAAGCAGAAACGTGTCTGTGCATATATTCATGGCCAGCCCTGTGCAGTAAAGGCCACGGTGTCTTGTGCTCAGTAAAATAAAGATGGGAAAAAAAAACAAACCAAACCCCAGCAGCCCACAGCTGATCGTGTCCTTCCTTATGAAGGCGGAGCTCTGCTGTACTTACTGGAATGGGAGCACCAATGAGCATAATGAATTTGTCAGGTGCAGTTAGAGTACTGTTTTGCAAGCTAGCAACCAAACTTTGTCCCACCCTTGTAAAAGTACAGGGCGAGACAGGAATCATCTCTTTAGTTGAGCAGCTCAGTCCCAATGAGTTAAGATAAGCTTTTTTTTTTTCCCCCCAGACCTAGGGTGAATTGCTTACAGCGGAATCTGTGGCAGGTAAGACTTTATCTTTAACAGGCGCTGCCTTTGTCTGCGATGAATCTGGTTTATTCGCCGAAAGGTTTGCCTGTAGATTTCCTCTGCACGACTCGGGCTTAGTTTACCTTTATATGCACGCAGAAGTCATTTCCTGCTCGGTCCTAATACGTGCAGCTCTTTTCGACAATGCTGCTGGGTGTGTGGATTTGTTTTTTGCTAGCCGTTTGCTGAGAGAGGTTAGCTTCAGGTTTCAGGTCCTGGGTGCATTAAACTGGCTTGCTTGATGCTGGAGTGGAGGGATTTGTTGGTGAGTGTGCGCGTGTGTGTCTGTGTGTCCTGCGCTCTTGACAGTCCAGGTGTCCCCTTACAAGGGTGTAAAAGAGTGAACCCAGGGGTACTGCCTGCTGGAGTGAGCCTGGAAACTTTCAACAGGTCTTGGAAGAGCTCCCATGTCTGTCCGTCCGTGGGGGGGGGGGGGGAGAAAGGTGAGCGCTCTCTGTGCCGCTGCTGTGCTCTTTGGAGGGGATTGCACTGAAAGGTTTTTTGCTTCCTTCAAAGTAGGGGTGAGAGAGATACCGTCATGTTAAAGATTATGCACTAAGATACTGAGTTCTGGATTGTTGAATGCGTGGGTGCAGGAGGATCAGTGGACAGCGTGTTTTCGGAGAGGAGGCGTGTGTGTGTGTGTGTGTGTGTGCGCGCATACCTGTGTCTCGGGGAGTGTCTTGTTTGTGTCCTCCTGAGTAGTTACGTCAGCGGAGCAAATGTAGTTCAGGAAGGAGAAGGATTGTGTGCCCTGGTAGGAGTTCAGAAATTCATACAGACTTAGGCAGAGCGAAGGCATCTCATGTAATTCTCAGGTGTGCACCGGTTTATTCCAGCTTTCAGATTTAACAAAAAAAAAAAGGTGCAGACAAGGTAAGGATCCACTCAGTGAGGTTTATTGAAAACCCGGGGTCTTGGTTACATTTAGGCCTTTTTATTGTAAAACTCGGATTGTTTCTTCATGCCGTTGGTCTGAAGCTGCCCTATTTATGTTGACTCGGTACTCCAGTTTCCAGGAAGGCATTTCGGGACCCTGCGCATCCAGAGCGGACGTTTTATTAGATCTACGCCACCCATCAGCGCTCCTCGCCGTTTGCCTCCGCCACTTCCTAGGATGCCAGCAGCCAAACTTGGGGCAGAAGCTTTTCCTGATGAAAGAGTCAAGTGTTGGGTTTTTTTTTTTTTTTGCTTCTTAAAATAATAGAATAGGATTTTTTTTTTTTTTTAAATCACGGTGCAAGATAGTTACAAAGGGGTTCATATAAGACTTTCCATACTGGGTCAGACCGAAGGCCCATCAAGCCCAGTATCCTGGCCAAGCCGGGACACAAGTACCTGGCAGGATCCCAAGGGGGCAGAGAGAGTCCAGGTTGCCTATCCCAGGGATAAGAAGTGGATTTCTGCAAGTCTGCCTTAATAATGGATAATGTTTTGCCCAGAACTGCACCTATTCAGAGGCATTCAGCAGATTTTCTGAGCACTTATCTGGCTAAACTCTAGCTGGAAATCTCATTATGCAGGTAGAATGGAGCTGAATAAACTAGGGCATTCCTGGGAGGAGTTAGATTAGCTGCATACGTTATCTGGCTAACTCAGATATTCAGAGTTGGTCGGATAACGTAGCCGATGAACTCTGGAGAGCTGTCCTGAGGTTAGCCAGATAAACGCATCCGGCCGTCCTTAAACGTAGCAGCCTGGGTTCCATACTGCGGCTGCATCACCGAATCTCTCTCCAGAGTTAGCCGGGTAATTTTATCCGGCTAACTTGTGACTGAATATGAACCTGGCCGAATTGCTGTCTGTGGTAAGCCGTGTCTCGTAGGATGTCGCAGCGGAGAATGTGGTCTTGTTGGAAGGCAGTTTCTGGGTTCCTGCTCTCTCCACTTGCAGGTTTCTTCTCATCTTCATCTGCAAATAGCTCAGTTCTTGTCCCTTTGCTGGTTGTCTGTCCAGGCATGCGGTTGAAGCTGTCTGCCTGCGGGTCTAAAGAGAGAAAGTTTCAGTGCTGATTGATATTCTCCCGAACTTGCGCTAATTCAGCCTCTCTTCTGTGCCTGTTACCGTGTGCTCAGTATTGGGAGCAGGTGTTTCTCTCCACGGTCCTTTTGCTGGCCTATGAAGACTGTGCATGTGGGTGTTTTGTACGTATGGGTCAAAGCCTCGTGTGGGGGCCGTCGCTCCGGACATCGCCTTTTCTTCAGGGTTTGCTATAAAGGCGAGGAGACGCCTGTGTCGTCTCCCCCCAGCCCCCAGAAACCTCAAAAGCTATTAATAGTTACTCACAAAGCTAGAATGAAACCTGAATAAGCAAAATGTTGTGGGTTTTTAATTCACTTCTTCCCATTCTCCAGTTTCTGCTGCTTTTAGTAGTCGCTGCGTTCCAGATTAGCTCTGTAAAGCCATCAGCGGTGGGGCTAGCACTTTTATTACTATTTTCTTCTTGTCTGAGGGTCAGCATTGATGTCCATTGCCTCGGTGAAAACTCAGGGCGGTGTGTGTGATGAGTTTTTGCAGGATCAGAAGCATCCTTTGAGTCTGAGCATTAGCCAGACGCTGTTACTGACGTGGGGGCTCCCGCACCCCCCCCCCCCACCCCCCCACCCACTGCTGTCCCAAGTGTGTTGAGCATTTGTTGGGTAAGGATTTGTGTGTACAAATTTTGCATTGCGGTGCCGTGAGCTTCAGCCACGGCCCTTGCCTTGCAGGGTACGCAGCGAGGTTAATGCACCTCGTTGTTTTACCACGTGGGAAAACTTCATGCTGCAAACATTGCACGGGGGGGGGGTGCGTTTCCCTTCTCTTGCCTCTCCCGCCCATCCACCCTTCTCCGGGGACGGCAGAAGTTTGGGGACCTCCCTCCCCCCAGCCTGCAGTGGCGGCAGACCTTCTGTTTCCGCTCCTGCCACTCTCGTCTCGTGGTCCCCACACCGCCGCCCTCGTGTGTGTGCGTGGCGCGCATGGTCGCTGGGGTAAGGGCGTGCGGGCCGCACGTGCGCATCGGGGCCGCCAGAACACCGCTGCGTACAGGCGAGAAGACGGGGACGTGCACACCCTCCACCAGAAGCATGCACGATCCAGTGACATGCTCCCCAAAACTGAAGACCTAAGACTCGAGCGTAGTATAGCTCACAGATGGAACTGTTGGTTTGTTGATTGTGAGCCAATTCATGACAGGGCCCCTGTCCACAGCGCATTCTGCCGTGGCTGCTGTCACGCGTTCAGTCAGCTGGCTTGGGAATATAAAATACAGCACGTTACATAGGAATATGCAAAAATATAAGACTATTGTGTCACAACGAAGCAGTGTTCAGCTTGCATGATAATTAGGGGTATCACTTCAAAGAAGTCCGGTTACAGGGTGCCGTCTGCTAATTATGTAGCAGGCAGCGCAGAGGTTGTGTTTGGATACTCTGTTCTCTGCTGCAGTGCCGTGAAGTTCTTGATGTTAAAGTTATTAAAGAGGCAGGCTTCTATAGATAGCTGTGGTTTTATCCTTCTTTAGCATCCAAGATAAATTAGGGGAAGTCATTATGTAATTCTCTTGTTTTCCTTGTATACATCAAACTTAATTAAGAATGGCTGAGTAATTACAGCTGTGGATTCCAGTTAAATGCTACAGCCCTATATTAAAAGGGGATCGCCTTTTTTTTTTTTAAATTTTAAGAAGGATGGCTGTAAGCAAATCCTACGGAGGCTGTGATTTTTAGAAACGGTGAATTTTTAAAAACATCAGCCCCTCCCTCTTCTGCATTTAAGACGGCGCTTGTAATTGATCCCAGCAATACTGCGGCGGTGGGAGCCAGGCATCTGGTTGCTACCGCAAGAACACAGCGCCGTGTGTGTGCGCGCGCCCGCGGTGATGTCACTGTGAGAATTCCATGACTCGCGGTAGCTTTTGAAAAGCAAAGCTCCTACTCTCGCAGCGCTGCACTGAAAATATAAAAGGAGGCTCGGCTTATGAGCCACCTGTGCAGGAACGTGTTGGAAGACCTTACTGAAATCCAAGTGCACGGCACCTAGCGCCTCCCCTGGTCCAACACTCTGGTCACTCGATCAAAGAAATTGTCTGCAAGGCCTGCCTCTGGTAAAAAAAACCATGCTGCCTGGGATCTTGCAGGCCATTGGATTCCAGAAACTGCGCGCTCCTCTGTTTTGGCAACGATTCCATTAATTTGCTCACCACAGAAATCAGACTAAGCGGCCTGTAGCGGCTCATATTTCACAAGCAGTGGTGCTTACCTTTAACCGGCTTAGCGTCTCATGTAGTTTAAACTTCCTAATCTTCATCCCTGAAAGGTCACGGTACCTTTCTCTGTGTTGTTTCCCACTGATTGTAGCGGCGTCCTATAGTGACTCGGGACTCGCACACCATTTTTTGCTTGAAAATGAAAATCGGTAACTTGGAGTCACAAAGCCCACAGCTAGTGGTAAAACCTAGTGAGATAATCTGCCTTTTTGTTAGAAATTCTCTAGCAAGGCATTTTTCAAGCTGGCCCTGGGTGTACACATCCAAATGATCTGGTTTTCAGAATATCCGGGGTGAATATTATGAGAGATTTTTGCATAGATTGGAGAACCCAATGATTATTAAATTGTGACTACCCCAGAAAAATAGACCAGCTAGGTGTGTATCCAGGACTGGCTTGGAATATACTGCTGTAGTAGATAAGCAATAGTTGCTTTTTGCAACATTATATCATTGTATATCCAACATTCGAGGCTACTTTGTTGCATGATTTGCTGCTGCTGCTTCACAGCCGCGGCACCTATTCAGAATAGTCATTCTCTGATGTCTGGTAATTCTCTCCCAGTCACTGTGGACTCGTGAAAAAATGACTCATTTTTTCCAGGCCTAAGACATTAAACGCCATTGCTGGGCTTCCTACTTTCCCTGCTCCTCCCACTGTGCCTCATAATGCCCTTTCGCTATCCTTGGATCCAGCGCATCTTGGTATTGTGCCTTCGTCTCTGATCCAATTCTCTGTTTCTATCCTGGCCGAGCTGAAAGATAATTACTGCTCATTTAATTCCTCTTCCATCACCCTTCTAAAAGTTCTGTGGTGCGATGTGGCTGGTTTCCTCGCAGACTTTGTGAATGCTTCTCTATCTGGAGGATGGTACCCCCTCTGTTCTCAAATCTGCTCTTGTGAACCCGCTCATTAAAAACAAAACAAAACAAAAAAACCCCTAACCTAGATGTTTTCAACCTACATAACTATCTGCCAATTTTTTCCCTGCCACTTTTGTTCAAAGTTACAGAAAAAGATAGTTCTTTCGCAGCTTCATGATTATGTGGAGGGCAATCACATGCTTCACCAATCTGTTTGGCTTCCATCCATATTATAACACCGAATCATTGCTTTGGACAGCCTTGACACCATTCGGCTCAGATTCGATAGGGATTCTTGTTTTATGCTAGCGCTTTTAAACATTTCTTCAGCTTTTGACACCATTGACCATGATATCCTTCAGACGTGTTTGGGTTCTCTGAAGATCTCGTCCAT
This sequence comes from Rhinatrema bivittatum, assembly GCF_901001135.1. Taxonomy (NCBI): domain Eukaryota; kingdom Metazoa; phylum Chordata; class Amphibia; order Gymnophiona; family Rhinatrematidae; genus Rhinatrema; species Rhinatrema bivittatum. The sequence continues at coordinate 71,438,304 of NC_042627.1, read as the reverse complement.
TGTACTTTCTTGGTTTGCTTCTTTTCTGTCTGACCACTCTTTTAGAGAACGAATTGGAGGCAGCCTTTCTGATTTTCCTTCGCTTTCCACTGGGATGCTTCAGGGATCCTCTCTCCCTCCTACACTATTGATTATATACTGGGCACCACTATGCATGGAGTTGGGTTCCCTTGAGATCTCTTTTAAACTATACGTATCGACATTCAGTTTTTCTTTCCCATCTCCTTGGACTCCAGCTCTGCTTTTAAAAAAAACCGCACGCTCTGTCTTTCAAAAGTGCAGAGCTGGTTGTCGGACAATAGGCTTGCTTTAAACATCAACAGGACTGAGGTGGTGCTTTTGGCAAGGACGCTTCCAGGCATGTTTCTTTCTAATTCACGTTTAAGAACCATTCTATCTCTATTGAAGAGCAAGCACGCGATCTGGGCATCCTACTGCCTTGTCCTTGCGCTCACAGATCAATTCTCTGGTTCAATCCTCCTTTTTCAAACTGCGGCTGCTACACTCCCTTAAACCTTTCCTTGACTTCTCGGATTTCCGGTCAGTCACCAAATCTTTGGTTCTCTCTGCACTGGATTACTGTAATGCCCTGTTTATTTTTATTTATTTATATTTTTATATTCCGCTTTTTGCACTTTTTTTTGTTCAGAGCGGATTACGTTCAGGTTTCCGGGCCTCCCACGCTCACATCTGAAAGTTCAACACCTAATTCAGAGCTCGGCTGGTCTCTGGCACTCCCTCACGCGAACATCTCTCAGCTCTGCTGGTGGCCTCACACTGGCTCAGATTTTAAGGTCCTCGTTACTGTCTATAAAACCTTGTCTCCAACTTGCCATCCGCCGATATGCTCCCATGAGCATCCTCAGCTCCTCGTCTCAGCACCGCCTTGAAGAGCCTACGATGAAACATCCTCACCTGGCTTCCACCAGAGAGCTTATGTTTAGTATGGCTGGTGCAGTCCTATTGAATGAGGAGCTTCCAGCTCAAAACGACCTGCCTCACTTTAGGAAACAAAACTCATCTGTTTGCCATGGCTTTTGCCAAAAGAGAGCATTGACAGCAGTATAAGCTTGCTTTATGCAGTTACAGTGTTTTGTTTTGTGTGCTTATATGTTTAGTTGTTTATTGCTGTTTGATTATATTTTGTGTGTGTATTTTCTGTTACTCGTTGAGATTTGTGAATCAGCGGGATACACATTTTATTTATAAATTGATAAATACGTTTGTGGTATTCCCTACTCCGCAGAGCATAAGATCCTGCACCTCCAGGGTCTTCTGACTTCACAGTAAGTGGGGGTGTTAACATGAAACAAAAGAGAATTCATTTAATGAGCATAATTAAGGGTTGTAGAATGTTTCTGTAAACTGTTTTGACAGCTGTGTACAATTTATCTCAAAGATAATGTTTGCATTACATTAGTTATGAAATTGGTTGGCTTCCAGTGTTATAGTCTGTTTGAAGAAAAGCATACACTGCTGTGAGAACACCATAATAATATATAGTACTTTACCTGTCTTCAGGCTCCAAACTCTGGTTTTTATTAAGGCAGACATATAATTTTTCATTGAACCATTTTAGTTTTTTTTTGTTGTACGTAGGCCAGCCCACTGATTGATGGTCATCATTTCTAAACTTGGATGCATTTTCTGGCTCGGTTATCATCTTGTCATGCTGTGAAGAGGTAGATATACTGCAAGGAGAGCATTTATAGCTCCTGGGTGGAGACGGAGCCACATACTGCTCTTTGAGTGATACCTATTCATCAGTAACAGAACAAATACTGAGGCAGCACTTAAGGCCGATGCAATACAGTGCGCTTAGCCCAGCCCACTGTATAACCCGCAGTTGGACGCGGGTTGTATAGGCGCTAACTAATCCCCTTATGCAATCAGCAATTGGTCCCTTCACTGACATGTGACAGTAAAGAGACCAATCGGCAATAAGTGAAGGAGTTAATAAATTAATATTAAGTGCCCGACACTTTAATATTGATTTATTAACTCCTTCTGGTGCCCATAGTCCGGTTCGGAGAATGGACGCTGAATTTATCAGCGTCCATTTTCCTAACCCCTGTATATGCGCTGATTAGGAAAACGGGACGCTGATAAATTCAGCGTTCGTTTTCTTATCCGGTGGACAGTCACCGACAGCGGAACCTCTCTCCAGCTCGCGCTGTCAAGGAGGCGCTAGGGGTGTGCAGTCGCCCCTAGCGACTCCTCGACAGTGCGAGCCCTTATTTAAATATTGCATCGCGCCCCCAGGAGAGGTGCCTGGGGGTGCGTATATGAAAGCAGGTGCTGAACACAAAGCGCCTGCTTTCAGCGCAACGTTTTTGCCTCGGCCCCTAGGTTAGAAGAGGTCACTGCTCTACTTGGTCTATGTATGGAAGGGGTTAAGGAGAACAGGGCCTGGGCAGTACCTCTTTGATAAACCATATGAGGAAGGATTGGAAAGAGAGAAGCACAATAAGCAAACTTTTTTTTTCAGTGGAAGAAAGTTCGAAGGCAAGAGGTCATAATAAATGGCTCAAAGGAGGTAGACTGAGGATTAACATTAGAAAATGTTTCTTGAACACAATGATGGTGGAGGCAAAAACCAGTAATCGAATTAAAGAGAGCCAGGGATGCACACGGGGGAACCTAGTTAAGGACTAAGATCACCTGGAGTCTATGGTATATAGGAACAGGAACTAAACTGGACAAACTAGATGGATGCTAACAAAACAGGGAAGTTAGGGACATTCCAATAGAAGGATTGCATTAAAAGCCTTTAAGTAAAGTGAAGAAAGATTTGAAATTACCCCGGTCAACTGATGAGCAGGTTGTTTATACAAACAAAAAACATGCTTTGAAATGTCTGTATACAAATGCCTGGAGTCTAAAAAAATAAGACGGGGGCGTGGATGAAGAGGTAGATATAACTCATCTCGGAGATCTGGTGGAAGGAGCATATCCAGTGGGACACTGTGACACCAGGGTACAAATTATATCACAATGCTAAGATGGATCAAATTGGTGGAGGGTGGCGCTGTATGTTAAAGAAGGAACAGAGTCAAGCAGCATAAAAGTTCTGCAGAAATCAAAATTCACTGTATTTATTTACTTAAAATGTTTATAGGCCGCCCTGTCCAAAGTTCTATGCAGCACTGTAGAATCTTTATGTATAGAAATTCCATATGAGAAGGAGAAGAGAATAACAGTGGGGGGTGTACTACCATCCACCTGTCCAGAATGAACAGACAGACGATAAAATGCTAACAGAAATAAGGGAAGCTATCAGTATTGACTTTGTAAATGTTCCATCAGGACATGCTAAGGAGGTAAAGTTTCTAGATAAAATAAATGACTGCTTTACGGAGCAGCTGTTACAAGAACTGACAAGTGGGGCGGTTATTTTAGATCTGCTTTTAGTTTAGGGGTGGGCAAACTTTTTTTTGTGCTGGTGCTACATTATGAGGGTAAAAGGGGGCAGTGGTGAGTGTCCATATTCCATCCAAGCCCTGGGGTTCATTGGGAAACAGTGTGGCAAACCTTAAAAGAGGAAAAAGCACACCCGCACCCTCACGTTGGATCTTGCCGCTGGTACAAAGTACCCGAGGACGTCATCTTTGTGTGCTGGCCTTTTTCTTCCATGCAGTTGAAAACACAATCTAGTTGTGGTGTTTTCCTCCCCACTCTAACCACGCCCCCGAGGAACGCCTCCTCCAAACGCGGCTAAAAGCCCCCCCCCCCCCGTACCTTTTAGCTGTGTTGAGGGAGAACAATTTTGAGGCGGCCCGGTTTTCTTGCATAAATCTCTGCTTACCCACACAAGTGGCTTTGAAAATTACCCTCTGAATACGTAATGGGATGGAAGCTGAATGATACCACTTGGGAATAAAACGTGTTTTTGGCGAAGCTTGCTCAGTGCCCGTTTGTCTCGTGCGGCAAAATGTTTTGTGCGGTGCACGTTCAAGTTGGTTTTCCATTGCGCTTCCTGTCCTGTCAAGCTCTGCGAATGAACCTTAACCTAAAGCTGACATTTATAGAATGATTCTAAAAATGTTTCAGCAACTTTTAGTGCAGGCAGTGGCCCTTTCGGAATATACAGTGCCAAACTTTATTATTATTATTATTATTATTATTTTAAAACTGAGAAAAATAAAAAATCCCGGAAAGCGTAGCGAGGCATATGTGGCAGTAAAATAGTTCCTCTTGCCCATGAACAACGAGCTTGTGTCGTGCACCGATGACTGGCACAGGCCGTCCCCGAGTCTGGAAAACATAACCTTGTGCCTGCGCTGTCGGAGCTTGGTATGCGTTGTAGCGCCCATGCTTTCATGATAATTTTGCAACGGATTCCGGTGCAGGATTGATAACTTCACCGTGCTTCTTGCCACCCAGTAGTAAGTACTCTGATTTCTTTTTACGTTGCCTGCCTCTTCCTTCAGTGGACTTGAAAGGCAGCATAACCTGTTTAGTGAAAGTTGCTGGGACCTTTTCTTTTTTTTTTTTTTCCGCATTTTTGAACAAAGATCCGTGTGTGTGTGTGTGTGTCTCTGTCGGTCTGAACCTGGCGTGGGAGAACAGCTTCCCTTGTTATGTGTTTTTTGCCTGTCGCCGTGTAAATCGATCGGACTGCTGAAGGGTGGAGTTTACACATTAACACGCCGGAATTGTTTCGTTGCAGCGAGGGGCCTGGCGAGCCGGACTCCTGGAGCGCCGTTTCCCACGCCGTCTCCTCGGGAGACTCGCGGGTGAAGCATCACCATGGACTGGACGTGTACACCCTGTCGGAGAAATGTGACGGGGGAGCCGGATCCAGCGTGGAGAGCGCCATAGGGGAACTGAGGAAACACATGGAGAGCCACGCCTGGCACACGGTGAGAAAGCAGCGCCTAGAGAAATAGCCCGGGACGGGGCAGCCAAGTCGAGCGTGAGGCCAGGGGATCCCTGCTTCCCTATACTGTCCTGTGTGCGATCATTGTAAAGCAGGGGCCAGCCAGACTTTGACTGTAAACGCTACCTCATCTGCTTACGCCGCTATTGCACAGCTTAAAGGTTCTCTGTGCTCACAGCTGTTCTCCCCTCCTCCCCCTCCCCTTTTGTCCCCTTAACAAACGTGCACGACAAATATTTGTCTAATAAAGACTGGGATGCACACATTGAAAAGCAAACAAATCCCGCAGTGGCAGCTAAAAGATCATCTGAAGGCTGGCACGGTTTGTTTTGTTTTATTTTGCAGAATTAAGCAGTTCTGTACCGGGAATATCTTCACATTTAATCTGTGATACAGTTTTATTTGTTTTGGTTTTTTTTTCTTTTACTGTACAGACCAGAGAATGTGAAACTATTTCAGAGCCGTAATTAGAAGCGAGTGAGGGGGGGAGGGGCAACTGCCCAGGGCACAGAGCCCCTTTGGGGAAAAGAAAAAAGTGACTGAAATGCAAGCGAGGATGTCAGACAGGAAGACTGCCACGGTCGCCCTACCTTTTAGCTTGGAGAAGAGGTGACGGAGAGGGGACCTGATAGAGGCTTATAAAATAGGGAAGAGTTATCTAATCCTTTCAAATACTCCATGGAATGGAATAGCAGCAGCATTTTTCCACTCCGCGCACAAATTAAGCTGTGGAGTTGGTTGCTGGAGGCTGTGGTCAAGGCATCTAGCGGAGCCGGCTTTGAAAACGGTCTGGACAAGGTCCTGTAAGAAACAAATCCCCAAAAGGTTATTAGCCAGGACAACTTGGGGGAGGGACGGGACCATTTCTTGTCCCTGGGGAATGAGTGAGCAGCAGGGAATGGATCTGCCGGGTAATGCTGTGGTGACTTAGACTGGGCTTCGTGGACCTTTGGTCTGACCCAGTATGGCAAGTCTTGTGTTCTTATGCTCATCTAGCTTGAGGGGGGAGAGAGAGGAGGGGGATGTAGGGACAGGCGTGGGGGAGGGGCACACACATGCTTGCCCTCTCTCCCCTTTCCCTCTCCAAGCCCTGCTGTCCCTCCTCGACCTCTTCTCCTCCTATGACAGGGAGTGCAGGGACTAAGCCTCGTCTCACAGGGAAGGCTATTTGGAGAGAGGGGGGGAGGGGGGATACGAGTGCAGGCTTAGTACCCATGCTTAGTGCTATCAGAGGCTTGTGTTGCTGGAGTGGAGGGGTGTGTATGTGGGGGGGGGTGCGGCGGGGGGTGGTGAAGGAGAAATTGCAAAGGTGCGGGTTAGGATTGGACTCTGCTGTTGGTGAAGGGAGTGGGGGCATTGACATTTGCTGCCCCCAAATGTTTGCCCCCCGTAGGCACAGGTTTAACAGGCCTGAGCATAAACCAAGTCCTGTTGCCTGCCTCAGGCACTAAAGGTTTTAGTTGCAACTCTGATTTATATACAGATAAGTGTGTTTGTTTTTAGTCCAGCTATTTCCTTCTTCTTTTTTGGGTTTCCAACTCGGTTGGAGCAAGGTTGTAATCTGCCCTATGAATTTTCATTCACGATTATCCAGGGATTGTATTTCCTCTAGACACACTCTAGTCCATTCCTGCAGTGACAGCCCTCGGCTGGGGATTGTCTTTCCTCTAGACACACTCTAGTCCATTCCTGCAGTGACAGCCCTCGGCTGGGGATTGTATTTCCTCTAGACACACTCTAGTCCATTCCTGCAGTGACAGCCCTCGGCTGGGGATTGTCTTTCCTCTAGACACACTCTAGTCCATTCCTGCAGTGACAGCCCTCGGCTGGGGATTGTCTTTCCTCTAGACGCACTCTAGTCCATTCCTGCAGTGACAGCCCTCGGCTGGGGATTGTATTTCCTCTAGACACACTCTAGTCCATTCCTGCAGTGACAGCCCTCGGCTGGGGATTGTCTTTCCTCTAGACACACTCTAGTCCATTCCTGCAGTGACAGCCCTCGGCTGGGGATTGTATTTCCTCTAGACACACTCTAGTCCATTCCTGCAGTGACAGTCCTCGGCTGGGGATTGTCTTTCCTTTAGACACACTCTAGTCCATTCCTGCAGTGACAGTCCTCGGCTGGGGATTGTATTTCCTCTAGACACACTCTAGTCCATTCCTGCAGTGACAGTCCTCGGCTGGGGATTGTCTTTCCTCTAGACACACTCTAGTCCATTCCTGCAGTGACAGCCCTCGGCTGGGGATTGTCTTTCCTCTAGACACACTCTAGTCCATTCCTGCAGTGACAGTCCTCGGCTGGGGATTGTCTTTCCTCTAGACACACTCTAGTCCATTCCTGCAGTGACAGCCCTCGGCTGGGGATTGTATTTCCTCTAGACACACTCTAGTCCATTCCTGCAGTGACAGCCCTCGGCTGGGGATTGTCTTTCCTCTAGACACACTCTAGTCCATTCCTGCAGTGGCAGCCCTCGGCTGGGGATTGTATTTCCTCTAGACACACTCTAGTCCATTCCTGCAGTGGCAGCCCTCGGCTGGGGATTGTCTTTCCTCTAGACACACTCTAGTCCATTCCTGCAGTGGCAGCCCTCGGCTGGGGATTGTCTTTCCTCTAGACACACTCTAGTCCATTCCTGCAGTGACAGTCCTTGGCTGGGGATTGTCTTTCCTCTAGACACACTCTAGTCCATTCCTGCAGTGACAGTCCTCGGCTGGGGATTGTCTTTCCTCTAGACACACTCTAGTCCATTCCTGCAGTGACAGCCCTCGGCTGGGGATTGTATTTCCTCTAGACACACTCTAGTCCATTCCTGCAGTGACAGTCCTCGGCTGGGGATTGTCTTTCCTCTAGACACACTCTAGTCCATTCCTGCACTGACAGCCCTCGGCTGGGGATTGTCTTTCCTCTAGACACACTCTAGTCCATTCCTGCAGTGACAGCCCTCGGCTGGGGATTGTATTTCCTCTAGACACACTCTAGTCCATTCCTGCAGTGACAGCCCTCGGCTGGGGATTGTATTTCCTCTAGACACACTCTAGTCCATTCCTGCAGTGACAGCCCTCGGCTGGGGATTGTCTTTCCTCTAGACACACTCTAGTCCATTCCTGCAGTGACAGTCCTCGGCTGGGGATTGTCTTTCCTCTAGACACACTCTAGTCCATTCCTGCTCTGATAGTCCTCGGCTGGAATACACTTACCCTGCAGTAGTAACATAGTAAATGTCGGTAGGAAAGACCCAAGTGCTGCATCCACTCTGCCCAGCAAGCTTTTGTTTCCTTTTTTTTTTATTCTCCTATTAAAAGCACAATGGTTGCTCCATCTGGAATTCCCTTTTCGTCTTCCCCATCTCTTAGGCACTAGGAATCCTCATCCCATTAGTGGCCTCATCTTCTGGCAGGGCGACCAGAGAGTCGGAGGCACTCCTGAGACTTGCAGGTCCATTTCTTTTCTAATTTTAAACAGTGCCAGCTGCTCTGATGGGGATCGCACCACGGGAGAAAGCTGAAGACGCTTTTCTGACAAGGACACGCAAATCATAAACACCGCTCGTTCTACAACAAAAAGCTGTTTTGGAGGGGGTGGGGTGGGGGGGGGGGGAATATAAATTAACCAGATCTGCCCTGACACTGCTCTCTATAACCAGCAGGCCTGACCCCAGATCAGCTTTAATCCAACTAATTACAAGGCTGCACTCCGCAAGCTCCATTTACAGCGCCTTAATTCTAACCGAGAGCTCTGTTCAGCGGCGGAGCTCTCTCATTTTGTGCCTTGAGGGCAGAAAGAACTATTGATCGTCTTCATCAGGTAGCAAAGAAAGAAAGACGAGGTCCTCTATATTTACTTTACTGCCAAAAATCGAGGTCTCGCTATGCAGTACTCAGAGCACGGGATAATGCAGCATTTTCTGAATTTCTGCAGTTTTTCATTTGGGGGTAAAAGTGAGGTAACTCGGAAGCATTTTGTTATTACCCCCTGCACGTCCATTGGCTATGTTTAGCAGGCCGGGGAGGCTCTGAATTGAATTAAGGTGCTGGTAATTTCTAAAGGCGAGCATCTGCAGTGCTCTGCTGGGGAAGCAACTTCTACAGCCAGCTTTAGTTTTTACGGAGAATTGGTGCGCCACCCAGGAGACTGCGCACGACAACGTGACGCGCATTGAGGTTTGATTTTATGATTGATTGTGAGTGGAGATCGCCTTGGGAGGTGGATAGGATATCTAATTAATTAATTTTAAGGTATTGACCCAGGAACAAGAAGAGTACACTTGAATATTTTCTGAGTCACGCGCGTATAGTAAACTAAATGGAGGCGTTTGGCAAGAATCAGGGCTATTTAATATTCCCTACCTACCGTGATCAAAGGAAGAGCAAGTTATAAATAAGATTCTGACCTGGCACCGCAGTACTGTGAAACGAGCATTTGCCTCAGCAACATTTTTTTCTGATGAAAATACAGATGACTCGATGTAATCTGAGCACCCAGTCGCCAGAAATTCTGTAAACACGAGAGAGAATGTTTGCAAGCTTTCCCAGTTAAGTAATGAGAGACTTTTAATTCTTGTCCCAAAGCTGATCCAGATCTGGCAAAAAAAAACAAAACAAAACAAAAAACTGAAGGAGAGAGGTTCAGATCTGAATTGGAAAAGCACACAAGTTGGCTTCAGCCCTTCAATGCGCTTGCTGAGAGAAGTGATTTTAGAAAAGGCGCGATCCGTCCCTCGCGCGCCTGCTTATCCCCCAGGTCACCGTCGCGTGAAGGATGTCGGCAGGAAAGGGATGGCTTTGATTTGAGGTAAATTGTGGGACCGCCCGGGGGGGGGGGGCTCACCGCAAGTGCTACGCGACGGCATACGGAGGGACCCGGGCTCGACCACTCCCCGGCTGAGGCTGGGAATGCTGCGGAGGCAGCGCTTGTAGTCCTGGCGAGAGGGGAGAGGTTACCGCCATCGCACAACGGCTTCTCCTAATGCCTGGATTTAGAGCCCATGGATTTCTTCACGGAAAGGGTGGTGGAGCCAGGGCAGAATATACAGGAATTTTCTGGAAAGCAGTTTTGCTTTGTATTTTTTTTTTCTTTTGGTAGTTCTTCCTTTCTCTTTTTTTTTCCTTTCAGCTCAACCTTGATTCACAACCACCCCCGGGGATTTTTCTCCTCTTTTACTAGGCCCCTCCCTCTGTTCCCGGTCTGGTTGTTGCAGCAGAGCTCCCGAGGCAGGGAAGCCGTGCATCGGGGCCCCTTCCCGTACCGTTTATCGGTGACTCTAAAGCTGGCCACCAGGTGTCGCCCTTGACCATGAGCGAGACTCCTCCTTTGTCCCCCTTCCACCGTCACGAAGCGGGGTTAGTCGGGGGCTGCTGTGTGCCAGCCCCGATCAGAACCCCTCACGTCTCGCACTCAGAAACGTGGAGGAAAACCGGCCTGCTTCCAACATTGCCCTCGGAGGGGCTACCACGGGGGGACTCGCAACGCGCATCCTTTTAGCCACGTTACGAGGCACCGCCGGGGGAGTAAAGTGCATATGAAGAATGGGATTTTCAAATCCCGCACACACAGACCTCCCCCCTCCCCCCCTCACACACACCTTCACTCCGCCCCACGAAAGGAGGTGCCAAGTCACACGTTGTTTTCTTTGAAACTTGCCTCTAGGCGGGGCCACCAAAAACTGCCCTCGTGAGTCGTGAGTGGTGAAAGAGTCAACCTGGAGTGCGTGGGGAAGGGGAATGTTTTAACCAGAAAGGCGCTCGCATTTTAGCTCCAAAATGTATGAAATCTTAACACCACCCCCCCCCCCCCAAAAAAAAAACCAAAACATGAGGACAAAATTAGACCTAGGAATAAAACCAAACAACAACAAAGCAAGCTGATGGATGGTGACAGAGCAGAGCCAACAGCCCCATCCGGCCTACCAAGTTGTCTTCCTCCCTGGTTCTCTACTGCATTGCCTAGAGGAGCAGATAATTTCCCAAATTAACACCAAGAAGGTAATGTCAAGTTAAGGTTTTGAAGAGTTTGGCTCGAACTGTTTCAAATATAGAAAGAAAAGTTTCAACCGTCAAGCTGGGGGATAAATGTGATCAAGTGAAACCAGGAGGAAAGAAGGGACAAAGAAAAAAAAAACAGAAATGGATGAATTTCTGTAAGTCCAAGGGTTCACAATGCTGTGCCATTTGGCTTTCTGAGTTGCCATATTGAGTATGATGTGCTTGCCATAATTTTGCATGTGCTAGGTTCCCGATTAATGCAAATCTATCTCATGCATATTCATTGTGGACATCCTGAAAACCAGACTGGTTAGGAAGGCTTCCAAGTCAGGAGTGAGAACCACTGGCCTGGTCCAGTGTTTCCCAATCTTTAGAAGCTGAAGGCACACCGGTCTTCATGGGGCAGGCAATGCAGACATGGAGGGGACTCTTGTGATCAAAAGGAAAGTTAAGGAAGTACTGAAAGCCCCCCACCAGTTTCTTCCAAATTTTAAAACAAAGGAGGTGGAGATGCACATGAACCCATCACGATGGGCACATTCCCTCAGTTACGAGTGTAGGAGAAGGGATAAGTTGGTGTGATATGGACAGCCGGCTCAGTTATCTTGGCTGCCACATGTGACCGCTCGAGCTTCTCCACTGCTTCTGTGCCCTGCACTTAGAATGCATCGCATCCAGTGCTCGGTGCCTGCTCTCCAAGCTCAGCCTGGGGATAAGACGAAGGCTTGGAAGATCTCGGGAAGGAAGAAAGTGGAGCCCAGCTCTCTCTGTGCCCTGAATGCTGCCCATCAGTTACCATGCACCAGGGTTCAAGGTGGAGCTACAAGAAGAGGCACTCACGATGTCGCGTGTTCTCAGAAAGAAGCTCGTACACGTTGAAAAGCCACTGCAGCTGAGCCTTGTTGCTACGAGGTGCTGAGAAACAGATCCCAGGTGCTGGTCTGGATCCGAGCATCAGGCAGTAGTGATTTTTCCGTGAAACACCTGATTGGGAGTGAAGTCACACCAGTATGCCACGGCACACTGGTTGGGGAAACTGCGGCCTAGTCAATATCATTTCTGGGGCTGTAGAAGGTCACATGACCTCTTCTCAGCAAAATAACTTTGGAAATTACAATCGAAGGGTGTTATCGATTCACAGTGTGAGTGTGTGATTGACTGATGATTCTTTTCTGATTGAACAAAAGAGCATTTCCTGGGATGTTCCCCACATAGTTCAGATTTATTCAGTAAGCCAGCAAGCAGACACCTTATCCAGTTAAAGTTAGCCGGATAACTTGTAACAGATATTCGGCAGGACAAGTCTGCCACTGTTATCCGGATATCTTTAGCCTGATAACTGTGGCTGTGCTGCTGGATGTATGCTGCTAAAGTTATCCTAGGAAGTTTAACCAGGTAACTTTAAACTTAACTGGCTAAATGCTGGGCTTGATGGACCCTTGGTCTGACCCAGTATGGCATTTTCTTATGTTCTTATGCTGAATATAACTGCTTAAATATAAAAAAATTAAAAAAAAACAAACCCTCACACACAGACACACTCTGTGCCAGAAGGTCTTATTCTCCAGTCCCCAACCCCCTCCCCCTATTTTCTTTAAATGTCAGGACCTAGCACTTAATTTCCCAACCGACAAAATTTATTTTTTATTTATTTATTTATTTATTTATTTAGAATTTTTATATACCGAATTTCCTGTTAGGAAACAAATCAATCCGGTTTACAGGTAACAGCAAAAATGCCTCGGGACGGGAAACAGTGCCCTTGGCTTTACAAGAAACATATTAAACAAGGCTTTACATATTAAACAAGGCTTTACAAGAAACATATTAAACAAGGCTTTACATGTAACATAATGAAACAGTACATAATGAAACAGTAAATTTAAAATTAAATTTAAATTACAAAAGTTGTGGGCCACCTGCCCTCCTTCCCCAACGACATTTAAAGAAAATAGTCACTCACTGTAAATCCAAACACTCAACCCTTACAACCCACCCAGAACCCCTCTCAAACCCTAAGGACAGGAGCACAGTATTGTCTCACTGCACTCTTGGCTCTGACAGCAATGCTAGAAATATAACGCTACTATCATTGCTGTCGGGTAAGACTGACAATAACGTCGGTATTGTACATTACTAATGCTGTCAGGTAAGACTGACAATAACATCGGTATCGTACATTGCTAATGTTGTCAGGTAAGAGTGACAATAACGTCTGTATCGTACATTGCTAATGCTGTCAGGTAAGACTGACAATAACGTCGGTATCGTACATTACTAATGCTGTCAGGTAAGACTCAGCCAATAACGTCGGTATCGTACATTACTAATGCTGTCAGGTAAGACTCTGCCAATAACGTCGGTATCGTACATTACTAATGCTGTCAGGTAAGACTCTGCCAATAACGTCGGTATCGTACATTACTAATGCTGTCAGGTAAGACTGCCAATAACGTCGGTATCGTACATTACTAATGCTGTCAGGTAAGACTCTGCCAATAACGTCGGTATCGTACATTTCTAATGCTGTCAGGTAAGACTGCCAATAACGTCGGTATCGTACATTACTAATGCTGTCAGGTAAGACTCTGCCAATAACGTTGGTATCGTACATTGCTAATGCTGTCAGGTAAGACTCTGCCAGTAACATCGGTATCGTACATTGCTAATGCTGTCAGGTAAGACTCTGCCAGTAACGTCGGTATCGTACATTACTAATGCTGTCAGGTAAGACTCTGCCAGTAACGTCGGTATCGTACATTGCTAATGCTGTCAGGTAAGACTGCCAGTAACGTCGGTATCGTACATTACTAATGCTGTCAGGTAAGACTCTGCCAATAACGTCGGTATCGTACATTACTAATGCTGTCAGGTAAGACTCTGCCAGTAACGTCGGTATCATACATTGCTAATGCTGTCAGGTAAGACTCTGCCAGTAACGTCGGTATCGTACATTGCTAATGCTGTCAGGTAAGACTCTGCCAGTAACGTCGGTATCGTACATTGCTAATGCTGTCAGGTAAGACTCTGCCAGTAACGTCGGTATCGTACATTACTAATGCTGTCAGGTAAGACTGACAATAACGTCGGTATCGTACATTGCTAATGCTGTCAGGTAAGACTGCCAATAACGTCGGTATCGTACATTGCTAATGCTGCTGTCAGAGCAGTGTCAGTTGCTGGCAGCAGTGCAGTTTCTCTGCTGCTCTCCCAGAGCGTCCTGAGAGTTTGTGGGGGGAGGAGATTCCAGGTGGGTCACAAAATTAGTTAGGGATTTGCATTATCTGGGCATTTTCTTTAGATATTGATGGGAAGCTATGGGCCGCTATGGCACATGACTTTTTTAAAATTGTGTTTTTGGGAGTTCGGAGGGGTAGGGATCGGCTCTAGACCCTGATATTTTTGGAAATAATTGGGAGAAAGGGGCTGGAGGATTAGGCCTCCTGGCCCTGAAGTCCCCCCCCCCCTTCCTGTTTAGCTAATTTAGTCATCTCATCTTGTTGACTCAAACAAGAAGCTATAGAAGAACTTTCAGTTGCTAGTCTTCATCTCCTGCACTTTGCAATCGAGCTTAAATTGTCTCTCCACTCCCTGGCCCCTATGCTTTTCGTTTTAAGCACCCTGTTTTAAAACCTTTATCTTTTCCAGCTCGCCGGTTAATTGCTCTCTAATTTCTCCCTGGTTAATTTCAGTTTTATTTCCAAGTTTGTCCTTCCCTGTTTAATGTAATGCATACCCCTTATGCTCTGGTTTTCGTTTCAATGTAAACCGAAGTGATTTGTAACCTGTTACAAGAATATCGGTATAAAAAAAATGTTAAATAAATAAATAAATAAAATCTCGAAAGTTGTAAGGCTTCCTCTGATCACAACCAGGCGTAGCTGATAAACTTAGCTGGCCCGATCTCATATCCCCGAATACCCCTGTGCTGCCTCTGTTGTTTTGTCCAAGTGAGAACTTACCTGGTTAAAACTTACCTGATTTGTTGGGGAGACACATTTAAAACCCTGGGTTTTTCTGGCTACATCTCAACCCTAGCTGGAGAAATCCTTTTGAATATTGACCTCTAAGTTCTCACGTATTTACCTAAAGCAAGAATTATTGACGTATATGATACAAAGCGAACAGGTAGAAGTAAATCTTAGGCTTACCATCGTGAAGTGCAATGTTCTGCACTAAAAGAAATGTGACCTGTTTACTAATACATGAATTACAGATGACAGAAATTCTCTAATTTTTTCTTTGGAGGGTTCAGTCAATGAGCAATCTCATATATTAAAGGACCAAAATCACCTCTATTTCTACATCAATTTTACAGCTGAAAAATCAGAAAGAATTCTTTTTAATTTGTCCACTAATTATGACCTCATATAGGCATTTTTTCGGAGCCTTTTTTTGAATGTGTGCTGCTTAGCAAGTAGTATATCTCGCACTACCACTCAATATATAATCATAGGTCATCCAACACCATTTTTTTGATTTTTTTGTATGCTTATTCACCTTGATAAAATCCATAAACTCTTCCTTAATTCTTATTTTTCATAGTAATAGTATTACTTAGCTTATTCAAGTATTACTTAGCTTATTCAAGCGATATAGATTGAAGAAACTGTGCGA
This sequence comes from Rhinatrema bivittatum, assembly GCF_901001135.1. Classification (NCBI taxonomy): domain Eukaryota; kingdom Metazoa; phylum Chordata; class Amphibia; order Gymnophiona; family Rhinatrematidae; genus Rhinatrema; species Rhinatrema bivittatum. The sequence continues at coordinate 71,422,826 of NC_042627.1, read as the reverse complement.
CTCTGTGCCATGAGGATAACATGCCCATGTTGGGCATGTTGGGCATGTTATCCTCATGGCACAGAGTCGCACAGTTTCTTCAATCTATATCGCTTGAATAAGCTAAGTAATACTATTACTATGAAAAATAAGAATTAAGGAAGAGTTTATGGATTTTATCAAGGTGAATAAGCATACAAAAAAATCAAAAAAATGGTGTTGGATGACCTATGATTATATATTGAGTGGTAGTGCGAGATATACTACTTGCTAAGCAGCACACTCATTCAAAAAAAGGCTCCGAAAAAATGCCTATATGAGGTCATAATTAGTGGACAAATTAAAAAGAATTCTTTCTGATTTTTCAGCTGTAAAATTGATGTAGAAATAGAGGTGATTTTGGTCCTTTAATATATGAGATTACTAATACATGAAAACAGAGCTGGCAATCCTGCCCACTACATTGCCTACAAGGCACATTTTTTTTTTTTTGAAGGTGCTTGATGTAAGAGTTAAATAATGCATAAATTTATTTTGTGTATGCATTTATTTTGCAGAAGGCTGCCAGACCGTTGCAGCCCGTCCTGAAGTTTTCCGGAGGTCCCAGTAACGCTGGACCAGACGTGGAGCAGAGTCGGGATAGCCAGGTCCAGAGCTCAGCGGCCGCGGCGGCGGCGGAGGAGGAAGTCGCTGGTCCTCCCACAGCAGCAGCCGGTGCTCGAGCGGAACACCTCTCAGCTGAGATCTGGGATGAAAGAGCTGATCGGGCAGTGGAAGTTAATGGCACGTCAGAGGATCGGCTGGGCACCGTAGGGGGTGAAGTCGCAGATCCTCCCTCTGAAAGTAAAAATAAAAATGCAGAAGCTTTAGAGGAAGAGGAGGGGCAGGCACCCATGGTCGATTCTGAGGACGTTTCGGTTGCAAATGAGCTCACGCAGAGCACACCCATTGGAGTAAATGGTGCCGAACGCGTTTCATCCTGTGGGAATACAAATGAGGAAGCTGGAATGACAGCGACTGAAGTTGTTTTGGATCAAGAAAGCCTGTGTGGTGGCGATAAAACCAATCAGGAAGTGAGCGTTGCCGGAGAGAGTGCAACTGGAAATGGAGCCGCGGTGGAAGCTATAAATAAAAGCCCTGCTATCCAAGAGGAGGGCGATATGGATATGGGGCAGATTCTATCTATTAACTGTACCGGATCTACAGATACCATACAGAGCAAGCGGCATGTGCAGAACGGAGACCAAGAGATTGTTGTGGCTAGGACTGGGAGTTTGGAAGGATTACAAATACCTTCGGAGACTGAAACCTCGATTGGTGGTTTTAATGAGGGTGGAAGCAAAGGGACAGGGAGCAATCTGCTGGACGAGGCAGAGAAACAGAATCCGATGCAGGAAAAGATAGACTGTAAAAATAAAGGCATTGCTGATGATGGCGCAGGCAGCAACAGCGAATTCAGTGGGGAAAGTTTGCCATTTGAAAGGACAGAAAATGGTATGGACACCAACGGTGCTAGACATGAAAGCACCGTGCCCAGTGAGCAAACGCTGACAAATGAAATAAAACGCAAAGAAGCCCCTTCCAAAGAGGACCGGGAGGCGGTAAATGAAAATGACAATGATCTGAGTGGGAAACTGGAAATAAAAAAAGATGAAAACACAAACGTTGGGCTAAATGAAGTGGAATTAGCAGAGAGTGCAGATGCTGCTGGGAACGCCGATAGTGTAACGAAAAAAGATGCCTCTGATGAACCCAGTGCTAAAAGCCAGATTGAATCTGTGCTCCCTCAAGAAGTGGTTGAGAGCAGTGAAACGTCAGCAGGCAGCCGAGAGGCTGAGGAAACCTGGGCAGGAAGTGAAACTGCAAGCAGAAGTAGCACAGAAAACGTGCACTGTGTGCAAGCAGATCAGGAAGCTGCGCCTTGCAACGCCGAGAGCCAAGCTGTAGGAAATGAAGAGGCTGGAAGTTTAAAAGTTGACAGCTCTTCTTCAGTATCCAGCGGTGAGCCTGCCCAGGACATAAATTGCCCTGATGTGCTTCCATTTAAGGCAGACAAAGCACTTGCCCAGAAGCCGGTGTTCCCATCCCAATGCTCTTCAGTCCATGAGGAGCGAGACTCTATAAACAATATTAATTCAGAAGCATGTACAGTAACTTCAGTGCATACGGAGCTTGTCCAGGAAATCAGTTTGGATGCGTGTTCCTCTTTTAAAGATGCTGAACAGGAGGAGCAACAGGTACTTGATGAGGATAAAAATACCATAGTGCCATCTGCTGGACAGGCGGCATCTGTCCACGCTAATGAGGATAAAATGTCTTTGTATCACACAGGCAAGCGATGTTTACAGGATAATTCCATCGACGTGCCCTCTCCAATTTATAATGGGGAATCTAAACAAACCCAGGAAGAAGAAGCAGGAACTGCTGTACCTACTGATCAGAGTCCTGTAGTGAAGGAGAATGCAGTTCTAGAAACTACTTTGCCTGCATTCTGTCAGAATCGAAAAGATCAGGAAGGGCACAGTACACTTCACTCCACTTTAAATGACGGCACCGGGCCCGATGAGGTGCTCTGTAAAAATGAGAAAGTCGGCACTGAACTGATTTTGTCTGAGGCTGCCGTGCTGAATTCTGCTGCTGGCCAAGGTCAAGGTGAGGAGCCTAGCGCGGTCAGCCGCGATGGGCAAGGCTCCAAGTTACTAAACGTGGGAGCCCTGGGTGAGGAAATGAGTGACACGTCGGCCAGGGTTGTGGAAGAGAGAACTGGGCAGAACGATGTGCGGAGCGAAGGAGATGACGGAGCACTTGCCAGAACGTTGAAGCAAGAATCGGGTCTCGGTCGAAGTCGGCAAGGGAGCCCGCCGCCTGGTGCGATCCTGGAGCCGAAAGAAGCACCTGCCGGGGGTTGTGAAGGGGAACGTGACGCACCTCTAACCGATCGTGCCGAGGAGGAGGGTGTGAAGGTCCCCAGAGCATGCCTGCACACTATAGTGGAAGAGACACTCTGCGATGGCAGGCACAGTCTGGGCACAGCGTCAACGCCTTCTGCGGCGTCTGAAGCAGAGAGGGGGGGGTCACCTCAGCCTGATAACGATACAGCGCAGCACAGCCATGCACCTCTAAATACCGCTGCATCGGAAGGGAATATCCATCGTCAGCAGGGTGCCGATGGATCTACGGAGGCTCGTTCTGACGCGGCGCAGGGTCTTGTCCGGCCTTGCGACTTCTCAGGCTCCAGCACGGCTCCTGGGAAGCCAGCAGGAGAGAGGGCGTCCGCCCGGCCTGATGGAATACCGTGGAAAGAAGAAGAAGTGGATTTTGATTTGGAGTTGGCTAAACGGATAGTGGAGGAGCAGAGATCAAGCCCTTATCTATTGGAAACAGAGCCTGTGATAGGTAAGCAGAGTGAAAGTCCAAATGTACGTTAGATGCAATGTTAACACGCCTGCTAGAGAAACATATTTTTTATTTTTAGATGTAATAGTGGCAATTTATATTGCAATGTACAAGGGTGCAGAGAAGTAAAAGAAACCCAGGAAAAGGCAAAACAGCTGATGTATGTGCATAAATCAAACACGTCCTGAAAACTGCGGAAAGGTTGTTCCTTTTCCCTAACTTTGCAGTCTGAAGTGATTTTACCAAAAGATAACTTGATTACATAGGTAATATTGATCTACTGAATAGTTTTGTGTTTTCCTTTAAAACTGCAGTTAGGTTCCAGCTTCTTTCTCTACACAAGTGCGTTATTTTTATTTTGTGATGGGGGGGGGAGGTGAACTAGCTAGATAGCTATCTCGTGGTCTGTACATTTTATTTTAAGTCCTTTTCAGGCCAGTACATCACGGCTGCAAGATGCACTAGGCACTTCCTGTCACTTTTGTTCTGTATTCGCCTATTAGGGTTCTGAGAAATTATTTGTACTGAAGTTAAGTACTCCCTATGGGATTACAGAAATAAATGATTGCCTTTGGCAATTAACTACGTCAGCCTTTTAAATGATAGTGGTGCTTGAGTGGCTGTGGATGGAGTGAAACCTAATTTTCTCTGCGTGTGGGATGTTATTGTGTAGGGACTTTTGGCAGATTTAACAATTTGTATTGCTTTAAACAATATTTGCCAAAAGTTTTTTTTGTATATTTTTTAATAGTTGTACACACCTTTTCAATAAAACTGTCCCTCTATGCACGCATGACATAGTAATTCACACCCTTTATCAGTTGTCAATAAAGTAGTATGGTTTGCTTGTTAGTGCACAGGTTGAGAGAGCATAGCTCCCTTGAAAGCTAGTCACAGATGTATTAAGGTAGTCTAATAAAAGGGTATCACCTACAATTCATTTTATCTTTATTTGTATGACGCTTGTTACCGGATTGGGGTGGGGGGGGGGGGCAAACATGGAAATTTCCAGGCGACCGTACACCACAAAGGGTTCCATTGCCATCCAAGCCCGGCAGATTTCTTAGAGCAGCAGTGGCGGTAATACCAAGAAAAATCAGTGCAGTGCCTGTGAACCAGTGCTCACTCACGAGCCCTCTGGCAGCCTCACTTCCTGCGGTGCGGTGCCTGTGAACCAGTGCTCACTCACGAGCCCTCTGGCAGCCTCACTTCCTGCGGTGCCTGTGAACCAGTGCTCACTCACGAGCCCTCTGGCAGCCTCACTTCCTGCGGTGCGGTGCCTGTGAACCAGTGCTCACTCACGAGCCCTCTGGCAGCCTCACTTCCTGCAGTGCAGTGCCTGTGAAAAAGTGCTCACTCACGAGCCCTCTGGCAGCCTCACTTCCTGCGGTGCGGTGCCTGTGAACCAGTGGCAGCCTCACTTCCTGCAGTGCAGTGCCTCTGAACCAGTGCTCACTCACGAGCCCTCTGGCAGCCTCACTTCCTGCGGTGCAGTGCCTGTGAACCAGTGCTTACTCACGAGCCCTCTGGCAGCCTCACTTCCTGCAGTGCAGTGCCTGTGAAAAAGTGCTCACTCACGAGCCCTCTGGCAGCCTCACTTCCTGCGGTGCGGTGCCTGTGAACCAGTGCTCACTCACGAGCCCTCTGGCAGCCTCACTTCCTGCGGTGCGGTGCCTGTGAACCAGTGCTCACTCACGAGCCCTCTGGCAGCCTCACTTCCTGCGGTGCGGTGCCTGTGAACCAGTGCTCACTCACGAGCCCTCTGGCAGCCTCACTTCCTGCGGTGCGGTGCCTGTGAACCAGTGCTCACTCACGAGCCCTCTGGCAGCCTCACTTCCTGCGGTGCGGTGCCTGTGAACCAGTGCTCACTCACGAGCCCTCTGGCAGCCTCACTTCCTGCGGTGCGGTGCCTGTGAACCAGTGCTCACTCACGAGCCCTCTGGCAGCCTCACTTCCTGCGGTGCGGTGCCTGTGAACCAGTGCTCACTCACGAGCCCTCTGGCAGCCTCACTTCCTGCGGTGCGGTGCCTGTGAACCAGTGCTCACTCACGAGCCCTCTGGCAGCCTCACTTCCTGCGGTGCGGTGCCTGTGAACCAGTGCTCACTCACGAGCCCTCTGGCAGCCTCACTTCCTGCGGTGCGGTGCCTGTGAACCAGTGCTCACTCACGAGCCCTCTGGCAGCCTCACTTCCTGCGGTGCGGTGCCTGTGAACCAGTGCTCACTCACGAGCCCTCTGGCAGCCTCACTTCCTGCGGTGCGGTGCCTGTGAACCAGTGCTCACTCACGAGCCCTCTGGCAGCCTCACTTCCTGCGGTGCGGTGCCTGTGAACCAGTGCTCACTCACGAGCCCTCTGGCAGCCTCACTTCCTGCGGTGTGGTGCCTGTGAACCAGTGCTCACTCACGAGCCCTCTGGCAGCCTCACTTCCTGCGGTGCGGTGCCTGTGAACCAGTGCTCACTCACGAGCCCTCTGGCAGCCTCACTTCCTGCGGTGCCTGTGAACCAGTGCTCACTCACGAGCCCTCTGGCAGCCTCACTTCCTGCGGTGCGGTGCCTGTGAACCAGTGCTCACTCACGAGCCCTCTGGCAGCCTCACTTCCTGCGGTGCGGTGCCTGTGAACCAGTGCTCACTCACGAGCCCTCTGGCAGCCTCACTTCCTGCAGTGCCTGTGAACCAGTGCTCACTCACGAGCCCTCTGGCAGCCTCACTTCCTGCGGTGCGGTGCCTGTGAAAAAGTGCTCACTCACGAGCCCTCTGGCAGCCTCACTTCCTGCGGTGCGGTGCCTGTGAACCAGTGCTCACTCACGAGCCCTCTGGCAGCCTCACTTCCTGCGGTGCGGTGCCTGTGAACCAGTGCTCACTCACGAGCCCTCTGGCAGCCTCACTTCCTGCGGTGCGGTGCCTGTGAACCAGTGCTCACTCACGAGCCCTCTGGCAGCCTCACTTCCTGCGGTGCGGTGCCTGTGAACCAGTGCTCACTCACGAGCCCTCTGGCAGCCTCACTTCCTGCGGTGCGGTGCCTGTGAACCAGTGCTCACTCACGAGCCCTCTGGCAGCCTCACTTCCTGCGGTGCGGTGCCTGTGAACCAGTGCTCACTCACGAGCCCTCTGGCAGCCTCACTTCCTGCGGTGCCTGTGAACCAGTGCTCACTCACGAGCCCTCTGGCAGCCCCTGCAGTGCCTGTGAACCAGTGCTCACTCACGAGCCCTCTGGCAGCCTCACTTCCTGCAGTGCAGTGCCTGTGAACCAGTGCTCACTCATGAGCCCTCTGGCAGCCTCACTTCCTGCGGTGAGGTGCCTGTGAACCAGTGCTCACTCACGAGCCCTCTGGCAGCCTCACTTCCTGTGGTGCCTGTGAACCAGTGCTCACTCACGAGCCCTCTGGCAGCCTCACTTCCTGCGGTGCGGTGCCTGTGAACCAGTGCTCACTCACGAGCCCTCTGGCAGCCTCACTTCCTGCGGTGCGGTGCCTGTGAACCAGTGCTCACTCACGAGCCCTCTGGCAGCCTCACTTCCTGCAGTGCCTGTGAACCAGTGCTCACTCACGAGCCCTCTGGCAGCCTCACTTCCTGCAGTGCAGTGCCTGTGAACCAGTGCTCACTCACGAGCCCTCTGGCAGCCTCACTTCCTGCGGTGCGGTGCCTGTGAACCAGTGCTCACTCACGAGCCCTCTGGCAGCCTCACTTCCTGCGGTGCGGTGCCTGTGAACCAGTGCTCACTCACGAGCCCTCTGGCAGCCTCACTTCCTGCGGTGCGGTGCCTGTGAACCAGTGCTCACTCACGAGCCCTCTGGCAGCCTCACTTCCTGCGGTGCGGTGCGTGTGAACCAGTGCTCACTCACGAGCCCTCTGGCAGCCTCACTTCCTGCGGTGCGGTGCCTGTGAACCAGTGCTCACTCACGAGCCCTCTGGCAGCCTCACTTCCTGCACAGGCTGCTGCTTCTCAAGAAAACCCATGCAAGGGCTGTGAGCACACAGTGGCTGACAGCCCACCAATTATTCTTGGATTACCCATTACCACTGAGCCTGGGACAAGAACCAGCCCCAGCCAAATGAGGGTAGGAGGGAAAGGTCCTCGGAAGGGCCCCTGAAGAGAGGGGGGTGGAAGGAAAGAGAAGACCAAAGGGCCATGTGATAGGAGGGATAAGACCTGGAAAGGTGCCATGGGGAGGAATGGCAGAAGGAGTGAGAAGACCTGGGAAGGGGCCATGAGGGAAGACAAGGGAAGAGGCAGCATTGGGAGAAAGGGGGTAGAAGGAGAAGACCTAGGAAGTGGCCTGGAAGGGAAGGGATAAGAGGAAGAAGATTTGTGAAAGACTGTGGGGAGAGAGATGGATCACGACCCAGAAAGGGTTCATGGAGGAAGGTAGCTCAAGGGATAGAGGGTGGGGTAGGAGAGCAGGCAGGAAAGGACCCTGGAAAGAGTCGTGAAGAGATAGAAAGGAGATGACCCGGGAAGGCGCCATGAGAGAGGGGAAGCTATGGGAGAAGAGATAGGAGGGAGAAGACCCCTGAAGGGGTCCCTTCAGTGAAAAAGAGGCTCAAGGGCTGGAGTTCAGTGGGAAGAGTTTAGGAGGAGAAGGGTCCACGGTAGATGGGGGGGGTGGGGGGGGTGCTGAAGGGTGAGATGAGAGGCTGTGGATAAAAGGGAGAGGAAGGGCCAAGGCAGGAGTAGGCTCAGGGGCTGAATATCGAGGCAGGGGAAGGGATCATGGAGGGAGGAGAAGGCAGGGACCTGGAAAGGACTTGAAACAGGGAGCAGAGGCAGAAACCCGGGTGCAAAGCTCAGTGGCTGGACATTGATGGGGGAGGCTCAGGGTCTAGGTCTGGGGTAGAAAGAAGAGGACCCAAGGCCATCTGGAGTTTGGGAGCAAGAGATGGAGGAAGGAGAGAAGCCAGGATTGGAGTCGGTGGCCTGGTGGGACTACGAGGAAGGGGTGAGCATCACTGCTGTGTTCATACCCCATACCTCAATATGTTAAACACCGTCCCTGATGTTACCTTTTGGGTCAGGGTAGAGAAGAGGGAGTCCCACACTTGGCGGAGTTAACTTGTTATCCTTCAGCTGAAAACCAGAGCCCTTTCTTGGAGTCAGGAGCTTGCAAGTTTATGCCTAAAGATGATCCATGGTGGAAAATAAGGCTTAAAAAAAAAGTGAAGAAACCTGACTGGGTGCTCTCTGGAGCGAGCATGGAGACCTTACAGTGTAATTTGCTGAGCAGAGAGTAATACGGATTTTATCAGCAAAGCCAGGTCCCTCCTGAGCCTGACTCTGTGCAAAGGGAGGGAGGTAAGTAAGCAGCCAGGCTAGGATTATCCTATTCTAGGGAAGCTGCTGCTTTCGCTCAGGGATAGGATCCCTGATCTGGAATCAGAGGGCTGCGTTGGGTTTCGCTGCACAGAGCCTGCAATGAATCTTTAAAAATATGGCGGGGAACTTGTAAACTTCCTGCCAGATTAAAGGGCCTCTTTACCTAAGCCGTTTTAAAAGTGGGCATTAACATCCTATTTTAACACGGATGTTAACCGTGATTTTTAACAGTGGATGGATTTACTAAAGGGTGTTAACCTGGAGAGCGGGGGAATGGATGCAGGGGAGGCTCTGTGGCTTACACCAGGCCTTACGTTAGCCACGGAGGTCGATACAAATTCCCTGGCAATGTGATTAGCAGTAACATGAGAATATTAATGAACTGGCTTGCAGGTAAGAGAGCTCCTTCCAATATTCCTCGCCTTAGGTTGGAAAATGTTAATGTTCATGCTGACTTGAATACCACTCAAAATGAATCTCTTCCGCTTTAAATCGCCACGTCGTGTCAGGACGTGTGCGGCGCCTGTGTCCTGGGATACGAGTTCTAGAGTCTGATGCAACAAAGCATTTGCTATTTTTAGCCAGCAGCGTATTTTTAACGAGTCTATTTTTAGACGTGCCCTAGGCATTTTAGTTTCTGAATTTTTTTTTTTTCTGTTTTATTCCCGGGAGGAGTTGCTGCCTCAGTTTTCTAAAGAAACAATGGTTACTATTAATTACTCTTTGGAAATCTCAGGAAAAGCCAAAAGATAGATTGTAATGCTTGTGACATCACTTCTTATGTACAGTGCGAGCTGTGGTATTGGGGGAGGGTAGCAGTTGACCCTTGCCCCTGTGCAGGCTTCTATAATTCTTAGTACTTATTTTTATAGGGCCATACAATGGTGATAAATATTCAGGTACAAGTCCCTGCCCCAAAGAACTTACAATCTAAATGGGTACTTGAAGCAACAAGAAATATTAAGAGACTTGCTCGGAGCCATAATGAGTGTCAGGAAAAGAAGTGGGATGTGAACTCTGGCTCAGTCAGATCTGGGTTTGGAATCCAGAGCAATGTGCCTTTTATTTGCAACTACGCAGGGATTTTTTTTCACCCAGTTTTCTATCCTGCAAAGATGGAGATTGCTCTTAAGCTGCATTATCTCTCTTACCTTAAGAAGGAAGTCTGGCAGGAGGCCTTTACTTGTCTTAGGGGCCTTTATCTGAGGGACTCTCCTGCTAGAAAGGTGAATTTTAAAAGCCTGATGCATGCTTAAGGGATGTGCGAATATGCCACTTAAAATTGCACGCACATGTGTACGCGGTCAGGGCTATTTTATAACTTGCATGCATATACATGCGTATGTTATAAAATGGCAGCGTCCCTGGACGCAGGATAACAAACGTATGTGCACGTGTTCCTGTGCGCTGCTATGAAAGTTACTGTCTCTGTGAGTAACTAAATCGTGCTCTTTTTTCTAACATCTGGGTTCCCTTAGCAAGTGCAGGTGGTATGGCACAGCTGCTAGGATTATTGCTCATCCAGGTCTCAATATGAAGGCAATTTTGCAACTACACTTGTTCTGGGCTTGTTAGTAAGCACATACCCTGACAGTGTGACTTGATATTCCAAATGTCTCTCCACACTGTGCAAAAGTGTCTGGAAATGGTTTATCACTGGTTTTGATAGACCCGGAGAGAAAACCACTTTTCATGTGCCCTTGATGACTAACATTTAGAATCTGTTTATTTCCTATAGGAGGGGGGTTGGGGGGAATAGAAATAGGATGGGAGAAAAAGACCAGATGGCCTATCTAGTCTGCCCAATCTCACCAACTTCTCGGCTCTGTAATCCCTATCACTCCTATCCCTTGAGCTTGTCCTATGCTTTCTTGAATTCAGATACTGTTCCTTTCTCCACCCCAGGGAAGGCTGTTACATGCATTCACCACCCTCTCTGTAAAGAAATATTTCCTTGGAATACTTCTGATTTTATGCCCTTTCAGCCTCATCCCATGATCCCTTATTCTAGAGCCTTCTTATTTATTATTTATTTAAAGTTTTTTTTATACCGACATTCGTTTGCACATCACTTCGGTTTACATGGGGCTAGTATAATAATAAATAGGACACGATTAAGGTATGTCGACAGGGGAGGTAATATCTCAAGTCTATGAAGGCGGGTTGAAACCAAGGTAGATAATTGGGAGAGCATAGGGTAAAGTCTGTTGAAAGAGGCCTACCTCCTGTGTATTTATACCTTGGCAGTATTAAAATGTCTCTATCGTATCTCCTTTATCCTCCCTTTTCTCTAGGGCATACCATGTCAGGTCAGTTGAAATCTCAGGGCGCTCCTACCACATTGTGATATCATCCAACAGTTTTAAAGCTCTTTTGCCATTGGTTGACGTTGAACATTTTAAAAGCAGCTTTGCCTTTGGCTAGTGCTGTGGTCACCAGTTGACTCAGTTTCCTGCGTAGTTTCCTCTAGGCGAAAGCCACCTCTATTGTTTAACGATGTACTTATTCCCCGGAAATTCACATAATGAATATTGTCATAATCTTGTGCAAGTTTCTGTACCACAGAAGAGGGATTAAACGTCAGCACAAAAACTTAAGGGGATATCGTTTTATTGGGCTGATTTAATTCATTTCTTGACTCGGTTTTTTTGGACATTGTGCTCCCTTCATCGGGTCAAAGGAATAACTTGTGTAAAAGTGGCAATTTTCAAAAACCCATTTACACGCGTGAAACCTTTTGAAACTTACCACCAGAGGGTGAACCTCCCGAAAGCTGCTTAAGAAAAGCATGGTTAGTACAATAAAATGATATTTTGTCATATATTTTTTTTTGTTTATTGCTCTTTATATCTGTGCATTCAAGTGGACCAATGTGGCAGCCACCCTACCTTGTACCAAAATCGAAATCTAGGCATTGTGAAATGATCACTTGTTGACTTGCAGACTGCAAACTGGGATAATGTCTGCCTCTCGTTACTGACAGTCATAAAGCCCTTGCTCCCATTTCTGGCCCTTTGGGTAATACTTAGCATTTATTGGGAGGCTTTTCTGTTATTGAAAAAAAAAAATGTTTACATTAAAGCAGATCGTGGTTTCTGGACACTAATATGGCTTCCATGTTTCCAATGTCGTTGGCTTTGAATAAGGTCAAGGGTCCAGTAGGGTCCAGTGTTCATGAGTGAACTGCTGAGAAGCCATGGTTTGGGATAATGTTTTTTTAAGTACTTAAAACAGATTAAATGAGGCTAGGCAACCTTCTCAGTTATGCTAGGAATTATTGATAAGGATCCATGAAGAGTTCGTTTCCCAAACAAATATTTGTGCGCTCATGAAAATTTGGGCTTGGTGGTTTTGTACAAAACCAGAAGAAATGTTGCTTTACCTTTGTAATGTAAATGTAAATAACGCAGACTAGAAATACTCAGGTGCTCCCCTCCGTTTACCCAGTCAGTTTTTCTGAAGATCCAGAGTCAGTGTTCATGTGGTGAACGAAGCAGCGTGTCTTATCCAGGTAGCGCGCCTTGACATCAGCCTTGAGAAGCTCCAGTGAAGACGAGCATGTTTAAATGTCTGTTTGCCTGTATGTGTTTCTCTAATAGCAGCCCTTCTCAGTGCGTAAGAAAAGTTGTTTGCTGTCTAAATGGAAATGCAAACAAACCCAGGACATTTCTTTTTCCAGATATTAACCATTATCGTGTACATACTCCATTTCCTCTGCTTCGTTTTTATTTTTTTATTTTGGAGCACAAGTATCCCCAGATTTCTAGCTATTTGAAACTAAAAGAAAATGTGATCTTGGTTTATTTATTTATTTTTTTTAAGTATAAAAAAGTAAACATTGTGCCACTGATCTTAAATTTGTAGGTTTTGACTGATGCCAGGAAGCTTAAACAGAGAAGACAGAGATTCAATTGTTTGTTTTTTTAAGAGTTTGTCTTCCTGCTCTGACAATGGTCCTTACATCATCCTGTCCCCAATGGTTTTGGGTGCAGGGGGTTAAACTCCTCTCCTTCCCCCAAATTATGCAAGTTCTCAATCTCAGCCAAAAAGCAAGAAGGGACTGTCCTGAGATCATAACTCAGACCGAAGTCTTGAATCTTAGTGGATGAGGGGCTGAGGATGCTAATTCCTGGGAGTGGTACAGAGATAAGTCAGATGACAGAGCGTTAACAGCCCTTCCCCCACTTCATTTTCAATAGCATTCAGTAGTCTCTGCCAAAATGGCAAGGGGGGGACTGACAGCTCGTAGCTCGACTTCCCATGGCCGCCACGGGTCTTAAGCCAGAAGGCCGGGAAGTTAAGACAGGATCACAACATGGAATTGGTTGTGTGTTTAGAAGGCTGCGGCCAGCCTTTTACTTCCCGGTTCCTGATCTTCTCAGGTCGAGCCATTTCATCCACACGTGTCTGTCAAACGGGAATTTTTGTGTAGCCCGTGTAGTTAAGGCGACCGCGGGAGCTTTTGCCGCGGGCATTTCCTAGCTAATTTTCAACAAGAAATCTACCCAGGTACAGCGTGTCTGCTAAAGGTACACGTGTGCGGTGCACCTGCCATTAGTATGGGCGGTGGAGGGGGAGTTAAATAGTGCATGTGTGCACGTAAAAAAATAAATAAATATGTATACATACTCGCGCTGTTTCCTTCCTGACCTAAACACTCTCCCCTCCACCCAGCAGAAGTCCCTCCCCAGGATCGCTTCTTTTTAACCTGGATAAAATTATGCAAGCTATGGAAACCCCCGCTTACTGTTAACCACTCTGAGGAAGGCAATTTACCCCGTTAATTACTATTTGCCCAGCTAGACGGGTTTAAAAATTGCCCTCTAAGGTTCTAAAACTATAAGATCTGTTTCAGGGCTAGTGCTTCATGCAGATAGCAAAATAGACTACCCCTTCTTTACGACTGAGAAGAAAGCACCTTATCAAGCAGCGTCCTGGCCAGCACGCAGTGCAGCGTGGCTAGCTGCTACAGACGGCATTCTTGCGTGCTGTCGGGAAACGTCGGATGCTTCCCGCGGACGTTAAAGCCCCCTTACGTTTTGGCTCTTTATTTGGGGGAGGGGGGCGCTTTAAACACCACCGTGGATGTGGAAACAGGTCAGCAGTGGATGGAGGGGAGGGATGGTCTTGGGGGAAACGAGAATGGGGGCCCGGTTCGGTCTCTCGGTGCTGGTGCTGTGGATGGACCTGAGTTTGACTCCCAGGCCAGACTTCTGCTGCCCGGGCCAGCGTGAATGCTGCTCACTGCCCCTGAGGAGAGGGAGGGAGGGGAGGGTATGGGATGGGTGGTGGAGAGGGTCAGAGTCTAAACCTTTCATCATCAGTGACCCCTAGAGGGGGCAGCCTTAGGGTGCATGTTAGGCAGCTTCCACAGGGAATCGTGGCTGAGGTGGCTGGGCCGTTTGGAGGGGGGATATAAAAATAAGGGGACCCCCTAGGTAATTGCAAGTGTGGGAGAGCAGAAGATAATTGTGATCAAGCTAGAAACCCCAAAGAAGTAAGAGGAAACTGGCTGGGACAGAAGAAAGCAAAGCAAAACAAACTTGGCATTAATTAGTTAAGAAAAGATTGTTACCCTGATTCTCTGACAGAAGGCTTTGATTTTCAGTGGAAATTCTTTCTGTCCTTATAGGAAATCTAGGCCTGAAAGCAGAAGATGAAGTGGACTTTATAAAGAATTTCCAAGAGTGCCCTGGGTCCTCAGGATTGGTAAGTTTCTTATTTCTCGTCTCACATAGGTATAATTTATTTTCTGTGGCTGAGATGTGCCACGTGCTGCCTCATGGGTTAATAAGGAATCAGGCGACTAAGCACCCAGGGGATGGTGAATTTAAGAAATAGCGACCCTACCCATCGTACCCTGACTGAAGAGTGAGGTTCATGCCTAATCCATTTGAGACAGCTAACACCCCCCCCCATGTCCTTTCGTAACACACAGCAGCCTGTGCAGAGCTCTCATGCACCATTAGGAAGGACTTGTAGCCTTCGTAAGGGCTGTAGGCTTCCTTGGTCACCTTTGCCTCTCGGGGGGGGGGGGGGGCTGCATGTGTCTTCTCTCATTAGCCCATGTTGCTTAACTTGACTGCATTTCTCTCTGTTTGCCTATCTCTGTACTTTGTTATCAGCGTGTACGTTCTGAATCCCCCCAGTATCTCTCTGGCATTCATCCCATCAGGCTAAAAAGCAAGATATTCTTGTAGCAAACTATGAAAATGGAAAAGAAAAATTCACGGTGGAGCAGAGCATTGTTTCTCAGCTGCTGGTCCGCCGAGCAGCCCTGACGAGTCCCTGCACGTGAAACCCACATCGCTTCCGCCCTGCAGGCTTTACCTGGGTTCCTCTGGCGTGGACGTGGTCCTCAGGGTCCGGCAGCTCCGGGGACCACTGCTGCCTCCTGTCCTCGCTTGCCATCTCCTTTACTGCAGCCTCCCTTCGGGCTTAGGAGAGAAGCCCCAGTCCCTTTGTTTTCTCTGCTGCCCAGCAGTATATATATATATTTTTTTTTAAATAAAACCTCTCAGAACAGCTGAGTACTCAAACACCACCCCTCACCCTCCCGTACCCGACATCTCGGCAGGGGAGCCTTCCCCCTTCAGTTGCTCTACAACCAAAAAAAAAAACCCCCACCTGTAAAATTGTCATGCCAATAAAGTTATCTGTACCTGAGCGAGAGGCAGCTGAGGTCCTAGCGCCTGGAAGAGAATGGTGGAGCCTGGGGTAAATAGGTGGGGATTTTGGGGAGCTGGAAGGATGGCAGGCTGCCCGAGGGGGGTGTGGAACGTATGCGAGAAGACGTCTCAAAAAAAAAAAAGCCAGAAAAAAAAATATTTTAAAGCTATTGTATGCAGACTTTTTCTGCCGTTTTATTTTATTCTGACCAATCGGAGACCGGTGGCAGAGGAAATCTCATTAGCGAATCGTTGCATCTGCCCTCCTGACTTGCAGCATCCTGGGTGCTTTCCAGCATGAGGAAAGGAGACTTGGTGTCAATCTCCCCCCTCCTCCCCATTTCCTTAATCTGAGTACGGATTCTCCCCCCCTCCCCCGTGCAGTACAAACGATTGAGAGACACCGTGCTAGAGGAAGGCAGCTTTGTAGGCACCACACTTCTGAGCTTTCGGGCTTCATCAAGCGACGACGCGCTTTACCTTAATGGGATGAAAGCCGTTGCCTTTTGCCTTTTGGTTTCTCCTTGGGAAGGGTTTTTGGCACCGGAAGGCACCGTTTCCTCCTTCAGTCTTGCAGCATACGTTGTAGATGTGATCCGTGGCATTTGCTGAATGTCTTGCCTGGCCTAGAGTGCTTCTACCTCCCCTTTACTTTTTGGCAGTGCTTCTCAAGCAAGCCAGTCTGCTTTCCATTGTGAACGTGCTTGAGATAGATTTGCAGGCATCGCTTCCGTTGTATGAATATGTGTCGCGTGCACGTTCATTACGGCTATCCTGAAAACTCGACTGGGTAGAGATCCACTACTCTGTGAAATATCGTACAAGAGATATTGCCACGTGTGCGGAGCCGGCATTCAGAAGCTCCCTGAGCCACTGGCCCATAGGTGTGCACAATTAAGCATATGTGGCTGAATTAGCCTTAATAGGTTTCCCCAGAGAGTGCAACTGCCTTAGAGAAGGAGCTGCCATTGGGGAATGTGAGCAGCACCGATTCTGTGGGCTGGGGGAAAACAGGAGCGAGAGACCATAGGCTGAAGAAGTGAAGCAGCCTGGGAGCTGAAGCAGAACAGCTGTAGAACAGCTGGGCTTGATTTTATCACTTTCCCTGATTGGATGATCTGCTGTGGCACTTCCTGGCTGGTGATGCTCCATTTGCCGTTGTGACGTAATGTTCAGCAGTTACTGCATGTACCCATGTGGCTGGCAGCGTGAGCCACATAGATATCGATTTAAACTGCCAACGAAGAAGATGATGAGGAGAACTGTGCTATTTATTGCTCCTTCACAGTTAGGTTTTCATTGTTACATAATTGGCCTTTCTACCAGACAGAGCAGCCCTCGTATTTTTCAATCTGATACTGGGAGGAGAATGCTCAGAATGGCATTTACTAAATCACCAATCTCCCCCTGTGGGATTACTGCCACGAATCAAACCTAACCAGTCACTGGGGATTTTTCACTCGTTATAAAACGGTGGAAGTTGATGATTAAACTTGAAACCAAGACCATATAAACTGCCGGGATGGCAAGTTTGAAAAATGGTAAATGATATGAACCTACCAGCGTTCCGTCTCACAATTTGATTGGTGTTTTATATCAGTAGAAGTAGATAGAGCTCCCGGGTAAAGTCCTTGGAAGGGGTTACATTTGGTTAGGTTTGACAGAATGGCAGACACTGCATAAATCACACGCATTTCAATTTTACCTGCAACTGGAATTCCTATTGAGGAGTGGGGCATCTGGTTTAGTAGTTTAGATAAAGTTTATGTTTTAAGACTATCGCAACAACACTGGAGAATGACTGACTGGTTTTCTGCAGCAGGATTTTGTATCATCAATAGATATAAAATCGGCGTTAAGTTTCAAGTTTATTAAAATGTATCCGTCGCACTTTCAGGGAACCATTTTAACGCAACTTAGAAACGATATTCATAATCAAGTGTAAAAAAAATACAAAACACAATACAATTGAAGCCTATAATAATAATCATGGACCGAGAAGGCATAAACGTGAAATAGTTAAGAAACATTCAGTCTAAACCTTACTCATTTTTTAAATAAATGGGTTTTTTTAGGGCTTTTTAAAATTGATTACTGCCGCATTATCGCTCTGATATCATTGGGTGGAGAGCTCCAAAGGATTGGCCCGGCTAACGAAAAACCTGGCTCCCTTGTCCGCTCCAGGCTTGCAATTTTGTCAGCGGGGATCTCAAGTAGACATTTTCCCTCTGAACGAAGGGAACGTGCAGGCCTGTAAATTCTGAGTATTGAGCTAGTCCAGCATTTGGAAGCTTTGTGCAACGTCCTGTGCTTTACATTCAAAGTCTTTACTCGGTGCGCCATTTCAGAGGTAGCCAGTGAGGGGGATATGAGACTAGGGGCTGGTATGTGCACTATTGATGTGGAGGTTATGATGTGAACTGAACGAGTTGCTAAGGCACTCTGGAAGGCCTATGTACAAGAAGGAGTTACAGTAATCTCAAGTTGTCTAACAGAGAAGAGAATTGTGTTATGATGCGAAAGGTTTTGAACTTGATAGGTCGCAAATGCCTGACCACCCTTAACTTGAAGAATGAATATTTTTATAACAGATCTGATGTGAGCAGAGAGAGAGAATTCACAGGCTCGTAATATCCCAAGCCTTCTAACTTGGCTACCGATTGATCACTGAATTTTAGAGTGGTGAGAGCATTACACAGACACTTGCTCAAAAGAATTATTTCTGTTTTGGAAATATTCAGTAGGAGCTGCTTGTGAAAGAGCCATTGATGGGTAAAATCTGTTTATCATATTCCAAATTCCAGTGTGTGATCCCATGACGATGAATATTGCACAGAAAAATCGAATGTCATCAGGTTTGTTTAATGCTAGCTTTAAATTAAGTGGTCTCCATGGGATGCAGAAAGCTGATGACATCCAAGAGTAAAAAAACAAAAAAAAAAGCATGGTAAACAGCTTTTTTTTTTTTTATCCAATGGTCATTTTTTCATGTCATTTCAAAATTTTCTCTTAAAAAAAAAAAAATGTTCCCCAACCTTGATTACACATCTCCCTCCTACTTTGAGCCGATGTGACTGGGTCCGACCGCCTGCGTAACACTTAATATTAATGTATTCATGCCTTCACGCCACTGTCAGCTGTCAGTGAAAGGACCAATCCCCTTCCAGGAAGCTCTCCTTTTCAGAATTCTGAAAGGAGATTGGTCCATTTGCTTACAGCTGCCCGTGAGGGAGCAGCCCTGCCAGAGGGGGGTAAGATCTTCTCCTGCTGGGGTTGCCTGGGGGTGTGAGGAATTGGAAGGGCTCTGAGGCTGTTTAGTTGGATAGGAGGGGGGGGATCAGGAGGGCGGGGGAGTTCCACTCCAGCTCAGATCTTTTTTTTTTTTTAAGGTGGGAGGGGAGGGGTTGTCCTGCTTAGGAAGGGAGGGAGAACTCGCCCTGCTGACCTTGCCCAGCCCCATCCACCCGAGTGGGGTGTCTACTGCAGGGAGTTAAATTTCCTGCAGTAAAAGAAGGCAGGTTAAGCAGCCTCCCCACTAGTGCACCTCCTTGCATTGCAGGTTAAGAGTAATGCGTTTATTACTCTTCATTTATCATGAGACTCATTAATCTTGCCACGGGTTTTAACGCCTGGTTTAGCATGGGTTTTTCCGTCACTAAAACCCATATTACAAACCGGGGTTAGGTTAACACCAAAAAATGAACAGTACGGCTTATTACATTGACCCCTGTATTACTACTACCTACTACTACTACTACTACTACTACTACTACTATTACTGCTACTGCTACTACTACTACTGCTACTACTACTATGTAACATTTCTATAGTGCTACACGACATACGCAGCGCTGTACAAACACACAAAAAGACAGTCCCTGCTCAGTAGAGCTTACAATCTAATAAGACAAACATACAGGACAGTTTTGGGGTATTTCATAAAGCAAGACAATGGGTAAAAAGAAAAGAGAGCTAGTGAAGACTAAAAGCAGACAATCAGGCGTAAGATTTAAAAGCCGTTTCAGAAAGGTGAGTCTTACAGCATGCTGTAAGCTTAGGCATGTTTTTCCAGTCAGAAAATATGCCAGTCAAAAAAATGGGACATTTTAAACTTTTACATTTGATTTATTTTTGATTGGCAGAAGATGTAAGAAAATCTGTAATGCTTTGGGGAATTTAGTTTTTTTTTTTTGTTTTCCATGAAGAAAAAACCCCATAATTTAGAGGACAGAAGGGTAAAAAGTATATGATAGTGTCCTGTCTCCACAGTGCTTTCCCATGTATTCACTGTTGTCCTGTTTTCACAGTGTCCCGCTTTGACAGCAGCGTGTCTGTTTGTGTTACTAATGCCGTGTGCATAGGTTTGCATAGTTGCTGTGTTTGCTGTCATACTGCCAGCCGGCCTGCACCTTCACAGCTTCTGTTGTATTCAGTGCAGCTGCAAAGCAGGGGTGCCTGGGAATTTCTCTGTCTCTGGTCAGGGCTGGCCCGGCTTAGGTGCCCGGCCCTGCCTAATCATTTCCATTTTACCTGCCCCTTATTTCTGTGGCCCAGGCAGCGCTGGCAGCTTTTTTGTTTTGCTCGTCATTAAAGTTTGGGCGTCGAAGAAGCGGCCTCCTCTCTCCGTCTGCCAGCAAAGGACTGAATTATAGAAACATAGAAACATAGAAATGACGGCAGAAGAAGACCAACCGGTCCATCCAGTCTGCCCAGCAAGCTTCACACATTTGTTCTCATACTTAACTGTTTCTCTTGGCTCTTAGTAACCTTATGTTCTAATTCCCTTTTCACCCCCACCATTAATGTAGAGAGCAGTGCTGGAGCTGCTTCCAAGTGAAATATTAAGTTTGATTAGTTGGGTAAGCGGCAGCATAGCTCTCTGCCATGAAGCAGAGGGCAATGCTGGAAATGTGTGAAGTATCAGTTTTTCTTTTCCCCTGTCATTGAAGCAAGGAGTCATGCCGGACATGCACCGAAAGTGAAGAATGCCTTGAAAGTCACATTAACTATCATCAAATATTGAAAAGCCTAATAATTGGTAATACCTATAAGCCCATGAACCCATCCCTGTTTTTTTTTCTTTTTTTCTTTTCTTTTTTTAATTGGGAGATGGATGCCCTTCATCCTTCTACTCTGTGAAGGTGGACACCTACCACCGGCCACTGGCATCCCGCTCCGTTAATGCCTCTGTGGCTACTGCCGCTCCATGCAGTGTTTTACTACCTGCTCTTTATATGCGTCCTCTAGAACTGATGGATCCCATCCCTTAAGCTGCCTTTTGAAGCTGTGCAAGGGGGGAAAACTCCCAGTGGGATACGGACGACATAGAACCACCAGAATTTTAAGATTTTTTTTTATGTCCCACAATTTATTTATTTATTTTATTTATTGAAAGCTTTTTATATACCGATGTTCCTGTACTAGTACATATCACGTCTGTTTACGTAGCACCAACGTAGAAAATTACATCGAACAAGAGGGTACAAATAACAAGGTTAACTTCGTGCAAATAGATAACAGGCAGAGAACAGGCTTCAAAACTGTTTGAATTATGAGTCCTAACCGGGGAGCCACCGCGTGTGCAGTGCAGGAACTGCTTCCCAGTCCCGTGCGTCTTAAAAGATTTGTTTTCCACGTGACTTCGTCTGCCCCTTTACTGAGGCAGGCGGAAGATGACCGCGCCTCCTTGCCTTTTGTCTTCCTGTTGCCTTCCTAGCTGGCTCTGTGGTTTGTTTTTCTTTCACAGCTGTTGCTTGAAGAAGCAGTTTTGAAGCTGTTAAATCTGAGCCATAGAGAGTTTCTAGTTTTTGGGGGGTTGTTTTTTTTTTTTTAATAGCCATGTGTTCACATCAGTTGCTGCAATATGAGACCCATGCTAGGACTGAAGAGTCCTGTGAAAGTTAACAGGAGAACAAAGGGAGAAACATAGTTTAAGCAACAAACGCATGGCTGAGCACTCATTTCCAGCCGTGTAATGTACAATAAGTTATAGCAGAGGAGCTCACTTGTAGATGCGCAGCAGAAGGTCGTTGATAGGAAAGTGCCATCTTGTTTGCTCACTCAAGAAATCCACTGCAGTTTGTAAATTAATCAATTAGTATCACCTTTCATAAATGCTACATTTGGACTTGAATTTAGAAGTTATCCTATGGAAGGGTTTTTATTTTTTTTTGTGGGTGGGGGAGGTTTATCTTATCTCAAAAGTGAGTTCCTAAAGGAAAAATGCATGAACCCATCTGGTTAATGACCTTGCAGTGAAAGGGCATATTATCCCCAGAATTCAGTGCCCTGTCACTGATACATAGAACATAGAAATGATGGCAGAAGAAGACCAAACGGCCCATCCAGTCTGCCCAGCAAGTCTCACACTTTTTTATTTCTCATACTTATCTGTTACTCTTGGCTCTTAGTAACCTTTTGGTTCTATTTCCCTTCCACCCCCACCATTAATGTAGAGAGCAGTGTTGGAACTGCATCTAAGTGAAATATCTAGCTTAATTAGTTAGGGGTAGTAACCGCCGCAATAAGCAAGCTACACCCATGCTTATTTGTTTACCCAGACTATGTAATTCAGTCCTTGTTGTCTGTATATAGATCCACTTTTCTTCATTCCCCCTCCCGTTGAAGCAGAGAATTATGCTGGATATGCATTGAAAGTGAAGTATCAGTCTTTCTTCCCTGCCGTTGAAGCAGAGAGCTATGCTGGATATGCATTGAAAGTGAAGTATCAGGCTTATTTGGTTTGGGGTAGTAACCGCCGTTTCAAGCAAGCTACTCCTCACTTTTTTGTGAATGCAAATCCTTTTCTCCACATTTCCTCTTGTCGTTGAAGCTTAGAGCAATGTTGGAGTCGCATTAACTGTGTGTATGTTTATTGAATAAGGGTATTATCTCCAGGTAGTAGCCGTCATTCCCATGAGCCACCCACTCTTCATTCACGTCCTCTAGACTTTATGGATCCACAGTGTTTATCCCACGCTCCTTTGAACTCCTTCACAGTTCTGGTCTTCACCACTTCCTCCGGAAGGGCATTCCAGGCATCAACCTCCCTCTCCGTGAAGAAATACTTCCTGACATTGGTTCTGAGTCTTCCTCCCTGGAGCTTCAAATCGTGACCCCTGGTTCTGCTGATTTTTTTCTGACGGAAAAGGTTTGTCGTTGTCTTTGGATCATTAAAACCTTTATCTGAAAGTCTGTATCATATCATCTCTGCTCCTCCTTTCCTCCAGGGTGTACATATTTAGATTCTTCAATCTCCCCTCATAAGTCATTTGATGAAGACCCTCCACCTTTTTGGTCGCTCTTCTCTGTACCTCCTCCATCTTGTCTCTGTCTCTTTGGAGATACGGTCTCCAAAACTGAACACAGTACTCCAGGTAAGACCTCACCAAGGACCTGTACAAGGGGATAATTACTTCCCTTTTCTTACTCGATATTCCTCTATGCAGCCCAGCATTCTTCTGGCTTTAGCTATCGCCTTGTCACATTGTTTCGCGACTTCATATCATTAGACACTATCACCCCAAGGTCTCTCTCCTGCTCCGTGCACATCAGCCTTTCTCCCCCCATCAAATACAGTTCATTCGGATTTCCACTCCCCATATACACGACTCTGCACTTCTTGGCATTGAATCTCAGCTGCCATATCTTTGACCACTCTTCCAGCTTCCTTAAATCCCGTCTCATTCTCTCCACTCCTTCCGGCGTGTCCACTCTGTTGCAGATCTTAGTGTCATCCGCAAAAAGACAAACCTTACCTTCTATCCCGTCCGCAATGTCGCTCACAAAGAATACTGAACAGGACCCGTCCCAACACCGATCCTTGCGGTACACCGCTTAAAACCGCTCTCTCTTCAGAGAGAGTTCCATTTACCATCACACATTGTCTTCTGTCCGTCAACCAGTTTGCAATCCAGGCCACCACTTCGGCATTCGCTCCTAAGCTTCTCATTTTATTCACCAGTCTCCTGTGCGGGACCGTATCAAAAGCTTTGCTGAAATCCAAGTAGATGACATCAAGTGCTCTTCCTTGATCCAATTCCTTGGTTACCCAGTCAAAAAAGTCAATAGGTGTCCCAGTGCTGCGCTTTGCTGCTGATAGTGCTAAGTTTTCCACTGACTGTGTCTCTGCACTTCTCTAATGTATCGAAAGTAAGAAGATGGGGGGTCACGTGCAATAAAGATTTTTTTTCCGTAGGCACAGAATAACTATATGAATGACTCCAAACTATTTGTCATCTGCTAATAAGCAGATTATAAATACAAATACAAATTAAAAAAACATACTTTAAACTGTCTGTGAATGTGTGAAGTCTGAAAAATAAGATGGGAAATGTGTGGCACTAAGTAAAGAGATAGATGACATAAGCATCTCAGACGCCCAGTAGAAGGAGGATAACCAAATTGACACTGATATCATGATAAAAATGATATCAACATAACAGGACAGATCATGTTGGTGTAGGAGTGGCACTGCATGTTAAGAATGGCATAAAGTTGAGCAGGCTAGAAGTTCTGCAGGAAACTAACTGGCATCCTTATGGACAAAAAAACTTCACGTGTGGCAGGGAAGGATACAGTAGTGGGGGTATACTACAGCCCACCTGGCCAGGATGATGAAACAGACTGTAAAATGCTAACAGAGAGATTGGAAAGGCTAATAAGACTTGTAACAACAGTAATAATGGGAGATTTGAGTTACCCCCATATTGAGTAAATGTCTCATCAGGGCATGCCAGGGAAGTAAAGTTTCTAGATGCTATAAATGACTGCTTCATTTAGCAGCTGGTCATGGAACCTGTGAGGGGAGAGGGGGAAACTACTTTAGACCTAGTTCTCAGTGGAACATAGCACTCTGGTGAAAGTGGTAAAGGTGGTTTGATCTAGTGGCAATAGTCATCATAATGCAATTAAATTTCACATAATTATTAGAGGGCAGAAACTAAGTCAAACTATAACAGTAACATCTGACTTTGGTAAGGGAGAATATGATAACATGAGGAAATTAATTTGAAAAATATTAACAGAAGTGGTTGCCAGGGTTAAAGATTTGCATGAATTGTGGACATTGTTGAAAAATATCACCTTAGAAACTCAGAAAAACGATATATTAAATAAAAAAAGGTCCAAGACTAAATGTCGGCTAGCACAGTTTAATGGTGAAGTGAAAGAGGCAATTAAAGCCAAAAGGACATCTTTCAAAAAAATGGAAAGCAGACTCAGCTGAGGAAAACAGGGAAGAGCATAAGGACTGGCAAGATAGATTTAAAACAGTAATGAAGAAGGCCAAGAACAGTTTGAGATAAAATCTATTAATTAAAAAACCTTTTCAAGTGCATTTGAAACAAAAAGATTGTGAGGTAGTCAGTTGGACATCTAGATCAGCGTTTCCCAACCGGTGTGCCGCAGCTGTAGCCCTGGTGCTCCATGAAGTTTGTTTCTCTTTCCCCTGCAACAGCTGGCCTGCAGGATATCCTCCTGCTGGAGAAGGACCAGGCCGAGCACCGAGGGAAACATCGAGACCGGCACCGGCAGTTGTCGCACGGCACCGGTGCCGAATGCCGGCCCATGCTGAGCCTCCCCCGTAGAGACCCCGTGGTGAAGAGGTCCCAACGTCTTCCAAACCCGGGAGTCCCAGGCATTCCCTACCAAATGCTGTGCTGGGCACCAAGCTTCTTTGGCCCCCCCATGGAGGCTCTGATGACGCCTCGTGCTCCTCCTCCTCCTCCGTTGTCCGCGTTCTCATTGCCAGACTTTCAGGACTTTCAGGAGGAGTTAGACTGCAAGGTGCAACAGGTAGTGCTCCAAGCCCTCCCTGGTGCTGGCCCCCATGCCTGCGCTGCTAGCACTCCTGCTGGAGCGACTCAATGTCCTGTTGGGCGTTCTACCAATGCAACCGCTGCCCAGGGCTCTTTCGGGTACCCATCGGCCACCGAAGTCCCCCTCTGAAGCGATATCGATTATTGGATCCTCTGAAGAGGAAGATATGCAACTGCGCCTGAGGCCCTGGAAGTTACCTGCACTCCCTGAGCCCGTTCCCAGGCCGTCTGTTCCCTCAGGGCCCTCTGTGCCTCCGGCACCGTCGATGCCCTTGAGGCCCCCAGCACTGGGCTGCCAAGACAACCCTCAATGCTGCTAGGACTGGGCATGGGCGCGGTCCTCCCTTGCCCGTAACCCTGTGGACGTTAGGAAGATGTGCCATATGATCCCTGGGGTGATGATTCATTGGCATCCTCTTCTGATGAATCTGGGACTTGCCTTCCAAATCCTCTCCGCTGAATGGGAGATGTCGCTCTCCCCCAGAAGACCTTCACCTCTCCTTTGCAGGCTTTGTCTGAGCTATGACTAAAACCATTCTTTTCCAAATCCTCATGGAGGAGGACGCCTGCCACAAAATGCTGGAAGTTCTCCAGTTTGTGGATGTTCTGAAGGAGATAGTAGCCATCCCAATCCATGAAATTCTTTTGGAACTTCTCTACCGGATATGGGAACACCCAGGCTCTGTCCCACTTCCCAATTGGAAGACAGATGCCCTTTATCTGGTGCAACAGGCACTTGGCTTTTGAAAATGCCAGCTCCCCCACCAATCCGTGGTTGTGGAATCTGCCTTAAAAAAGGCCAAGAGATCTCATACCCATTCCTCCACCCCTCCAGGCCAAGAACATAGGGCCTGGATGCCCTTGGTAGGAGGGTCTTCCAAGGGGCGATGCTGATTGCCCGTATTGCCTCCTACCAGTTGTACATGGCTCAATACAGCAGGAACTTGTGAAAACAAGTTCAAGAGTTGGCAGAGCACCTGCCTCAACAGCAGCGGGATGCGCTGGAGGCAATAGTACAGAAAGGCCTGGAGGCTGGGAAACATGAGGTGAGATCAACTTATGATGCCTTCGACATGGCGGCCAGGGTATTGGTTGCGGGCATTGGCGCCCAGCGCGTGGCCTGGCTTCGGACCTTCGGCCAGAGGTCCAGGAAAGGCTGGCGGAGCTGCCCTGCACCGGAGAAAATCTCTTCGGGAACAAGGTCAGAGACGCGGTTGCTCAGCTGAAAGGACTATCGTGAGTATTTTGCAGCAGCTTTCAGCTAGTACCTCGGACCCACCATCATCCTCCGTGCACAAACCTGTGCGTCACAGACCTCACAAGTCCTTGCCGCCAGAGGAGGTACTACCCTCCGACTTCCCGTGCCAGGGCACCATGCTCTACTTAACACTACTACTACTTAACATTTTTATAGCGCTACACGACATACGCAGCGCTGTACAAACATACAAAAAGACAGTCCCTGCTCAATAGAGCTTACAATCTAATAGGACCAACATACAGGACAAGAGACGGTTAAAAGAAAGCTAGTCAAGACTAAAAGCAGACAATTAGATAAGTTTTAAATACCTGTACATATGTGCCAACATCGCTGATAGCTTTGTGCGTATTTTGTAACCCATGTTTATGAGATACGCACGAGTTATAAATTACAAGCCTAGATCTGCACTTGGCCATATACCACATATAAGCCGCCGCGTGCAGATTTTTGAAAGTCTTACTCTCAGAGTGGGTTTTACTTTGGTTATGGGATGCTCTGATGCAGCACGAGCCCGACTGAAGATGATTGTAAAGCTGCCTTTCTCTGTATGGACTGAAATTAAGCTTTATTGCTTTTTCTTTTTTCCTGTGCTGTTTTGTTCTCCCCTCCTCTGAAGACATATTGATCACAGAGATGTTAAATCTCTGATACGGGGTTTTGGAGAGACACGTTTGGATATCTTTTTGCACACTGTACATTTTTTTTTTTTAGTTTCATTCGCCCCCGTTCTAATTTAGAAATCCTTTTGGTTTAAAAGAACTATAGTGGAGATCTGTACAGAGCGACGCACAAATCTTGGGCATCTGCTTGTACAACAGTTGTTGAAAAGCAGTAAAAATCTGTACTTTTTGGTTCTAAGAAGGAAATATCCGTTGACTTCATCTCTTCCCCCTTGACTTTTTTTTTTTTTCCTGCATTTGAAGGTCGCATTTATGAGTGAGAAGAAAGCTTATAAAGCAAGGAAGCATAAAAAAAAAATGCAACCCAACCCACGTTTGTCCCGTGAGAGAGCTGTCAGGGGTGTGGTGGTGGTTGTGGTGCTGCTGGGGCCCTGCACTGGGGGAGATCTGAATACAGGAAGCCATGTGGCAGCGAGCGAGCGAGTTCAGGGCCCAGCTGATGTCTGAAGGAAGGCATCCAGGGAGCAGCTCTCTCTGCTCCAGCCCTGTGCGTTTTCCCTGACCGAGAAACTACAGGGGGAAAAAACTTTCTCATTTCACCCTTTCAAAAGGGGAATATTTTCAAAGGATTTTGCCCTCCTCTGCTCTCTTGCAAGTGGCTTTTTCTTTGGCAAGCTGGAAAATTCACAGTCTGTCTGGAAACAGGCCAATAACCTCCTTGCTTTTTTTTTTTTTTTTTTTTTAAACAAATTTGCAGTCATGAAATATAACGGTTTTCACTTTCTTTAGCCAGCTCGCTGCGGCTTCGATTTTGTTTCTCGTAGGACTTCAGTTTTTGGTTTTTTTTTTATGGGAACAGAAGAAAAATAAAACAACGGCAAAAGCCATCATGGAGCCGCTGAGCTCGGAGGAAAGGAGTTGCCTGCAAAAAAACCGAAGTGAAACCACCCTTTGGTTTTTGGAAGCAAGGGGGGTTGAGGGCAGAATTTTGTTTTTCTGATACATAGAAAGTAAGATTTAATTGCAGACGTGGGAGAATGAGTCAAGCATTAGAGAAGGCTGGCTCAGTATCCGAAAAACCATGACGTGCCAAATGGAGGCGTGGCTCTCTGCCAGCTCCTCCTATCCCCAAAGCTGTCATCTGAAATTGAACTTAACCCAAAACAGGCCAAGCCCACTGAATGGTGGAACTTTTTTTCCCCTTAATCTTGGGGATCTCTTCCATTCACACTGCGAAGGAATCGGAGGACATCGTTCATTAAGCGGAGGATTTAAGCATCAACAGCTTTTATTTGGATCTGATTTTTATTTTCTCTCTCTGCTGTTTAAACCGTACTGAAGCTGTCTACGCTGCATTTTCCTTGTTGGCTTTCTGTCTGCATGCAGGTTTTTCTTTTTGAAATTCTGTGTTTGGTTTCTCAAACAATTTTTTTTCTTTAAGTATGGAGAACTTCGTTGCGTCTGCGTGACATGTTTGTTCTCGTGGAATATATATATAGTTTTTTGGCAACGCTTTTGCGCACTGATGGAATACAGGCAGTGCTCTGATTCATAGTATGAGAGGCAAGAGGGGAAAAATAATAATTCTGCGTGTGCACATGTGAAAGAGTTGGAGTTTATCCTGGATTTCTTAGTGCGGAGGGTGCTGCTTTTGTTTCACTTCTGCTTTCTAGGGGGGACACAAAATGTACGAGCGCTACAAGAGGCGTTACAGTTTGTGTGACATTTCCAAGGTGGACAGAGCTGTGGATGTTGTCCTGCTGAAGGTAATATGTGTACGGGTGTGTGTGCGTCTTTAATCCCTACATTTTATTCATGTTATTTCCTTGAAAACTCATTTTACACTCCTGAAATCCCACTCCTGCTATAAACTGTTTGCATTAAGAGCTTGATAGAGGGAAGGCAGGAGACCGTGTGTAGAGAAGTTGTGATCTAAGCGAGGTTAAGTCCCTGGTAGCTTGTCTGCTGTGTAATAAATATACATTGATTTGAAAGGGCGGGGGAGATTTGAACTAAGCCATTCTTTGTAAATATATACGTGTTTCCTCTTTTTCTTCCAGCTCAGTTGGAATCAGGGCTGGGATTCTGGCACTGAGAGTCCTCACTAACTGCTACCCAGGGATTTCTTCCCTATTTCATTTGACTCATCCTCCCACTGTTCCTAGCCTGGCTATTGCAGCAACGGTTCTGAGGGTGGGAGCCATGCGTTAGTGCTCCTTCCGGAGCCTTGCGTGATGGGCTGCAACTCTGGCCATCAGGTGTCATGCTTGCTGATGACCCATGACTCTTCCCCTCTGCCCCCTTCCAAGAGCCGTGAAAGCGGTCGTTGCAGAATCCTCAACCCCAACAGACCCAAAAATCAAATCGGGGATCCTCTGCATGGCAGTGCTGTGGAGTTTTACCAGTATTCATTCTGTCTGCATGCGTCCAGTAACTTGCAGTACCAGAGAAAAGGGTGTTTTAAAATTGTATTCCGGGAGGGTTATGCAGGCGTACACACGCACACTCTTACTGAGGAAGAGAGTTAATGTGCTGTTGCATTATATAGATTTCATTTTTGTGAGCAGAATTGTCTACAGTTCTCATGACTTCTAGAGCCATGCCCAACCTTAAATAAGATGAACAAATCATTCCTGCCATGTTAGACATGCTGTTTATACCGCACACTGTACAATTTTATTGTTTTAATTTGAAGTTTTGAGTTCTAAATTATATAGCGGCGGTTTATGAAATTAGCATTTTGCATATCACTTTGTAAACATGCACGGTGCAAGGGGCTGACAGAGATACAACGATATTGTGGTGCAGTACGATAATGCTTCTGAAAAAACCCCATTGCATTTTAATAACTACTGAATAGTCATTTTGCTGAGACGCTACTCGGTCGTTTACTTTCTTGGAGGGAGCCTCCCTATCTGTAGAGAGCATAAAGGAGACGCTGCGTTTTCTGTTTGGTTTGGCAGAACCTGCCGTCTTTGCCGGAGCTTCTTCTTTTCCATTATTTTTTTCTTGCAAGATGAAGACAGGAATGAATGCCACTTTGGCTTAATTGTTTAACTATGAATTCTTGCTCTAAAAATAGTAAGCACTCCATAAATCTGTAGAGTGCCTGTCTGGGAATGCTGCTGCAGTGCAACAGCTCTGTTTGTTTGGAAATCGAAAAGTGCTCTGGCAGAGCAGATACCGTTTGGATGATAGTGAAAATAACCTGGAATTGCTGTTAGGAGGGGTCCCCTCTTCTTAGGCATTGGGGGGGGGGGGGGGTCTCAGAAGACTTTTCCTGGAAATGGGTGCCGGTTTTCTTTAGATTATAGTTTGGACTTCAACCAATTCTTGTGTGACATATGAAATATCTAAAATAGTTAAAATGTCTGTTTATAATCTCAGTCTTTGCTGCGCGCATGCTTCTTCAAGCTAAATACGGAGAGGGTGGAGGAGACCTGGAATGCCCTTCCGGAGGAGGTGGTGAAGAAGAAGAAAGCAGTCAAAGGGGCATGGGATAAACACTGTGGATCTCTAAAAGTTAGAGGACAGAAATGAGATAAGCATGCAGAGGGGTAAAATTGCTGGTATGGTGGTTACTACCCTTAGCAGAAGGCATGGAGATTACTACCCTTAACCAATATGTTTTGATGCTTTTAATGCATCTGCAACATTGTTCCCTGTTTAAACGGCAGGGGGATAAAAGGAATTTGATTCAGACGACAACCAAGGACCCCTAACTTCCATGGTCTGGGATACTGTTATGCAGACATAAGGGAAAAAGTATAGGACTCTTCTATGACCAAGTCCTAATGGAAACGATGAAAGTGTGCATGGGGGTAACTTGCTGGTGTGGCAGTTACTACCCTCAACTAATAAGCCTTGATACTTTTGATGCATCTGCAGCTTTGCTCTCTGCCTCAATGGCAGGGGAAAAGGGGAACTGGATTTAGACAGCAACCATCAAGGGCCCCTGATTTTTACGGTCTTTGGAACTGTTGAGCATGGGGGTAACCAGCACAGTGCAGTGGTTACTACCCTTAATAGAAGCGTTCATGCTTTTGATACAACTGCAACATTGCTCTCTGCTTTGAAGGAGGGGGGTGAGGGTAGAGAGAGAGAGAGGAATTTGGAGTCAGAGACAACCAACAGGAGCCATTACTTTTTTACAGTCTGGGGTACTGATGCTCAGACATTAAGAAAAAGAAACACAGGACTGCTTCTACGGCCAAGTCCATAAGCAAAGCACGAGAAGCAGCACTGACGGATACATGGGGGTAACATGCATGGCACGACAGATACTTCCATGGGAAGCTTGCTGGGCAGACTGGATAGACTATCTGTCCTTTTCTTCCGTCATATTTATGTTTTTAGACTGTACGTAAAATTAACAAACAAACAAACAAAGCAGAAAGCAGCTACACCTCTGAATATCTAGCTAACTTGCTGAGTCGGATAGGGCTGAATATGGACTTCCTTACATTTAAGGTGGCAGCGGGACTTCCAGGTAGCAATGTTAGATGAGCAGGCTGAAATCTGGGATTGGATTTGTGGTGACGTTTCTGGAGTAATGAGGCTGATGTAAGAGTCATGACCATAAAAGTTGTACTGAAAGCTGTGGGAAGAGGTGAGAGCACTGAGGTAAGAAGAGTAGCTAGAAAAGAGGGCCCAGGACATAGCCTTGAGGTGCACCAACCGATAGAGGTAGAGGAAGAACCACCAGAGAGGATTCCTGTGTGGAAGCTGGAAAAAAAATAGGAAACAGGGATTGTGAATAGTGGGAAATGAAATTCAGCATGCTTGGTAACCTATATCACAAAGTGAGCATTCGCAGACAATGCCTACAGTTACTAATTATTTTTACATAACCTTTGTATGAATGCCAGGCAGCTGAAAGTAAGCGAGAATATAGGGCAAAAGTACCATCCTATAATTCGGATTGTAAAGCTTGTTGCTAATTTAATGTTCATTGTAAACCGAGGTGATGTTTTCTAATGTGCTGCTGTATATAAAAACCCTTAAATAAATAAATAAATAAAGTATGAGGCTGCATGATTCATCAGTCTTAGACTGGTGTTACTTAACATGAGAAAGGTTATCAGATTGCCTTGCTAACATTGCTGTTTGCCATAATCTGTCGTTGGGGTTCGTAATATCATCATAATTCAAACACTCTGTAACGAATTACAGACCAATTGTGCACTCCACAAATGACTACAAGTATTGACAGTGATTTGATGTAAGGTGATTGAGTGAGAGAACCATTTTTACCTATGAATTCTTTGTGCCTATTCTCTTTCTGGCTTGAGGCTTTTTTGATTGTACGGATGGTGTAATATCCATCTTGACACCCCCCCCTCCCCACTCTCAATAAACCAGAGTTGGCACTGTTTTTTTTTGTTTTTTTTTTTTATCAAAGGTAGAATTAAAGGTTTAAATATGTGAGAAAATTGTGCCGTATAGCACAGGGGGACACTGTAAGGAGGCTCAGTTCACCAACTGGTTTTGGATAATACAATCAGGAAACTAGAATTAATTTTTTAAGAAAAATATATAAGGACCATCATATTAAGCACTCCTGGTCCTAAAACCTTCATTGCTTTTTATATAATCTTCGGTCCAAAGTTCAAATAAATTTTTTTGGTATTTTTTTTTTGCAAATAAAGAAGAGCAAGCACTTATCTTAGTGCTTTTTTTGTTGGTATGAAAATCCCAGCAATCCTGACACCTGCCGTGTTTCCAGAGAAATCTCTGCATCAGGGGATTATCTTAAGCCACACCAATACTGAAATAAAAAGAGAGCATTAGAACTGAATACTAGTCCATAGCGCACAACAAGTGAAGCAGCATACACACCATTCATATAAAGCTTCAACTG
This sequence comes from Rhinatrema bivittatum, assembly GCF_901001135.1. NCBI lineage: Eukaryota > Metazoa > Chordata > Amphibia > Gymnophiona > Rhinatrematidae > Rhinatrema > Rhinatrema bivittatum. The sequence goes on along the minus strand of NC_042627.1, from coordinate 71,389,912 downwards.
CTCCATGGGTTCTAGCCCAACCCCGGAAGCATTCTGGAATTTAAACATCAATTATTTAAATTATTCTTCCAATTGGCTAGATCGAAAAGGATGCATGACATCATTAGCTCGCCATAAACAAAGCGAGAATGTAATCCAAACAGTAGTAAAGCCTCAAATCAAAAAATACCAGTTAATCTCGGCATTCTGCTCCATAAGGAGCAACTGAGTTTATAAAGAAAATCCAGAATTGTTCTCTAAAATTAAGTTTAGGTTTCAGGTTTAAATCACAATCAGAGGGTCTTATTTGTTCTTTAATCCACCATCATAGATCTGAAAAAAACATGTGAAGTTCAATACAGTGAGAAACTGTTGGAGCTTGTAATTTCTTTGTAGACGTGCAACTTTTATATTCTAAAAGAAGGATTTTAACCGTGCGTTTGGTGCGTCCAGTGTATAAAAGTTTACAAGGACAGCAAATGGCATAAACCACATTTTTCGATGTGCAGTTACAGGCAGAAAAGCAGTGGAGCACACTGTTAACCCGCATTTGGACACGCGTTTTCGATGCGCTAGCTTTACCCCTTATTCAGTAAGGGGTAATAGCGCGTCGAAAACACGCGTCCAACCCCCCTGAAACTAATAGCGCCCGCAACATGCAAATTCATGTTGATGGCCCTATTAGTTATTCCCGCGCAATACAGAAAGTAAAATGTGCAGCCAAGCCACACATTGTACTTTCAGAAATTAGCGCCTACCCAAAGGTAGGCGTTAATTTCTCTCGGCACCGGGAAAGTGTACAGAAAAGCAGTAAAATTCTGTACAACCTCCGACTTAATATCATGGCGATATTAAGTCGGAGGTCCCAAAAGTTAAAAATAATCAAAAATAAAAAAAATGTTAAATCGGCTCGTGGGTTGAAAACTGGACGCTCAATTTTGCCGGCATCTGTTTTCCGAACCCATGGCTGTCACGGGTTTGAGAACCGATGCCGGCAAAATTGAGCGTCTGCTTCAAACTCGCTGACAGCCGCCGCTCCTGTCCAAAAAGAGTCGCTAGGGACGCGCTAGTGTCCCTAGCGCCTCTTTTTACCGCGGGCCCTAATTTGAATAATTTTTTTTCCGAGTCGCGCGCACTGTATCGGCCTGTTAGTTTGTCCTTTCACTTGAAAGACATGGCCAGAAGAGGGATCTTGCCATGAGGATAATGACGTTGTGAGAACACACATTGAGCACTTTCCACATGGAGCATGTCCCAATAAGTTTGAAGGTGGTGTATAATTTGGGAAACAATACATGGATTTTACCAATGCATCCTTTAGGTCTCTTCCTCTCGAATAGGCAATTAAAGGTTGATTGTGAAGAACAGAATGTAATTGTAGCAGCTGCCAGTGTCTGCGCAATACACATATTAGTTGAGGTTTACTGGAGTAGCGAATGAGAGAAACCAGACGATCTGTGGACCTTTCTTTTTCTTTTGCCAGTAAAAGCCATTGTCTATGGGCATTTAAAGCTCTCTTAATAACAAGCATAGGATAGCCTCATTGAAACAGTCTTGAACAGAGATCTTTCCTTGTGTAATTTAATCATCTTTACTTAAATTCTGCACAACTGTAGAAATTGCCCAGTTGGTAAGTTTGAGTGTAATATAAAGGCGATGTATGCTGTCAAAATGAAGAAAGTTTACAATCAGTAGGTTTCCTATATACATTAGTTAATCTATTTTTCTTTTTTTGAATGAAAATTTCTAAGATCGGGAAACATTCTGTATGATATGACGTAGTAAATTGTAGATGAGAATCTAAGGAGTTGAGCCAATGTAAAAATAAATTTAACTCCTCCACATTGGCTTGCCATAAGAAAAAGATATCATCTATGTATCTTGGCGAGCCAACAATGTGTTTAAAAATACAGGAGGCGTATAAGAGTGACTCTTCAAAATTTGAAATGTAAAGATTAGCAACACTGGGGGGCCATTGTTGCCCCCGTAGCTATGCCATGTTTCTGCAGATAGAAAGTGTCTTTAAAAAAGAAATAATTCTTAGACATGGTGATCCTGGCTAGCTGTATAACACAAAAAAAAAAAAGTTGGAATACGATGAGGTCTTGGTCTTTGATCCAAAAGATTTACTATAATGATTAAAGATTCTTCTTGTGGCATGTTTGTTATACAGATTGAATGTCTAAAGTGGCCAAATAGCTGGAAGTCATATCAAAATTAAATGTCTCTAATTTAGATAACATATGTGTTGTGTCCCGAATTGTACTGCCTCCTGTAAAAAGGAATCAACAAAGATCGATAAAGGTTCCATAAGAGACTGGGCAGATGAAACTATTGGATGTCCAGGTGGATTGATCACATTTTTAGGTATTTTAGGTATTTTATAAAAAACAGGGATCTTAGGATGCTCCTGTAGTAGGAAGGCCCTTTCACGACTGATCAAAATCCTTTTCCTTTTCCTCGTTTACTAATTCGGATAATACATAACAGTTGGGACAAAGTCTCTGAGTCTGTCTAGGATTGGACCTGACCATTTGTTTATAAAGTGGCAGTTTTGGGATTTATCAGAAGATGGTAACTTACAGGCAGTTGAGTTCTCAGAGGTTGACAATAGGGGTTTGATCTAATTGCTGAAATATGCTAACAAAAGAGAGTGGGAGATAGGGGGTCGATAGAAGGGTTGGGTTAGTTCTGTGGTTTTGCTTAAGTGAGGTAGCTTTTTGTTATCCTGTGCTGTGTGCTTGCACACACCATGCTACGTTTCTCCATATTGTTTATTTTCCCAATATATATTTTTTGAAAGAATAAAAGGAAGTAATTGTATTCATTTCTTTAAACATGCTGAGCAGTGGTGTATCTAATTTCATGATTAACAAGATATGTTACTTGGTGCCCTGGCAGTTTGGTGTTAACTTGTGTTTGTTTAAAAGCCTCTACTTACAAATTTTTAGCTGCAGCATTGAGTTTCATTCGGACATGCCCTGCAGGAGCTGTCAGTTGTCATGTTTTTATGACAACCGTAATTATCTGCCTTAAATTATAATTTAATCGTGCTTTTCCTACCCTTTGAGGAACCCCTTCCTCTCCCCCTTCCCCCTGCTTCCTACTCCTTGCATTTACGACCTTGTACTCAAAGCAGATCTTCATCATAGGTAATGAGACCAGCATTGATCATGCTTAAGGGGCAATCTTTGCTCAAGCTAGAGTGTGGTGCTAAGTATGGCTGGGCCGTTTGGACTGCTTTTTCACTGAACAGAGCTTGCCAGTTGCACCTGTTGGTAAACATTTTTGAATTCCCTTTGGGTTGGCTGTGAATGTCTTTTGTTGTATTTACTTGGCTTGACCAGGATTTGTAAGCTGCTTTATTAACACTAGGGGCACCTAAAAGGAAATAAAATGTATAATTAATATCCAAGTGAAAATATATGAAATCTTGATAAGATTTACAGCGGATGGGATATGTAGAATGCACTCAAATTTTGGAAATGCAATACTATATTTACAAAGCTATTAGCAAAGTGAAAGAAAACATACAATCTGAATTAGAAAATCTGCCATCAAAGGAGAAAAGATATGTAAAGAATATGCATTGTATTGTGCACAGGGTCTTACAAAACTTTGCTAATATAATGGAAAATTTAGAAAAGTTAATATGAAGAGTTTTGTATTTTTCAAAGTCGGATACATGCAAAGTAGTCCAGTGGTTGTCAAACCCACTGTTTTGTCCTCTTGTTTTGTTTATTTTCCTGTAGCCTGCTTACCTTACCATAGGAAAGATTTGGAATATATTGCTTTTAGCTTGTGTGGTTTATCAAAACACAAGACAGACTGGAAATGCAGGGAATATGCTTAGAGAAAATGTTGGCAGCCACTGTATGTATGTTCGGCTGGTGACTGGCTGTGTGCGCTTTAGACTTACTGATTGTCGGGATGCATTACACAGTCTGGTTTGAGAGAAACCCCTTTCTTTGCATCTGAAAAATCTTTGGACATCCTGTATAATGAGAAGGTTCCCTCTGGGACATTCCACATCAAGTGGACCAGTTTTTAAAATCGTCCCCACTCGACCATCTCTGATTTTGCTGAAAATTTATAAGGATGTACATGTATGTTTGAAACGAGGTTCTGTAAAGTTTTAGGGCCAGATATCAAATACTTGGGGCACTGTTGCCCTTTCACTGGAGGTCCCACCAAGCCCGCGGCTTCAGCTACGAGGATTTTGCAAACTTTGGCACATAGCCATTATAGAAATATAGTGGCTATGATGCTGAAATTGGACATACTAGCTCAACTTTTGCTGTTGAACACGAAAAAATTAGTACCAGCAATCACAAAACAACATGTCGGTCTTAATTTAGTGTCAAAGTGGCTTAAAAATCACGCGACATGACATTTAAGCCATACTTTGACCAAGTATAACTCAAAACCAAAAACCACTAGTAACTGGTGCTTTACCCTGTATACCAAACAGCTACATGACTTTGCATTGCTGCAATATCAGGGTCAAAGCATATGTATTTGTGGAGATATTCACACCCACATATGATGAAAAACGTTTAATGATCAAATCTGACCTATTTTTAAGATCAATTATCCCAAAAAGGGTACCCCTCAAATCTATTTATTTTGATATCAGTGGAAAGAGCAAATTTTTCTCTACAAGGATCATCATTTTCTTTTTTGGAGTCTCTCAGTTTAAGAAAAGAAAAATGCCACTGAACATGGCGTTTTTTAATCATATGCAATGAATGGTAACTGCACTATTTAAACCCTTGCGTTGGTCCATGGTGGTTATACCACTACCAATTCCCTAAGAATTGGTATTATAATCCTATTAAGAATTGTAATAATGCCAAGTCTTTTGAGAATTGGCAGCCCCATCGCCTAGGGGCCACGCCCGATAGCCGTGCAAGGCCAGCCACGGGCGGTCTCTTTATCGCAGGTTCCGAAGCCTGAGGGTGGGTGTCTTAGCCTAGGATCCCAAGCCTAATATTGGGTATCTTTTGTTGGTTCCCAAGCCATAAAGTGCCCAGGAGGGGGGTCCTGACCTTCCCTCTCCCCCCCCCCGCCAAATCCAGCGTCCCTTTTTCAGCGGATTTTGTCCTCCTCATGCACAAATCTTATCTAGCTAGCCTGCATGAGCTGGACAAAAGCCCCCCCCTTGCCCCCCCCCACCAAAAATCCCTCACTCAGTGCCGTTGACAACTGGACCGGCCGCGGAGCCCCAGGGACTGGTGCGGGTGGTCCCGGGGGTGCTCCTCCCCCCCCCCCGGTGTCTCCCGTGTCCTTGGACCCCCGCTGCTTCCTCGGATTCGGCGGATGCCCCCCCCCCCCCCAGAAGGGGATGACCCTAGAGCCCTCCGTCTTTTTCGTAAGGAGGAATTAGAGCCCCTCCTCCCTTTTGTTTTGCAGGAGCTGGGTCTGGAGAGTCCCTCCGTGGATAATCTCATGGCCTCGCTCCCTAAGGATATGAACCCGGTTCTGGGAGGGCTCCGGGCTCCGGCCTCGGCCTTTCCCTTCCACCCCATGCTTAAGCTCCTTATCCTGCGGGAATGGGAGGCTCCTGAGGCTTCGGAACCTGCGATAAAGAGACCGCCCGTGGCTGGCCTTGCACGGCTATCGGGCGTGGCCCCTAGGCGATGGGGCTGCCAATTCTCAAAAGACTTGGCATTATTACAATTCTTAATAGGATTATAATACCAATTCTTAGGGAATTGGTAGTGGTATAACCACCATGGACCAACGCAAGGGTTTAAATAGTGCAGTTACCATTCATTGCATATGATTAAAAAACGCCATGTTCAGTGGCATTTTTCTTTTCTTAAACTGAGAGACTCCAAAAAAGAAAATGATGATCCTTGTAGAGAAAAATTTGCTCTTTCCACTGATATCAAAATAAATAGATTTGAGGGGTACCCTTTTTGAGATATTTGACCTTGAAAATAGGTCAGATTTGATCATTAAACGTTTTTCATCATATGTGGGTGTGAATATCTCCACAAATACATATGCTTTGACCCTGATATTGCAGCAATGCAAAGTCATGTAGCTGTTTGGTATACAGGGTAAAGCACCAGTTACTAGTGGTTTTTGGTTTTGAGTTATACTTGGTCAAAGTATGGCTTAAATGTCATGTCGCGTGATTTTTAAGCCACTTTGACACTAAATTAAGACCGACATGTTGTTTTGTGATTGCTGGTACTAATTTTTTCGTGTTCACCAGCAAAAGTTGAGCTAGTATGTCCAATTTCAGCATCATAGCCACTATATTTCTATAATGGCTATGTGCCAAAGTTTGCAAAATCCTCGTAGCTGAAGCCGCGGGCTTGGTGGGACCTCCAGTGAAAGGGCAACAGTGCCCCAAGTATTTGATATCTGGCCCTAAAACTTTACAGAACCTCGTTTCAAACATACATGTACATCCTTATAAATTTTCAGCAAAATCAGAGATGGTCGAGTGGGGACCACTGGTCCACTTGACATGGAATGACCCCTCTACCCTCTCATTGAATTTATTCCCGGTGCTGAAAGTATTGTAGGTAATTCAAGATCAGCATCTTCTCCTGGTTTATCAGGTAAGACGATAATAGGAAGAATCTTAAACTTGGCATTACTAGTTAAACTGTTCTATTCCAGGACTGATTGTATTAATCTATAGAAACATAGAAATGACTGCAGAAGAAGACCAAATGGTCCATCCAGTCTGCCCAGCAAGCTTTCGCACTTATTTTTTTTTCCATACTTATCTGTTACTCTTGTCCCTTGTAAGTAACTTTTTGGTTCTATTTCCCTTCCACCCCTGCCATCGATGTAGTTAGCAGTGCTGGAGCTGCATCTAAGTGAAGTATCTAGCTACCGTATTTTTCGCTCCATAAGACGCACCTGACCATAAGACGCACCTAGGATTCAGAGGGGGAAAATTAAAAAAAAAAAAAAATTGTGCTAAACCGGCTCTGCGTCTGGGCGTCTTATGGAGCAAATTAGGGGAGTGCATAGTTTTTTTTTTTCTCCCCATTTTGTTTTCGGGTCTGGGGAGGGCCATTTCGGTCCACTCCCCAGATCAGAAAATTTTTCTTTCTGTGGGAACCCCCAAAACCCCCCCCCAATCCCTTTAAATTAACAACCTCCACCCCCCCTGACCCCCCCAAGACCTGCCGAATTAATTTCCTGCAACCCCCCACCCTCCTGACCCCCCCCCAAGACCTGCCAAACGTCCCTGGTGGTCCAGCGGGGGTCCAGGAGCGGTCCGGGAACGATCTCCTGGGCGTGAGCCGTCGGCTGCCAGTAAACAAAATGGCGCCGACGGCCCTATGCCCTCACTATGTCACTGAGACCGACCGCTGCTATTGGTCGGTCTCAGTGACATAGTGAGGGCATAGGGCCGTCGGCGCCATTTTGTTTACTGGCAGCCGACGGCCCTATGCCCTCACTATGTCACTGAGACCGATCGCTGCTATTGGTCGGTCTCAGTGACATAGTGAGGGCATAGGGCCGTCGGCGCCATTTTGTTTACTGGCAGCCGACGGCTCACGCCCAGGAGATCGTTCCCGGACCGCTCCTGGACCACCAGGGACGTTTGGCAGGTCTTGGGGGGGTCAGGAGGGTGGGGGGTTGCAGGAAATTAATTCGGCAGGTCTTGGGGGGGGGGGGGGGGGGTGTTTGTTAGATTTTTGTTTGGTTTTTTTTTTATATTCGCTCCATAAGACGCACATACATTTTCCCCCCACCTTTGGGGGAAAAAAAGTGCGTCTTATGGAGCGAAAAATACGGTAATTGGTTAGGGATAGTAACCGCCGTCATAGTAGGCTACTCCCACACATGTTTACCCAGCCTGTGCAACTCAGTCCTTGTTGGTTGTTGTCCGAATATAAATCCTCTTTTCATCATTCCCCCTGCTGTTGAAGCAGAGAACTATGCTGGATATCATTGAAAGTGAAGTATCAGGCTTATTTGGTTTGGGGTAGTAACTGCCGTATCAAGCAAGCTACTCCCCTGCTTTTTTTGTGGATGCAAATCCTTTTTTTTTTTCACATTTCCTCTTGCCGTTGAAGCATAGAGCAATGTTGGAGTCGCATTAACCGGGTGTATGTTTATTGAATTAGGATATTCATCTCCAGGTAGTAGCTGTCATTCACTGCACTGAGAACTGTGGGCTATCTTCTGACAGATGACTTGTAGTATCCAGACCCTTATTCTGTGACTTAGGGGGTCATTTTCCAAGGTGTTATTGCGGGAGATAAATTCGCAAATCGCGCTAACAGCCGTTAACGCGATTTGCGAATGCAAATTCATAATTATATATTCAGGGGGCGGAGTTGGGGCAGAGCATATGTAAAGTTATCGTGTGCCGCGAAACAGCCACAGTGTTAGCGTGGCTCCTATCGCGGCTAAGGTCAGTAAAGGGTTATCGCGGTCCACGACAAGTCCGAACAGAGAGAGAGAGCGCCTTGCTATAGTGCCTATGCTCGAGGTGGGGATTAGGTATGAGCGTAGGGGGTTGGGGGCCACTTTCACATTCAACATGAGACATACGGAAAGAACAGTGGTCTCTAGTGAAGATTTGCTGGCCGTCGGAGTGAGGACACTCACTCCAAGAAGAGATTTGGGCAACGTTCTCTCAACCTAGCTTGATGGACACTCTACCTGGGCAACAACAAGCTAGGTTGAGAGAACGTTGCCCAAATCTCTTCTTGGAGTGAGTTTCTCTCTCTCTCCCCCCCCCCCCCCCCCCCCCCCCCGAGTTGTGAGACATATAACATGTTGCTTGCAGCACCTAAGAGTGGAAATAGGCTGTTTGGGACAGTTTCGTGTACTGCGAAGATTCATTGGTTGTTTTATCGCGGTGCACGATGTTTTCGCCGTTTGCGGAAATGGCGAAAACATCGCGTGACGCGATGTTTCCCCACTGCACGAAAAGTGCCTTATTTGCATGGGACACGCCCCCTCATGCGTTGCCACTGCGATATTGGAAAATGAGGCCCTTAGTCTCCAAATCAGTATATACTCGCAATTCAGATTTTGTTTCTCCCTTTTTGAGCTGTAGACACAAGAAAATATTCCATTGTGAACTTCCACCAATCATGTGACAGTGACTGTCAGACTGATTATTTGTGAATCAGAGCCTGTTTAGTACTATATTCATTTAACTTCTAGGAATAATCCTTACCTGACAGAACATAACCCCAGCATTGCTTAAAACAACCCCCAAACTGTATGCTACTGTAAAGTTTTCACTGGCACCTCTTTCCTCCTTTATCATGACAGGAAGCTGATGCTATAAGAATAACAATACCTTACCCATTATTAGTGCTCTTGTTTTTTGTCCAGCTGATTACAAGATCCAAGCTAGCTTGGTTTTAACAGGGGAAAATTATTTCAAATTATATGTTAAGGATGGCATAGAGTCAAACAGGATAACATTTCTACAGGAAACAAACTGCACTCTGTAATCTTTATGGATAGAAATTCTAAGTATAGCAGCGGGAAGAAACAGATTGTGAAATGTTAATAGAGATTAGTCAGGCTAATAGGCAACACAGTAATAATGGGAAATTTCTTCTGACCAAGTATTGATTAAGTAAATGTCTCATTACTACATGCTAGGGAAGTAAAGTTCCCAGATGCCATAAATGACTAAAGAGAGGCTATGATAAAATGAGGAAAGTAGAAAAAAGCTAAATGGAGCGGTTGCAAGGATTAACAGTTAGCTTGAGGTGTGGAAATTCTTTAAAAATATGGTATTAGAAGCCCAGATAAAATATATTCCACAAATCAAAAAGGTCAAAGAAAGACCAAATGGCTGCCAGCATGATTAAATGGAAAAGTAAAAGAAGATATTAAAGAAAATAAAGCATCTTTTAAAAAATGGAAGGCAGATCCAAATGAGGAGAATAGGAAGGAACATAAGCATTGACAAGTTAAGTCTAAAACATTAATAAGGCAGGCCAACAAAGAATTTGAGAAGAAACTTGCCATAGAGACAATAACTATTAAAAATGTTTTCAAGTCCATCAAAAGCAAAACATCTAAGAGGGAGACAGATTGACAATTAGATAACGGGGGGGAGCACTCAGAAACTAGAGAAAAATATATATTCTTTGCTTTGGTCTTTACCGAGGAAGACGGAGATATACACTTGTAACAATCTTTGAATGTGATGACTAAGAGGAGCTGAATAAATAATATATGTTCAACTGGAATATATAATAGAGCAACTTCACACATTAATGATTAACAGATCACCAGACCTGGATCGTATTCGCCCCAAAGTTCTAAAAGAACTCAAAATATGAAATTGTAGATCTGTCACTAGCATTCTGTAACCTATCATGAAAATCAGCCACTGTGCTTGAAGACTGGAGGGTGGCTAATGTAACATCAATTTTCAAAAAGGGCTCTGGGGTGATCCAGAAGCTATAACAAATTAGCCTGAAGTTGGTGCTAAGTAAGATAGTAGAAAGAACAGAATTACTGGTCATGTGGATAGACATGGTTTAACGGGGAAGACCCAGCACATGATCGTAGACCCTGAATATGAATGCTGATACTGTAAACCATTGTGATCTTCTTTTGGAATGACGGTATATAAAGCAATAAATAAAATACATTTAGCAAAGGGAGGTCTTGCCTTGCCAATGTTTTACAATTTTTTGAAGTTGTAGATAAGGATAAGTTGGTCGATATATGGTATTTGGATTTTCAGGAGGCATTTGGCTGTCCCTCATGAGATGCCTCATGAAATTAAAGAGTCATGAGAGACAGTGAATCCCTGTTGATAACTAGTTTAAAAATAGGAAACAGAGAGTCAGTTTTTCTAATAGAGACAGGTGATTCATAGAGTGCCCCAAGGGACCAGTGCTGTTTAACATTTCCATAATTTATTTATTTATTTATTTATGTATTTAAAAATTTTTTCTATACCATCGTTTAGTAATATACCATCACAACGGTTTACATTTCGGCACGAAATAGCTTGGTTAGGTTTCTAAGTTATCCATGGTGTGCCAATATTTTACGGTTACATAGTTCAGTAATATACTCTAAATGAGAGATGGGTTGGGGTTACTATTTATATGATTTTGGGATAATCATATATGTGTATACTGTTTCAATTTAATATTTAATAATGGGTAACAAATAATAAAATTGCCAATTTTCTGTTTGTTGGTGACTTTCAGCTGTATGTATTGTTGGTCATCGCTCTCATTGTGAAATGCTTGTTTGAAAAGCCAAGTTATCCAGAAAAGAACTATGAGTGAGGCAATCAAATTTGCAGATGAGACAAAATCATTAAAAATTGTTAAAATGTGAGCAGACTGTGAACTACTACAGAAGAATCTTGCTGGTCTGGGGAAATGGACATCTAAGTGACAGATAAAATTCACTATGGACAAGTGCAATGTGATGCACATAGGGAGAAATAATCCTAACTATAGCTACAAAATATCGGGTTCCATATCAGGAGTCCCCACCAAGGAAAAGGATCTTGGAGTCATTGTTGAAATCTCAGATCAATATGTGGTTGTAGTCAAAAAAAAAAGCAAGTAGAATGTTATGTTCTGTTTTATTCTCCATTCCTTTTGGTTCATTCCTATCGTAATGTCTCTGTATCGATTCAAGGTGTGATATCACCTTGAATATTGTGTGCAGTTCTGTTTATTTATTTTATTTTGAAAACATTTAAAACCACCTCCCTGATCATCAGCTGGTTGCCCAAAGTGGTATGTGTAGAATAAAAATCTTTCAAACCAGCAATATAAATAAACAAGTCCAAATAACTCAGAATTAAAACAACCTCAATAAAGCACAGGATAAATATACATCATTATCGTATCCCCATGGTATGAATGGCAGCATTAAGACTGTTAATGTGGGAAAAGATACATTTTCAGTTTCTTCTGGAACCTTAAATAAATATGTTACAATATGTTACTTATAAATGTTACCCGAGACCATTTATTTCCTTATAGTTCATTATGTTAATTGTAAACGTTACCTGTTCCATGTAAACCAATACGATGTGCAAACGGTTATCGGTATATAAAAGCCTTAAATAAATAAATACATTTCTGTTTTACTGTCCAATGGCAATTTATTCAAAAGCTTGGGGTCCACAGCCGGAAAAATGCTGGCCTGTATCCTCACTTTCCTCACCATTTTACCAGTCGGGACAGTCCAAGAATGCATTCTGGGCAGAGCTCAGCCTTCTAGCGGGACAGCACCAGTGAAGCTGGTCCTTCAAACACTGCAGACCTTTGCTTTGCAAAGTCTAAATGTCAGCATTAGAAGCTTAAACTGTATTGCACATTGTACCAGTAGCCAATGTAACAAAACCAGTAAAGGGGCAGATGGCTTTCCCCCTCCTACGACCACAGGCAAGCCAGGCAGCCAAATTCTGGGCCACCAGTAGCCTGTACTTCAGCCTCAGACGAAGACAAATGAGCAGCATGGGCAGGGTATGCTGGTGCATGGTCACCACTATTGCCGTCATTGGTGCTCCTTGAGACCCAGTTGGGTCAAAGACAGAAAAAGACATTTCAGCCACTGTGGAGGGCAGTGCAGGCCATGGAGAGGAAGGAACTGGGTTTTTTGGGGGTTGCCAGAGAAAGCCAGGTAAGGACAGTGGTTTCTGGAACTCCCAGCCACATCACCATCTCTTCGGTTAAGGGCATGGACATCGGTCCCTAAGGATGCAAGCTTTGGAGCTGCAGAGAGCAGAAATCCAAATTTTTATAATCCAGATACCAAGTCCAAGTGTCTCTCCCTGGATTAGGATTTCTGATCCAGGGAGAGTCACCTATTTATGCTCTTATCATGAATCTGCAGGGTGCAAAAAGGGGGATGGGGGGGGATGGGAGAGGAAGTAGAGAAGGCAGCAAGAGTGCATAAGCGGTGTGAGTGAGAGAGTGCCCCATCATCCCACTCTCCCGCTACCCTCCCTGCCTCTTCCTCTCCTTTCCCCAGCATTTGAAATCTCCAAGAGGACCAATTATGTGGCCACCCCCACATCCCAAACTCTTCTCAGCAAATAACTCTGAAGGGCTCTCTTCCTCCCTCCCTTCCTCCTACCACCCATTCCCCTGGGCTCCCCACCTCTGGCCCTTGTCTTGAATATTTTGGGTCTTTACGAAAAATACTTAGAATATAGGCCCATTTGTCAACTAAGTTTTCATGTAGCAAAGAGTTAAAAAAAATGTTAAGAGGGAACATTACTTGATGGCCGGTGAAGAACTGATGTCCGCCATGCAGGAGAGAGAAATTGGGATGATTGGATCGGATCAGGGTGACTAGAGGCAGAGGAGTGCTAGTCTGCATAGGCTGGGGTATTACTAGTACAAAACTGAGGTGATGATGCTTCTATACAAATCATTGGGGAGATCTTCTCTATCCTCTTAGGTCTGGTTTTGGGGATCCCGTCTTCAAAAAGATACAGAGTAGAGATAATCTAGGGAGTGGCTACCAAACTGTGGGAAGGGCCTGGATCATGAAACCAATGAAATGAGTCTCAAGACCTAAATACGTGTACCCTAGAGGAAACATAGGACAAAAGAGAATATGACTGAGATAACCAAATAACTCGCAGGAATAAATAATGCACCATAAGCATAGGTGTCATTTTATATATCAGATTGGGCAGAGTTAAACCAAACCTCTGCCCTATCCAGTACAGCTGTCAGCCGTGCGGTGCACCTCCTTACTCCCCTGCTCCTCCAGCCAGCAGCAGACGATGTGTTTAAGTGAACGTCATCTCCTGCTGCCATGACTTGCTTGGTAAAAGGGAGGACAGGGCTTATGTTTAGCTGGGCAGTGCCAATATTGAGCACTACCCAGGCTAATCTTAGCTGGGTAAGCCTCTGGTTAGCTATCCCAAAGTTACCCGGGTGACCCACGCTACTGAATATGGACCTCTGAGAGGGCCTTAGGTGCAAGGAAATGAATGGGCTCGCTATTATTACAGCGAGAAAGAAAAGTGGGCAGACTCATTAGACCTTCTAGCCTTTATTTGCCATCATAATCTGTATTTCTGTCATTCAGCAGGGATGCTCTATGCTAACAGAGAGGAGCAAGACAGCGGACTCTAGCTAGGGCAGCTATATTCACTTCTAGGCCTCAAGGGCTGCAAACAGGTCAGGTTTTCAGGATATCCCTAATGAATATGCACAAGATAGATTTGCATGCATGTTGCTTCAGTTGTATGCAAATCTATCTTGGGCCCATTCATTAGGAATATCTTGAAAAACTCGACCCGTGTGCAACGCCCAAGGACTGGAGGTGAATACTGCCGAGCTAGGCCATCAGTCTGTTTATGGTCCCTTGCCTGCTCTCTCCTTTAGCAGCTATTCCTTTAAATGAGTTCTTTGGGAAGCTTAAAAAATATTTGTGCAGTGGAAGAGAGTCCTGGACCCAGATTACTTCTGTTCATTTACTATTTTCTATTTTTTATCTGCTGATTTTAGATCAACCGAGGGAGCTGGTGTTCAGTAAAATCTTGCCCTGATGACGCTCTGCTGGAAGCAAAACGGTCCAGTGACTCGACAGGTGAGCAGAACTTGTTTTGAGTCTTTCCTGAGTAACTAAAAACCTGTTTCAGCAAAACATCCTCTTTCCATTCTAGACAGAGCTGCAAACATAAGAGCGGAAGCGAGCCGTATAAACATTTGTTTTTATTGGCGTATGCTTCTTGGTCCTAATTCTGTGATGATGAGCATATGCTGCTTAGTTATATTTCTCCTGGACTAACTCCATATTAATAGCTTTTTCCTCTGTTCCTTTTAAAAATAATGTAAATATTTCTATTTGAGATTGCCAACATTTTCCCATGGTAATCCATCTCTGCTAAGTGACCCTGCCTGGTTTGGATTGATTTTAAGTAAATTTGAGTGACTATTATTAAAGCTGATCTTGCATCATAGCTCAGCTCTCATTTGTCCAAAATACCAGGACAATAAATATCATTTGAAATGTTTCACTCGTTCAGTTTGTGAGTGGCTTGAAATCCTCCACTATTTGTGTGTGCATCCATTCAAGTTTGCTATTTTCAAATTATGCCCAAGCATACAAATAACAAAATATTGTGCACTATAGGTACATATTTGCATTTGAGTGTGTATAGAGTACCATTAAAATATCATCATGTATAAATAGTGCAGCGTGGCCATTGGTAACACAGCACATGCTGCTGTCCCTGTTGTGTCTGCATGGCAGTGAATTTACTGGGTGACAGCCAGTTCGGGAGTAAACAGATTGAGAGCTTATTGTCTTTTGTTAGCTTAAAATAAACATGCAAAGCAAAAACGTGTGTGCACAGTTTATGTAAAAAGCACAAAGCTTGAAACATGGGTGGACACTGGAAATAGGACGAGATATATATATATTTTTTTTGTAATTATCTGAAATACTCAGTTTATTTTAGTTTGTGAAAGTGCAGTGTTGAATCTCACCAGTTCATTGGTTTTGCAAGAGCTTTTTTCCCGTTCTCCTCCATACTTGAGCAATGCTGAATCTGGAGCCTCTGTGTAGATTTTCCAGAGAAGTGTCCGTGAATAGCTCACATGAGACTGCTTGTTTTCTGTCTGGAGTTTAGTAACGTTCTCTTTATTTGCTGATATCCTAAACTGTATGGCCATTTTATGGAGCTCCTTTATAACTATTGAAAGGAGATTCTGAAGTTCTTATTAGTATACTTAAGGAATAGAGGGACAAGCCATGTCTACAAACTGTTGCAAAGCCCCAAGGCCATTCCATGTCAAGTGGACCAGTTTAGAAAATCATCCACGCTAGACCTCCTTCAAACTGAATAAAATGTGGTGTGGATGTTTGCTAGGGGTCTCACTAGGAGGCTTTGCAGCCAACTGGAAGCAAAGATATAATTACATAAAGACATGTCACCTTTTTATGCAATTTCTTTCCTTTTTGGGTGACTAATTTAAGAAAATATGTCTAAAATATGTGCCAAAGCTAAAAGTGTGGTAAGCACCATAAAATGAGCTGGAAAAGGGTAAACAGTGGAGTGCCTCAGGGATCTGTACTTGGACCAGTGCTTTTCAAAAAATATATAAATGATCTGGAAAGGGATACGATGAGTGAGGTTATCAAATTTGCGGATGATACAAAATTATTCAGAGTAGTTAAATCACAAGCGGATTGTGATATGTTACAGGAGGACCTTGCAAGACTGGAAGATTGGGTATCCAAATGGCAGATGAAATTTAATGTGGACAAGTGCAAGGTGTTGCATATAGGGAAAGATAACCCTTGCTGTAGTTACATGATGTTAGGTTCCATATTAGGAGCTACCACCCAGGAAAAAGATCTAGGCATCATAGTGGATAATACTTTTTTTTAATATTATTTATTTATAATAATTTTCAACATTTACATATATGAAAATACAGACATTCAATTTAACTTGAAATGAAAAAAATAATTTCCACAGGTTATCCAAGTTATTCAATTGTTATTGCAAACAAATTTACAAATATTTATTCATTTCCAAAAATTATTTCAAAACCAATTGTGATACTGGGAATAACCTACAAACTTTTCCATTTATATCTTAAGGGATCTAATAAGAAACCTGAGACTATTAGGAGTAAAAACTAATGGAGAAAAGAAAAATAAAGAAAACTTTCCTTGTGTTTGTCTAATAGCACAATCAGCTATTTCCATTTCTTGTCCTGAATCTCAGGTGTCTACAGGAGAGGAGGTCGCAGGTTCACGTGCCTCTAAAAATGAACGTAATTGTTCTATCTGTGTGAACAAATAAGAATCAGTTCCTCTCTTAATGTTACAACAACATGGGTACTTCAACAAAAAGGAATACACTAAGGATATTACTCTAGATCTTAATTCTAAGAACTCACGCCTTTTATGTTGTAAATCCAGTAGTGGATCCTTGGGCCGACCGTAGATGGAAGACGGTCAGGAGGCAGTTCAGGTCAACAGGCAGGCAGGTAGACTGGCAGGCAGGCAGGTAGACTGGCAGGCAGGCAGGTAAACTGGCAGGCAGGCAAGACTGACTGGCAGGCAAGCAGGTAGACTGGCAGGCAAGCAGGTAGAGTGGTAGGCAGGCTAACAGGCAAGCAGCTATCTTGGTAACTGTGTTGCAAAGGCAAGGAAACCTAGGAGACGCCGGGTTTACATTCCCCCCAGCATCTGATGTCACAGAAGGAGGAGATGTCATAGAATGAGGCGTGTCACAACAGTACCCCCCTCTTATGCCCCCTCCTCAAGGGTCCGGGTTTATTGGGATTGTCATGATGGAACTGGGTTAATAGGGACTGGTCCAGTATATTTCGGGCAGGTTCCCAAGAGTCCTCCTCAGAGCCGCAGCCCTCCCAGGCCAATAGATATTCCCATCGGCGGTTGTGGAAGCGTACATCCCGTACTTCCCGTACTTGGTAAACAGGATCTTCGTTCGGGGAGGTGGAGATCGCATCCAGCGTAAGCCGATGGAAACGGGAGAATATCACTGGTTTCAACAACGACACATGAAATACGTTGTGGATGCGCATGGAGGATGGCAGACGAAGTCTATAGGACACCAGACCAACTCGTTCTGCCACCTGGAAAGGACCGCAGTATCTGGATGCCAACTTACGTGATTGTCCAGCTAAGTGGAGATTCTTGGTACTTAACCATACTTTAGTACCGGGTAGAAGTGTTGGAGCAGCACGTCGGTGGCGGTTTGCACAGCTTTGTGCTTTCTTTGCTGCAGAGGTGAGACGTCGCTGAAGGGCTCTCCAGAGATCGTGAAGTTGGGTAGCCACTGTCTGGGCCGCCGGTGAAGCGACATCGATAGGTACCGGGACGGGTGTCCTGAAGTGGCATCCGAAGACCGTTTGAAAGGGAGATTGCCCAGTAACCGAGTGAGTGTAGTTATTATAGGCAAATTCAGCCCAGGGAAGGAGGGAGACCCAGTTGTCCTTTCTTTGTGAACTGAAGCTTCGGAGAAACGTCTTGAGAGAACGGTTCATCCGCTCGGTTTGCCCGTTAGACTGTGGGTGGAAAGCGGTAGACAAGTTCAGTTGTATCCCAAACTTTTTGCAGAGGGCACGCCAATACCGGGCTGTGAATTGGAGTCCCCGATCGGAGACAATGCTCTGTGGAAGGCCGTGGGCCCGGAAGATATGTTGCGTGAAAAGAAGTGCTAGCTCTGGTGCAGACGGAAGCTTAGGTAATGGTACCAAATGTACCATCTTAGAAAACCGGTCTACGGTGACCCAGATTACTGTGTTACCCTCGGAAGGAGGCAAGTCCACCACGAAGTCTGTGGCAATGTGAGTCCATGGTTCTGTAGGTATTGGTAGAGGTTGTAGAAGACCCCAGGGTCAGCCGCCGAGAGGCTTCTGTCGGGCACATACCGGGCACGAGTCTACGTAAAGTCGCACATCCTGCCGGACTCGGGGCCACCAATAATGATGGTTCAATAGATCGAGCCTCCTCCTTCTACCGGCGTGGCCTCCAATGAGGGAATCGTGGGCCCATTGCAGGACTTTCTTCTGGTCTTTGTGTGGAACAACTATTCTGCCCTGTGTAGAGATTGTGGTGCTGGCTAGTTCGATCTTTGCTGGGTCGATAACATGTTGAAGGGGTTCCTCCTTTTCATCCATGATGGCATTCCGAGAGAGCGCATCCGCTCGAACATTCTTAGATGCTGGACGATATTTGAGGGTAAAATCGAAGCGACTAAAGAATAGTGACCATCGTGCTTGCCTTGGGTTGAGTCGTTGAGCTTGGCTGAGGAACTCCAGGTTCTTATGGTCAGTATAGATTGTGATGGGGTGAGCGGCTCCCTCCAGCCACTGTCTCCATTCTTCAAGTGCCAACTTAATGGCAAGCAGTTCCTTGTCTCCTATACCGTAATTACCTTCGGCTGGCGTAAACCTCCTTGAGAAGTAGGAGCAAGGCAACAAATGCCCGGAGTCGGAGCTTTGAGACAGTACTGCCCCCACAGCTATATTGGAGGCATCAACCTCCACAAAGAAGGGCCTTGATGGATCTGGATGGCGCAGACAAGTGTCCAACAGGAAGGCCTCCTTTAAATCCTTGAAGGCCTTACATGCCTCGGCTGACCAAACGCGCGTGTCGGCCCCCTTTTTGGTTAAGACGGTCAGAGGTGCGACCAGTCGGGAGTATTGCGGTATAAAATGCCTGTAGAAATTGGCAAATCCTAAAAAACGCTGCAAAGCCTTCAGGCCTACTGGTTGGGGCCAATTCTTAATGGCGGACACTTTACTTGGATCCATGAGGAATCCCGTAGCTGAAACGATGTACCCAAGAAAAGGCAGCGACTCCTGTTCGAAGAAACACTTCTCCAGTTTAGCGTATAGGTGGTGATTACGAAGGATTTGGAGCACTTGCCGAACTTGTTGCCTATGAGAGGTCAAATTCTGTGAGTAGATGAGGACATCATCAAGGTAGACTATCACGCAAGAGTTCAGCAGTTCGCGGAGGACCTCATTCATGAGGTGCTGGAACACCGCAGGGGCGTTACACAAACCGAAGGGCATAACCAAGTACTCGTAGTGTCCGTCCCGGGTGTTGAATGCTGTCTTCCACTCGTCCCCGGGATGGATACGCACCAAATTGTACGCCCCCCTTAAGTCCAACTTGGTAAATACTCTGGCTCCCTGGAGTTTATCCAATAATTCTGGAATTAGCGGAAGCGGATAGCGGTTCTTTTTAGTAATGGCATTTAATCCCCAATAGTCTATGCATGGTCTCAAGGACCCGTCCTTTTTTGCCACGAAGAAGAATCCCGCCCCTGCGGGTGACGTTGAAGGTCGGATAAAGCCCTTGGCGAGGTTCTCAGCAATGTATTCAGACATTGCTTTGGTTTCAGGTTGTGATAGTGGATACACCCTGCCTCGGGGAGGAGTTGCCCCAGACACCAGTTCGATGGCGCAATCGAAAGGACGATGTTGGGGCAAAAGTTCTGCTTTTTCCTTAGAAAATACGTCCGTGTAGTCCGCATAATGACTGGGAAGGGTGACGCCGGTGTGAGCCAAGGGAATGTGCTGGACTGGTAGAGACTTGATACAAGATTTGACGCAGTGAGGACTCCATTGGGTAATTTGCAAATCGCTCCATTGGATCACTGGAGAGTGCTGCTGGAGCCAGGGTAGGCCGAGGACCACCGGATGAACTGAGTTTTCCAGAACCAAAAACGAGATCTCCTCAAAATGTAGGATCCCGGTCTGCATGATCAGTGGTGCAGTCTCGGTAGAAATGTGGCCAGGCAGGCAGGTACCTTGTATGGAAGTAATCCGTAAAGGAGGCTCCCGGGATTGTGTGGCCAGGCGGAGCTGATGTACAAGATTGGCAGCGATGAAGTTCCCTCCTTCCCCAGAGTCAATGAATGCCTGAGTCTTGAAAGACCCTCCAGGATATCTGAGGGTTATAGAAACGGTACATAGAGGAGCAGCATTCAAACAACCTAGGAGGCACTCCTCCCTAACTCCTAGGTTTGGGAGTTTCCCGCTCGCTCTTTGCACTGAGCGAGGAAGTGACCTTTGCCCCCGCAGTACAGGCACAAACCCATACTATGGCGGCGCCGCCTTTCTTCAGGTGTCAGGGACGCTCTTCCCAGCTGCATGGGCTCCTCGGATGTGGCTTCCGTGGACGTGCTAGCCCCCCGTGGGCCTGATGGGAATGGGCGAGGAGAGGTTGGAGCCAGCGGAACTAAACGATGGAGAGAACGCCCCTCTTTGGCCCTCTGCTGAAGGCGGCGATCGATGCGGCCAGCCAGTTCGATGAGAGCATTGAGGTCCTCCGGAAGGTCTCGAGCCACCAATTCATCTTTTATCCTTGCAGCAAGTCCCTCTAAGAAGATTCCACGGAGGGCGTCATCCCGCCATCCAACCTCCAGTGCGAGGGTACGGAACTCCAAAGCATAATCGGCCAGGGGCCGAATTCCCTGCCTGAGTTGGAGCAATTCGGAGGTTGCGGAGGTCTGGCGAGCTGGTTCATCAAAGGCTGCCTTGAAATCAGCTACGAAGACATTCAAGTCGTTCAGAGCCGGGTCGTTCTTCTCCCACATAGGAGATGCTCAGTTCAGAGCCCGACCGTCCAGCAGTGAGAAGATGTAGGCCACCTTGACGGCATCCGAGGGGAACTGGTTGGGCAGGAGAGCGAACCTTACGAAGCATTGGTTCAGAAAGCCTCTGCAAGCCTTGGAGTCTCCCGCGTACCGTGCTGGCGCAGGGAGTTGCGTAAGAGTGTGAAGGGTCATCACCGGAGCCGGAACCGGGTCCAGTGCTGGTGCTGGCGGACCAGCATCCATCCGAGCGGCCAGTTGCTCCACAGTGACAGCCAGGTTGTCCAAGACCTGTTGCTGCTGTACTAGCCGTTGAGCCAGTCCGGGAATGGCTTGAAGGCTAGCGAGGTCTGCCAGATCCATGGCCTTTGCAAACTGTTGTAAATCCAGTAGTGGATCCTTGGGCCGACCGTAGATGGAAGACGGTCAGGAGGCAGTTCAGGTCAGCAGGCAGGCAGGCAGGTAAACTGGAAGGCAGGCAGGTAGACTGGCAGGCAAGACTGACTGGCAGGTAGAGTGGTAGGCAGGCAGGCAGGCTAACAGGCAAGCAGCTATCTTGGTAACTGTGTTGCAAAGGCAAGGAAACCTAGGAGACGCCAGGTTTACATTCCCCCAGCATCTGATGTCACAGAAGGAGGTGACGTCATAGAATGAGGCGTGTCACAACATTTTATTACATGTGATTGGGGCTAAATCAGGAAAAATCTTAACAACCTGTCCGTGATATGAGGTAGGAAACCTTTGAAAGTACATTTTCATCAATTTGCTTATATCATAAGTAGAGACAAAAGAAACAATTAAAGTTTCCCTATCTAATATCTGTAATGAAGATTCCTCCAAAAAACTTGTCAAGTTAGCTGGAATTATTGGGGTAACTGTTGAGGTTCTTTTTTTAACAAAAAAACAGGAATTGTTATTTCCATCTGAAAACCCCAGAACCTCAACTAAATACCTCTTAAATGTTTGAAAAGGAATTTCACCTGCAACTTTAGGGAAATTTGTAACTCGCACATTTAAATGCCTAATATTATTTTCTATAACTTCCAATCTTCTAGAACAGGCTGATTGATCTTTTATCAAACAATTACTCACACTTTGTAACGATTTCACATTTATTTCTACTTGTTCTATTCTAGTAACAACTTCACTTGTTTGATTTTGTACACCCTGAAATTGTTGTTGTACCTTTAGGGAAACTGAATCAATTTTCTTTTCTAGTCGATCTATAGTGGCACTCAAGCCGTTAACCAAGTCCCAAATAGCACCTAAAGTTACCGTCTCTGGCCTGATTTGTTTAGGCCTCGCTACTTCTGGACATTCAGTGTTGAGGGTTCCTTGATGTTGAACTGCTGAAATACCAGCTTCCTCCTCATCTTCTGATTCCAAAACGGAGGTGGCTCCATCAGGGGTTAGGATTCGTTCCTCCCCTGAGTTAGATGTTATAACAGCCACTTCATTTGCGCCGCGTTGAGCGGGAGGCGGACGTGCATCAGGGCTTAGAGAGTCCTCGTCCAGGGGAGCCCCTAGTTCTCCTTCTATGGGGCTTCCAACGGGTTCACTGGTACTCTCTTTTTTCTCAAGCTGTGTCAAATATCGGTCAATTTCTAGTTGGAGAAGGGGGGACAAGGGTTTTTGGGGAAACACCCTTACCTTCCCCTTTCTTTTAGGTGGCATACTTCACAACGAGAAGCCGATCGTTGACTTGTGCAGATCTTAGTCCAAAGTCTCAGGAGTTAAAGAGAACAGAGCTACCCACCAATCCAGCAATCCGGACAAAGCCGTGCGCACCCCTTAGGCGCGCACGGCTTGGCTGTGCGCCGGCGGCGGCGGTGCGCCGCAAGGACGCCGCCTTTGAGGCGTGTTTCGGCTCCTCCCTCTGGCTTCCGGGCTTGGGGGGAGGTGGATGTCCCGGCCGAATGTGGAGCGCAGCGAAACTGTCTCCCCTGGATAATACTTTAAAATCGTCGGCTCAGTGTGCTGCAGCAGTCAAAAAAGCAAATAGAATGTTAGGAATTATTAGGAAGGGAATGGTTAATAGAACGGAAAATGTCAATGCCTCTATATTGCTCCATAGTGAGACTGCACCGTGAATACTGTGTACAATTCTGGTCGCCGCATCTCAAAAGTTGCGATGGAGAAGGTACAGAGAAGGGCATCCAAAATGATAAAGGGGATGGAACAGCTCCCCTATGAGGAAAGGCTGAAGAGGTTAGGGCTATTCAGCTTGGGGAAGAGATGGCTGAGGGGGGATATGATAGAGGTGTTTAAGATCATGAGAGGTCTTGAACGAGTAGAGGTGAATCGGTTATTTACACTTTTGAATAATAGAAGGACTAGGGAGCACTCCATGAAGTTAGAAAGTAGCACATTTAAAACTAATCGGAGAAAATTCTTTTTCTCTCAACGCACAATAAAGCTCTGGTTCTTGGAGGAGAAGTCCATTAATGGCTATTAATCAAGTTTACTTAGGGAATAGCCACTGCTATTAATTGCATCAGTAGCATGGGATCTTCTTGGTATTTGGGTAATTGCCAGGTTCTTGTGTCCTGGTTTGGCCTCTGTTGGAAACAGGATGCTGGGCTTGATGGACCCTTGGTCTGACCCAGAATGGCAATGTCTTATGTTGTTATTTTTTTGAGGTAGATAATTTGGCTGTAGAAGTTGGTGACCTTTTTTTAAGCAAATGCTTTTGTACTATGAAAATGCCATTAACACAAGTACCCTGATATCTACTGTTTGTATGGTGGAAATCAGTCAACATGCTGACCATGTTAATATATGTACATATGTACACACACACACACACACTGGCATTTTCATAGTACAAAAGCATTTGCTTAAATGTATTTTTCTGTGATACTGCTGTACTGGTTTAGCTGACTATATGATGCATTAAGCAGGTGCACCACAGCATACGTGCATAATTGTTCATAAAATAATACCATATTACGTGATTATAAATGCAAAATAAACCTGAACTAATTCTACTTTTTTTTTTATGTTCTCAAGAATGTGACAGTTTCCTGGAGAATGGATTGTGCAGCGATAACATTTCCTCACAGGGAGTTTTTAAAAGAGGATCAGGCAGCGACTCTGACATCTTCCACCTGTCCAGTGAAAGCATGGATGATGTGCTCTTTACCAAGGTATGTTCTGTGTTCTCAGATCACAGAATTGTTCACAGATACCGCACACACAAAAGAAATTCTGCTGACTTTGAATGAAATTCAACAAGAGATATTGCCCATGTCATGTCCCAAAATCAATTAATTGTTTTCTCTATCAAAACCACACAAACGTTTGTCGCAAACTTCACACTTCTGTGTGTCATGTAGACTTTTCAATACAGCAATCTAGTTTTTATTTCATACTAGCGGTGCCCGGCCACGCGTTGCAGTGGCAGAGTCAGGTTCTTTTCCCCCCCTCCCCCTTCCCCTTGCTCATATACCTCAGTCACTCATCCTCCTCCCCCTTGGTCACTCACCCCCCCTTTCCTCCCCTGTCCCCACTCCAACTCTCTCCCCTCACACTCACCCCTCCCCCTTTGGTCACTAACCCCCCCCTTCACTCCCCTCTCCCCACTCCAACTCTCACCCCTCACCTCTCCCCTCTGTGTCTCTCCCCTGACACTCACCGCCCCCTTCATTCACCCTCCCCTCACTGTCACCTCTCCCCGCCTATTCCCTCCCCTTTCGTCAGTGACACCGCACCCTCTCTCAATCTCCTTCCCTGACTCAGAGCCCCTCCCGCTCACAATGCCCTCCAAGCTGACCCCCCCCCCGTCTCTCTCCCTTCTGTGCGGTTCTGCGTGGCCCGCTCCCGAAAACGCGAGGTCAGCGAGGATCCCTCCTTGAAGTGCACGTGAGCCGTACCAGATCGCCGCCGCAGCTCCTCCCAGCTGTCGAAGTTCGGCCGGCCGACACCACCACGCCCGATATCGCCACCGGTCCGCCGCTGCTGCTCCTCCCAGCGCCATGTTGGTCCCGCTGTGCCCGACGTGCACCGCTGCTGCTCCTCCCAGCGCCATGTTGGTCCCGCTGTGCCCGACGTGCGCTCCCGCCCGCGCATGCGCAGTACAGCAGCTTCATTTCCCAAGGTACATAGCGTGTATTGCATGTCTGTCCAACAGATGTCGCTGTTTTCCCCACACATATGTAAAAATATGTTTTTCTCTGTAACCGTGTGACATCTATGTAATCTAGATGGAGAAGAACCTTGCCGAAAGTGAAAGCAAGGTTGTGTCCAAATTTGAAAGCAATTGGTGTAGTAGTTTCTGAGATTATCGATTACGTCCAAACTATTTTACATTTTTATTTATATAGATTCACGTGGACTTTATTTTCAAAGATTTTTTTACCATCAAAATAAAGGATTTCTGGTTTTATTGGTTCTATGCCAAAACATTTTACTGATTTGATCCACTTTGCCAGCAGAAGCCCTGTGAGCTTGGATTTTCTGTTTTGCAACAAGATTTTATGTCAGCCAACATATAACTCCTTGGCATTTTTAGATCTTCTTAAATGAACAATTCTAGTAATGAAATACGACCTGAAGCTGAACTAGATTCTTTGGAAATAGTGATACCTTTTATTGTCTCAACATAAGAATTATAAAAAGATGATGATGAGGAGGAGAAATATTAGCTCTCGGGACCACATCTGGTCTTCGACGCTGTGTATCATTATCTTGCTCTAATGAATGTTATCAAAACCTGCAAAATATTCAGTTGACCCTTTGTTTTTTTCTATATACTTTCCTGAGCTCCAGTCTGGCAGCGGTCACTGATGCCTATTGATACATGACATATTTGAGAAAAGATGCAAACATGTCTAAAGAAAAAAAAAATTCTCCAGCTTCATAAAAGTTGAACATTCAGCTCATAAGCAAAATAACTTCATCCGTGTGAGATGAAAATTAGCGTTAGGTTTGTGCATGTGCATCTTCAGATATGTACAGATTGAATTTTCTTTGGCTTAAATTAAATCATATAAGACAGCAGTGGACATTTTCCAGTGGGTGGTAACAACACCGCAGCCCAGACAAGATGATGTCATCGGTCATAAATTAGTTCCAGAGCCGCACTAATGAATGTGGCCGGACCCGGGAGATTGCTGGTCTTGGTGACATCAGCCCTCCCCTCCCTTTGGCCATTCTGCTGTGAATGGTGGGCGTTCTTCCCAGCGCGCAGACAAAACCATTTCTGTCCGGCGATCTCCGTGCTCACAGAGAGCATGAATCATAAAGCTGTTCTGTCCTTGTAATCCGAAGCCTGTTCTAACCACGATCCCAAGCTGCACACCATCTCTGCAGCTTTAAGGAAATGGGAGAGGGTTTTTCACAGCATAAGCGGCAAACTGACTGCCATTTGTGGTTTTAATGGAAAAAATATATATATATATCTTTATATATACATACATACGTATATATTGTCCAAGCATGTGAGATGTAGTTTTGTTTCTGTTAGTTATCGGCTTACAAGGATTAGTCACGGGACAAGGGTACCTTGCTGGGGCATTAAAGACCTGACCCCATATTCATTGATTTTAAGGAGATTTGGGAACTGCTCATCAGGGAACAGTTGCCCCCAGTGGATTAGCTGCTTAATAGTGACAACGTGGAGAAGGAAAAATAACTTGGATGTCTGAAGGGAAATGTTTTATAATATCATTCAGAATCTGGCAGTGCCTTTTTTGGAGTCGGGCGTGTCGTCCTGTGAAACTCACATTTCTAGACCCCCCCCCAAAAAAACCCCCAAAAACATTTCCTCCAGTGGGTTTACACGTTTCCTTTCATGCTGTGAATACGGTTGTGCCGGAGGTGTCATTTTTCACAGTAGCTAATACAGTCTACGTTATTACGATGCCAAACCATTCTGGTGTTTATTCCCAGAGCCTAGACCTCTTATTTTTCCTTTTTTTTTTTTTTCTTTTAATCTTTTCTTTACCTGCTGTCAAAATAGCCAAATTTTGCAGCAACCTTTTCTCAGAAAGATGATTCGTGGTTGAAGTCGCGTCTGTCTTCGTTTCTGTAACTCCATTCTCACACGGTTCGTTTCATGTTGAAGGGCTTGACAATTTGCATATCCATTGTTACGCATAGATTTTTTTTAAAGTAATTTTTGGATGTCTCTTTGTAGTAATAAAGGCTTCCTGCAGCCCATAGCTCTCCCAATTCATTCCTCACCCCCCCATATATATATATATATATATATTTTTTCCTTTTAGAGTGCTGCTTTCCAAACACTGAACACATGCACACTCTCACGAAATATGAAGTCCAGTGTTACACAGCTTTTTCTGGTGGTCCTTTCCGCTGCATGAATGTCAATTGGAAATCTTGTTGGGCTGCCTGCAGAAACCAGTTTAGTTAGCTTTGGGTATATGCAGACTGTAAGCAGTATGCACCAGGGGTAGGCACTCTAGTCCAGGAGGGCTTCCTAACCGATCGGGTTTTCAGAACCTCTCTAATGAATGTGCATGAGAGAGATCTGCATGCACAAGCACAATGCTGTTTTAGGTCAATAATGATATTTGCTGTAGTCTTAAACATGGGTTGATAAATTAATTTTCAAGAGAAAATGAACTTACCTTGGTTATTTCTCAATCAGTGTTCACCTCCATTTTTTTCCTTTATGTATTTAAGTTATGAAGGCGAGAGACTTGATTTATAGCAAGGATCCCAGTTTATAGAAATGAGAAATCCTTGAACACATGGGTTGATGCATGGTCAAGAACTGGAGACATAGCCAAGATGTTCACCATTAACTGTGCATCCCTGGGCAAGACATTTGGTCTCCCTTTGTCTCAGTTTGCCAGGCTGTAATTGGAGGATACCATTGCCCCATCCCCTTTCACCACTTGGAGGTTTTCTGCAGCCCAGGCATCAGAAGCATTCAGGCAGGCTGTACCCCTGAGATGGCTGCATCTGTACTCTTGAAGCACTAAATTGTTAAGCATATCGGAGCCCTGTTTGGAAGAAAATTACTATGTAAACCCATATTATTGCTTTCTGTTTTCTCAAGCACATACAGAAAGTTGTGGATAACGATGGAGCTGCAGGGAGGTAGGAACGCAGGATAAAAGACAATGTTAGCATTGCAGATGTATTTGTCATCTTTAGGCCGCTGCTGAATGTTACAAAAGCCGTTAGTTATGTGAATTTGTTGGATTGCTTTAATTTCAGTCGATGCACCGTGACACAGACCTGAAAATCTCCCTCATGTCACTGGCCCTGCGTCACTGGAAAAAAATGTAGTTTCTATTTTGGGGTGACAAGTTGTGTTCCTCCTCAATTTCAGTTCCTGCTAGGCAGTTAATGTCAGGAGAGGTCATCCTATAAGAGGCATCGTTAGTCAGTGTGAAGAGTCCACACCCACTGGGAACAGTGGTGTCGTGGACAGCTGTGTTTGGGGGTATTAAAACTGTCAAAATCTTTTGTTGTTTTGAATGGTTAATTGGGAAAGGATCAGACCTTTAATCCAACTCAGATGATCAATGAGAAAATAAAGCGGTGGAACATTTTTTACATGAACATCTCTCTCTGCTTTTTAGCAAAAGTTTCACCCTAAAAGTAATCTGCTGCTTGTGGGGGCGACATTGCCAGCAGAAAGCACTGCCCTTAACATAAAGAGTCTGGGAGAGATGAGACAGCGAAACAGTTCTGGCCATGAAAAGATAAAACACCGGAGTGCAGTACCCATGAGAAAGCAGCAGTGCATAATCCCTTCCGAGTTGCATCACATCCTGTTATGGGAATTGGAAATGATTTCGGTTTTGTTCTGGCATATGAAAGACTGGAGGCCGGGGAAGGGGAAGAATGCGCTTTACACTGTGCAAGAAGGTAACTGCTTCTCTGCCGACCCACATTTTTATTAGGGGAATCCCTCAGATCGGTTAACATGCAGCAGACCCCTCTGGGTTCTCCCGTTCCATTCAGACTGTTGTGGGGTTCTGAAAAGTTTCGGGCAGTCCCGTGACGGGCCACGCTCACCGCGGAAGGGCCAGCCGGCTCACGCCCTGTGCCGTGCTTCTCCGCCGCGGCTGGGATGCCGCCGTGCCGATCCAGCTAGGTGCGCGCACGGCGGGAACTTTCCTACAGCGCTCCCTGATGATGTCGGCCAGCCAAGGGGGCTTAAGGAACAGCCGTGCAACTGGTCTGTGCCTCTGCCTTGCAGTGCGTGCTGCTAGTCCTGTTCCCTGCCTTGTCTCCTCGCTGCTTCTTGCCTCCCCCATTGCCTTGCCCTGCCCTGTACTGTCTCGGTTATCCTGCTCGAGTCTTCATACCAGTACCTTGTCTTATCCCATCTGTTTGTCTTTGCCTGACTCCCGGAACTGACCTCTGCTTCGGATCCGGACTGCGGTTTTGCTTCCCACCTGGTACGGACCTCTGCTACAAACACCGGCTTCTCCCCCGCTCTGATCTCTGCCCGAACTGACTCCGTCTCTCGCTGCCTTCCCCGACCTCGGCTTCTCCCTGGACCCTGCCTGCTTGCTTGTCAGCCCTGACCACTGCCTGTACCTGTCTGACCGCTCCTTAAGGGACGCTCTCCTAAGCCCTGCCGGGCCCTGCAACCCAAGGGCTCAACCTACGGGGAACGGGACTGGTATAGGTGAAACCCCGCCCCCAGCTCCAGTCCCAGTCAAGGGCAGGTCCTCCAGCTGGTGGCAGGGGCCTAGTAGGCTGCTTCATCCATGCCTCAGCCCAAGATCTCCCATCCATGACAGGTTCGTTCCTGCAGTTAGTGGGGGGGAAAAAAAAAGCGAGCCTAAAACTCCTCATATTTGCTTAATTGCTCATGACATTTAAATTGTTTTGCTTCTGGTGCGCCTCAAAGTTACTCAGTGGAGCTGTATTGCCATATATATATATATCTATATGCACTCGGGCACACGTAAACGTTTAGGTGCCCCTAGTCAGACTGTATGTTTCAATGAATCTCTTAAGTGACCACAACCTCTGCATGATACAGAGTTAAACATCAATCAGTACAAGGCACAACGCTCTAGTAACAGAAAAATGGCTCTGCTTAATATCAATCACTCCATAATATTCATAAATCATTTTCATAAAGATGCCCTGCTCTGTTCATTCATAAGCCCTCTGTAAAAACCCACGTTTTGAGATACGACATGGGGGAACCTCAGAGAACCCCCCAATCAAACTACTTTCAGTGCTGAGGCATCCGAGCTTATCCTGCCATCACTGGGGGTAAAAACCTTGATATTCGACTAGTGCTTCATAGCCAAATAAAAAAACACTTATAAGGACGTCCATTGTCAGAGCGGCGCTTACCTTGTCCACGAAAACATCGATGCGGGCCACGTTTTGCTAAATTAGTTGCTGCTTCAGGGCCATTTTTCACATGGAAATTCACAGCGACATCCATGTGCCGAACCTCATGTCACCCTTATACCTGAGGGGGGTCGGGGCAGAGGGTGAGGGGGAGAGATTGGGGAGCTGTGGAGAGTGCAAGGAGGAACGGACGCTCCACCTACATCACTGCTTCCTCCCCGCCCACATACACATGATGGGGAAGGGGAGGGGGAGGAGGCAGCCGTGTAAAGTGGAGAGTGCGAGAGAGGAGAGGGACAAAATGTACGTACTCACACACACACAAATCTCCCCACAGATACATCTCCTCTCCACCACCAGCTCTCCTTCCTCCCCACATACACATCCCCCAACACATCCTATCTACACCACCAGTTCCCCCTCCTCCCTGTTAGGATTCTTCCTGCTGTGCAGCCTCCTTACCACCAGAGGTCCTCCGTGAGCACTCCTCCCCTGCCTGGCCCAGCCTTCCTTGCCTGCCCGCCCGCCCTACGCCCAGACTCCAGCATTTAACCCTGCCTAGCCCGTGCCTCTGCGCTTCGGCATCGGGTTCCTTTGGGATCCCTTCTCTAGCCACGCATTTCTTGCCTTGCTTTGTGTGCCTGCGGGCCTTCTGGTTCCCCTCACGCCTAGCGGCCCATCCCAAGCCTTCTAGACCCCTTGCCCAGCCTGAGACTTCCAGGTTCTCCCATGAGGCTAAGCCTCTTCTCTGTTCTAGCCCCTGCCTTTCCCTTTTGGGGCTTCTCTTGCCTTGTTGCCTTCGGGCGTTCGGTGTTCCCTGTTCAGTGTAGTCCTTCTCTTGTCATATTCTGTCTCCCCTGTTCCTGTACTCCAGTACCAGGCTTACCGGCGTTCTGTCCCTGTGTTCTGCTGACACCTGCACCCGGTTCCAGTGCTCCAGCTCCACACTTAACCGCATCCACTACCCACGCTCTCTATTCCAGGCTTCCTGAAGTTCATCCTTACCTCCGTGCATCTCAGTCCGTTCCAGAGATTCAGCCAGTCTCGAACCCCTCAACCCAGCCTCACCGGACCACCTTCACTCGTTCCAGTGCTTCGCTCCCGTGCCACTCCTGGAGGTGGTGTTTACCTCACCTTGCTACAGCCTGAATCCCTAACGCTCCCCACATACACATCCCCCCCCCCCCCCCCCCAACAGATCCCATCTACACCACCGGCTCCACATGCACATCCCATCTAAAAGAATATACATCTTATTTTCAACTCCTCACTGCAAAGCACTTTTTAACATTTGTAAACCTAAAATCCCCAAAGAATCCCATTGCCCAAGTGTATTTTGATTTGGGAAAAGTTTTTAAAAGCAGAATGAATGCCCTTTTCCAGTAGATTACTATGTGTATGCAGTCAGCGTCCAAAAAAACCCCCCAACATGGCTTCCAGCTGTGATCTGAGGAGCGTTGAACCTAAAATCGAGTGGTGCACAGCTGTAATAAAAGCTGATGTTTCTTTGTAGATCAGAATATCTTCCAATTTAAAGTTGGCTGAAAATCTCTACATTTTGAGTTTCTGTTAAATGGAAGGGGAAAAGTAACTTACCTTTTTTTTACAAGCTGATGGTGGCATCTGTGGAAACATTTTTCTCTTCCTAGGAATTGAATGGTGTAGCCGGTTATAGCGCTAAGCCTTTCACATTTCTGAAATCCGGCCCAGATCATGATAGGTTCCGATAAGGCGAGGAAAAGTGCTGAAAGAAATAGAGGCGCAATGGAGGAAAGTGTGCACAAAAGCTGTAGCAATGTCTGTGCTTAAGCCCATCGTGCACGCCGTTCCATGTTCACATTTTGCGGCTGGGGGTGTGTGTGTGTGTTATTTTTCCAGCCCGAGGAGGAACAATCTGCCTGCGACATCGCTAGCTCCAGCTCTTCTGCGGAAGATACGTCGTCCCTGGAGAGGAACTCTTCCCGTGGCAGTGACATCGCCCTCCTTCGTGACCTCAGCCTGAAAAGACACAAGGAGAGCCACAGCCTGGACAGCAGCAGCTGTAGCGGCAGCAGCACAGCCACAGCAGCAGCAGCAGCAGCACCGGAGGGCCAAGAGAGCGGTCATGCCAGCACGGGCGAGATGGACGGGGAGGAGATGGACAGCATCACAGAAGTGCCGGCGCACGCCTCTCTTTCACGGAGCTCCTTGCGGTCGCTGTCTCCTTTCAGGAGGCACAGCTGGGGACCGGGGAAGAATGCAGGAAATGAGACCGAAATCAATCAGAGAAGGTAAGTGTACAGTTTTTAATTTTTTTAAAACACCTTTTGTGTTCTTAAACACACTTGCAGCCTAAGTCTGGCAATTTTCAGGACTGGAAAAACTGACTCAAATTCAGATTATTGCTGATGCGTGTTCTCCATAGATTTGGACATATTTCTTTATTATTTTAAAATATTTGTTACTGAAATAGAAAACATAGTTCTAATTTTTATGCAAAAAAATGTTTTTTGGCTGAAATATATATCCCCTAGTTTTCATTACCAAAGTCCCCTAAGAGTAGAAGTATCATCATCTGTTTCTATTAGCTTTTTACATTTTTTTAATATATATTTACATTTATATATATATATATTTTTTTTTTTTACATTTTTTGAATATATATATATATAAATACTAGGTGTTAAACGTAGGCAACTCTAAAATACATATCTTGATTGCATTAAGTTTTGTGTGGTGCTGGTGGTGTTCCAGGTTTTCATCTCTGAGCAGTTTCTGCCCTCTTGGGTGAATTGTGAGCAGCCACCTGGCTTGTCTTTCATTCTGCCAAGTAGCGCACTTTGTATGTAGTGTATGGTTGTAAATGCATTGCTGCAGCACTTTCGTGTCTTGCTTTTATACACATGAAATAGTTCTAGCGTATTAGTTTAAAGCACAAACTGATGTTTAAAACATCAGAACCCAGACCCAAGCCAGCAAAGCTCTGAATGGAGCTCATCTACATTTACAGTCGTGTAATGATCTTGCTGAGGTATTTGACATCCCTTCCTTAGCTTTAAACTAATTCCCTGAAGTAAAACAAAAGTGCATTAAGCAACTAAAAAAGGAAATATACGAGAGAGTAAAGCTGGTTTACAAGATGCAAAGTACAGCTGCTAATCCCTCATTTAGACAGATGTATTATCTAAGTGCAAAACCTACAAGAAAAGACTTTCTGAGAGCCATAAACTCCATGTATTTGGCAATTACATCTAATGCCAAACAGATGGGTCTAAGACACGTTCTGCATCTGTTGGTGTAGAGTTCAGAGGCTCACAGCTCTGGTCCTCGAGGTCCTCCACCAAGTCTGGTGTTCAAGGGGACCAAAAGGTGCAGGTTATCTGGGCTCTTAGGCAAAGTGCATGAAACCAGTTGCAGTTCTCCTGTAAACCAGGTCTGTTTTTGAACCTTGGCGGCTGGAATTGGCACCTGCCACTTTAGGGAATTGCTGATGATATGGGAGCTCGCATCTGTTCGTTTCAAACAGGGCTGAGTGGGAATCACTGCCTCCAGGGTTTCAGATGATCAAGGGCTCGGCCTGTAATTTTTTTTTATTTCTAAGCTTACTTTAGGCAAACATTGTGTGCTCTCTCTCCCTTCTCTTGTCCATCATGGTAACACCAGTGGTGATTTTTTTTGTCAGGTCACCGACCTGGGGCCTTTTTGAAACTTCCACTTTTTCTTAGCAGGGAAAAGGAAGAAAGGTGCAGACTGCTGCTGACCTGGACCTGATAACCATTTTTTTATTTGTATAAAGTAAGCTACCACTGGGTAATATTATGCTGTGGTGGGTTCTTAATGGCCAGTAGCTGATTATATTGATGGTGCTTTAGGTGTAGCATTGTGAGGAATATCTTTTATGATTCATATTACTGTCCCATCAAGAAATGGTTCATCCTCTTTTCTCTAATTCACTAATGTTTTTCATACATTATCCTCTCTGGGAGGTCGTTTCATGTAGTGTTTCATCTAATCCCATGTGATTCACTGACCGCTCTTCATGATTCGTTTTCAGTTCAATGCGATTTCTGGGGGATGTGGTAAAGAAGCCTCCAATTCATAGGAGAAGGTATATAGTTAACTATCTAACCACATTGTATTTGAATATTTACTAACACTTTAGTTCAATGTGAACAAATCTAGGATTAGGTACAGTAACTTTGACAATCAAGACAACATTCATTGTAACATTATAAGTGCAAACTTTTGATACCTATATTTGGTGTTACTGTGTTAGCAACGCCATTAACTTTAGTCAACTCCTCCAGTAGTTAACATGCGTACTAATCCATGTATTGCATACTTAATCTTGTCTGCTCTACTCATCAGCTATCCTTAAAGGTACACTAGTTACCATGGTCCATTCTTCTGCACTTCATGTCACTGGCCCATGCACAAACCCGTTGAAATCCCTCAGTGTGTATACCTTGTGCTTTTTGTTGCAAGGAAATTGAGTATTCATGATAAGTGCACTGTGAACCACCTAAACTCTCCTCTATCTAAAGGTTTGGTAGAGTTCACCCCCCCCCTGCCTGCATTCCCATCTCTAAAAGACATGCCGGTCCATATTGAATTCATGTGCCATTTTAACTGTTTGGCCAAGAGGCATATCATTACAGTGCAGTCCTTAATTGCACATCATGCTTTCTTTATTGTATCACATATTTAGGGAAAAACAATCACATCGAGAGCTGCTTCTTGTAGAAAACTGAACGTTTTCCTGTAGAGCCACACTAGTTTGTGGGTGAATCCTGAGAGAATTCCTTGTGAAAATTCTCTTCTAGTATAGCACCCCCGCGAAACTGTGGGGCCTTGATATCCATCTTGCCATTGGTCATGCTCTCTTTCTTACAGGAAAACTTGCTCTGTCTTCAGAGCAATCATATATTTATTTATAAACATTTTATATTCTGCTTTTTCCTAATTTAGTCTTTCGGCAGATTCTAGTAAATATTACTATTAAAATTACTATCCAGATTGCAGTGAATCAAATCAAAGACTCTAGACATGAGGTTACAGCATGTATGCAGTACGGCTAATGACGAGGTAGATTGTAAGAAGTCATCTAGGTTGAAATAGCTTATATGGTAGATAATAAAGGGTCCAGTGGGTGAAATGGGTAGCAGGAATACATAGAGTAGGTAAACTATAATAGACAAGCACTTTGTGCCGAGTTTGTAAGAATAAACCAAGTAGGAGTAGCCCAGTGGTGGATGAGGTTGTGAGCTCCTGATCAGGAAGTTCTGGCATTCAAGTAGAGGGAAGTCTCTGCCTTGAAATCTAATGGGCTTGGCCCACAATTCCAGAAACCCCAGGTTAAACCTGGCTTCAGTGGGCAAATTTGAATAAGTGGCACCATGCATGCCATATAATGAGGCTTTTCTGTATATAAAAGCATTGTCTGTATGATAACATTTATTCATGCACAAAAGATCAGGGGCATCTCCATTTATTCTATTTTCTACCAGTTTTTCTGGAATATTTATTAGGCCTTTAAGCTATACTCTTTGGGAAACAAGGAAGGGCGGGATTTCCGATTTGTGCTTTAGATTTTTCAAGATTATCACAGACTTAGATTATATTAGATGGATATTTAGGTGTTGAAAATGCTTGCACCCCAGCAAAATACAGTACACGAGAACAAAGGCAGATGACTTGGAAGATATCAGTTATTACTCTAAAGCAAAAGTTGGAACTTTTGTGGTCCAGGTTCTATAACGAGAGATTTTTGTTTTTAATATACTTACCTCCTTAATCAAATAACATCCCCCCTGTACCCCCCTTCCCCAAACTTCTCCCACACTCATCACACAGTAATTGAGTGAGTTTGCTAACTCTCCTGACACTCGTGTGGTGGTAGCTGTTAGCCCTCTCAATCCATCATCTTATCTTTGTGTAAGATTTATAACAAAATGTCTATGTTGCTGGGAAGTATATTCATGCTTTCAAATGCTAAGCAAGGTGTCTTCCCAGAGACAGAACACTTTTTACCATGTCCGTGATAGCCATCTGTACAATCCATTAACCCCCATCCTCTTGTCATCTCTTCTGCTGTTCCCAGTATGAGCTGGTGTCCCTCTGATGCACTGTGCATTCCCATGGGAGGTGAATTTAATTATAGAAGGTACAGTATAATTACATGTGAGCCACGGAAACAGCATAAGGGGGGCACTGCCAGTCCATCCTGAAGCTTGTGCTTGTCCATTTTTGCTTTGCTTCAGCTAAAATGCAGCATGCACAAATCCAGCTTTTGTTTTTGTTTGATTCTTTTATACCGTCATGCCCTAAACCTAAAGGGCAGACGTGAAATGAGTGCTACAGTTTTTAGCATGTAGAAAAATGTAGTATTCTTCAGCTTACATTTCTTGACATAATAATTGCTAAAGTATAGGAAGCAACTGAAGCAACCGAATGAGAGTCTAGAATAAATGGCACCACTAGATTAACAGATTGTTGGTGTGCGTTTGTGTTAAATGTATTTCCTCATGTAAAGCAATTTGGCTGAATATTTAAAGTATATCTCATATTCTAAATTAATAAAATGTTTTACAAACGATAAAGTACAGCTGATCTGTCATTCCCCAGCTTAGCAATAGGTGATGTGCATTATATGAACAAGAAAAAACTTTATCTGATGATCACTGTCTAACAGTTATCTATTAAAATTGGGATTTCAAGCAGACTTGCAAGGTTATTAGGTGTTTAACTTGAGTAGAATAATCTTAACGACAGTGCCTGCCCAAAGAAGCATAAATAGATTTGCATAGTTTTTAAACTGTTGAAAGGCCTTGTCCGTCATATTTGCTTTGAGAGCAGTCTGCCACACTAATGGGTTACAATTCAAACAAAATTGAAAAAGGTTGCTGAAATTTTGGCACCTTTGAGAAGAATACTACTGAATGATCTTAGCCACTGTGAACGTTGCATTGTAGAACCCAAAGCGCCTGTGCATTTTGACCCAAGATTTTATAACCGCTTTAGCTTGCAAAGCAACGCATGTGTGGCAGCAGCTAACAAGAAAAGATATAGCACGCCCATGGTTGTGCCTTATGGTGGTGCTTAAGTCTGTCAAAGCTTTGGAAATGGATATGGGAAGCCATCTTATATGAAAGCATAGTCTGAATGTAGCTAACAGTTTCTTGTGTTTATCTTAAGGCTAAAGCTTGATTTTACTGTGTAGTAAATTTGGAAGGATTTTTGGTACCCAGTTTATACAATTGATAAGTATGTTGCCATGACATGGGCTTAAATGTCATATGATAACCTTTAGAAGTACTATGGTAGGGGTAGGCAATGCTGGTCCTCGAGTGCCACAAGCCAGTGGGGTTTTCAGAATATCTACAATTAATATGCATGTTGCATGCAACGGATGCCAGTGCATCTCATCACTATTCCGTGTGTGCAATTCTTGAGCGCCTGATGGGCTTGTGGCACTCAAGAATTGGAGTTGCCTATCCCTGTACTATGCTAGTTTGACTGTAGACACATGAAGTAGTTTACCATGATGCCAGTGGCTAGGATGTGTGTCCTTTATAGCTGTTCTCAAATATTTTGAAATTAGAGGATTACTTTATTTGGATGTGTGATGACAACAATAAATAGCAAATGTGCATCCATAAAACACCCCAGCTCTTTGTATGACCTGTGTGGGAAAACCCATGCCAAGAAAGGACTGTTATTTTTCATCCACTTCGAACAGTTTTGGGGTAAAGAATGCGGAATACAAGCATCTGTAAGTAAATAAATGACTAGCCCTTCCGCCACTACTTACGGGTCTGTGGCTAGTTAGTTTAATGCCTCATTTTGTTGGGCTAAGGTCCTTCCTATTAAGAGAGTACATTACAAGTAAATATGGGCTTGATTTGTTGTGATTACATCACAGCGCCCATCTTTGCATGATTGTAGTGCAATAAAGATTGAGCATCACCTCTCTAGTGCTGGTGTGCAGAAGATAGATCTGCAGTTTGATGCAGCAGTGAAGATCGTAACACAGACATCATGTGCACTACTGGTCAAGTCTCCCAGGCAATTAATTTAGGTGCAGATTTGTATTTATTAAGGTTAGCCATTAATTAAGTTGTCATTTGCATGTTAGAACCATTTCTTGCAACTTGCCTGTCTTGAACTCTTGTCTCAATAGTATTCCCAAGGATTAAAATTGAGAAGCTGGCCATTAAAGGGAATCCATTAGCTTCGATGCACTTTTTAACCTGCAGTCGTTTCCACAAGCACCTTGATGATGATGATACAGCAATGTCACTATCTGTAGTTAGGGAAACGGAAGGAAGTGAATTATGCCCTAGGCTGTATCGTTTTTTGACCGTTTTTTTCAGAACAGTAGGAGGAACATGGCATCTTGCAAGATTAAGTGCAGCTTGTGTTCCCATTCAGGGAAATACCAAGTTGGTAATTCATGCCGCCACCCCCTTGTCAACCAGCTTAAAAATCTTGAGGAATAACACGCAGAATGTTGCACTTAGTTACAGCCTAGAAGGTCTGGTAGGAGATCCTGAGGACAAGAAGGCGGCTTCCTCCTCTGCAGAGTCGTCGTCCCTGAGTTGCACGGAGCTGATGCGAACTGCACTAGCAGCCAGCGACGAGGATGGTTCTTTGACATCCCTCACAGAAGAAGGCCTGGAGCAGAGAGAAGTCAGAGCTTTCAACCATCAGGTAAAGCCATCACTTTTTGGGTGAGACTTAAAATAGCAATTTCTTAAAAAAAAATTAGTAATAATAAAGTTACTTTATCAGCAGCCAGTAATCATGGTTAGAAAGTACAATTGTGAAATCAAATAATCTCATTGACTTAATTAAAGTAATTTAAGTACATTGTAACAATATGGAAATCTTCATAAACTTCATCACAGTAGCTAATCCCAGTTTATGAGGGAGGGGGGTTGTCATATTTTATGACTCTGCGTATCAGGGCAAAGTATGCATGCAATTTCTTACTGCAGACGTTACACCAAATTCTCAGAGCGAAGTTATGCGCACACCGTCACCTTGAGAGTTGTACCAGTAAACGTATGTGCTCAAAGCTGCATCTGCTACTTTCAATATAGGTTGCAGTTAAAAAAAAATAATAATAATGCGAGTAACTTCTGACCAACCCCAGAATGCTTTGGGTGATAAATTTTAGAAGGAATCGTTTATGTGGGTGAATAATATCGACAGAACGAATACAAATTCACCTATAATTAAATCAATGAGACTTCAGATAAATAAGTTGCATTAAATTGCGTAATATGACCTCATATTATAAGAGATGCTGACTGCACTCATTTACGGTGGTTTTCGGAGGTCTTAATTGCGTCAGATTTTATAATCGCAGGTCACATACGTGGATTACTCCTTTTTCGATATATATTGCAGATAAAAACCACTTATCTTCAAAGAGAGAGCATCAGTCACTCTTCTGCGGCAGCTTGAAATTGTTTTGATATCTGCATCAGGGATATAAAAACGAACGTGTGTTAGTATATCTAAGCCTAGTAGAAATTTTCAAAGGCGATTAGTGAAAATGATGTATTAATTAGAAGTCGATATACCCACGATGACATGCTGGACATCAGAGTTCTTGTAGAGCCATCACAGCGATGTGAATGCCATCAGTAACTAGGGCCTTTACATAGCACGTGCTGCACAGTTGTTAGAGTCTCATTGTGAAATGAATGGGCACATAAACTAAACTAGTTTTTATTAAAAAAAACAGGTCTTACTTGAGTGTACTGGGTTTGAAATTTGTTGGCGCCCTGGCATCTAGGAGTGACACGCAGGCACGGGCCGCCAGAATTTAATGGGGCTCGTGGTCCTTACCTGCAGTCATATTCTGTGTGTCTTGTGTCTGCCAGAGTGATCCTAACCACACGTATCTGATAAAGACGCGCAGCAGCAACTGGGTTTGCAGGGTCTGTAATTGTAAGTGTAAATAAAATTCAGTGAGCTATATAATAGATAAAAAGAGTCATTCGAAATGAATGTATCTCATCCCCAACCTCAAATACAATAACACCCAAAAAGTGAAGGGTAGTTTCAACCCACCCCCCGCACGCACACACCCACTCCCATGAATCTACCATTCATTTGATGACATTTTTGGCTTTTCCTTACCCTACTGTACAGGCTCTCCGAACGTCACAGCCACGAGGATTAAGTTATTCCACCTCGGCTCTGTCTTCTCCGCTAACCAAGTCCATCTCCCTGATGACCATCAGCCAGCCAGGTTCAGAGCGTGAGTATCCTGGACTTGCATTTCCTTCCCACACTGGAGGCTGATAGGGAGCTGCCGAGCCAGTCTTCCTTTCCCAGGGAAGCTTCTTTTTCTATTTTGCTTTTCGGCACTTCATAGCATTCGGGTACTGTAGGTTATTTCTCTGACCCCAGAGGGCCCAAAAGCTAAGCTTGTACCTGAGGCAACAGTGGGTAAAGTGACCTGCCGAAGGTCACAAGGAGTGGCAGTGGGATTTGAACCCTGGTTACCTCGGTTTGTAGCTGCTGCTCCCTCTCTGCGCACTCACTTTTCTCCCTCTCTGCGCACTCACTTTTTCTCCCTCTCTGCGCACTCACTTTTCTCCCTCTCTGCGCACTCACTTTTCTCCCTCTCTGCGCACTCACTTTTCTCCCTCTCTGCGCACTCACTTTTCTCCCTCTCTGCGCACTCACTTTTCTCCCTCTCTGCGCACTCACATTTCTCCCTCTGCGCACTCACATTTCTCCCTCTGCGCACTCACATTTCTCCCTCTGCGCACTCACATTTCTCCCTCTGCGCACTCACTTTTCTCCCTCTGCGCTCTCACATTTCTCCCTCGCACTCACTTTTCTCCCTCTCTGCGTACTCACATTTCTCCCTCGCACTCACTTTTCTCCCTCTCTGCGCACTCACATTTCTCCCTGGCACTCACTTTTCTCCCTCTCTGCGCACTCACATTTCTCCCTCTCTGCGCACTCACATTTCTCCCTCTCTGCGCACTCACTTTTCTCCCTCTCTGCGCACTCACATTTCTCCCTCGCACTCACTTTTCTCCCTCGCACTCACTTTTCTCCCTCTCTGCGCACTCACATTTCTCCCTCGCACTCACTTTTCTCCCTCTCTGCGCACTCACTTTTCACCCTCTCTGCGCACTCACATTTCACCCTCTCTGCGCACTCACTTTTCTCCCTCTCTGCGCACTCACTTTTCTCCCTCTCTGCGCACTCACTTTTCACCCTCTCTGCGCACTCACTTTTCTCCCTCGCACTCACTTTTCTCCCTCGCTGCGCGCTCACTTTTCTCCCTCGCTGCGCGCTCACTTTTCTCCCTCGCTGCGCGCTCACTTTTCTCCCTCTCTGCGCGCTCACATTTCTCCCTCTCTGCGCGCTCACATTTCTCAGGCACTCTCTTCCTTCTTCACTTCAGAAATTACAGCTCAAGCACATAATTTAATTTGTCAAACTCTAGTTTCAAAAGACAGTATGAATGTTTTTTAATCATATTCTTCCATGATTTGAAGACACGTACATGATTTTTGAAACATGAAAACTTGCATTCCAGATGTAATCCTTTTCGTCAGTAAAATTGTTGGGTCATAGAGTTCTGGGGTTTTTTTTTTTTAACTGTTTTACTAGGATTTTTCACTTACTCATTTTAGAGAGTCTTAGGAAACCCTGAAAGAGTTAAAAAAAAAAAAAAAAATTACAAGTTTTATTTTTTTTTTTAAACTTAGAATGCGCGCTATATATACAAGGGCCACTGTTTAATCGCAGGGGAAAAAAACCCCGTGCTTGCCACTTATTAAATGTTATTTAAATGTGAATTGGTTTGCAGCACTTTGAATATTGTGCCGTCCTCTGAAAGTTCACGTCATTACTTTTCCAGTTTATCAGAGGGACTAGTTCTGAAAAGAGTGGAACTGTGCTACCATTTCAACAGGGAGCCTTTCTAAGCCACTGCAATTCATATTCCATCTTATTTTAATATCGGTGCTTAGAAAGGAGTATTTTAAGCATTCATAAGAAGAAGAAATCGGACTGCTTTCATCCTGTATCCTGCCAAACCAGATTATTTAAAAGGAGTGCGATTAAGAATATTAGACCTGTGACGCAAATAGCTAGTGAGCGTACGATAAGTCATTAAGAGGTCCATATTCAGCAAGCCGGTGAGCGGCTAAATTATCCTGGCAAAGTTATCCGGATAGCTGTA
Organism: Rhinatrema bivittatum; assembly: GCF_901001135.1. Lineage (NCBI taxonomy): Eukaryota > Metazoa > Chordata > Amphibia > Gymnophiona > Rhinatrematidae > Rhinatrema > Rhinatrema bivittatum. The sequence goes on along the minus strand of NC_042627.1, from coordinate 71,347,409 downwards.
GCTGATCATTCCCGGGGAGACATCTCCTGCTGAATATACTCGGCTGAAGATACCGGAGAAGCTTTCGCCAGGGTCACGTTACGCCTGGCCCGGTATGTTTGAATGTAGCCGGTTAAGTTTAAACGGCTAATATGCAAAAATCTAACTGTTAAATGGCAGAAAACAAACCAAAGGTAAGAGACCTAGGGGGAGGGGGCCTGCTTGCCCGATTCTCCCTCCCACCAGCCATCCCACAAAATGAGTAGCAGCTGACGTCGAGCATTGCGCCCGACCTCCCAAACCCAACAAAAGCTTGTAAAAAAAATAAATAAAAAGCTGTGGGCCCCAGCAGCCCCCTCCTTATCCCTACCTCTGTCCCCCGTCCCCCCCCCCCCCCCCACCTTACACACAACCCCAACCTTCCTACACTTCTCGGCCCTTCTGCCAAGACCCCCTCACCCGCTGGGATTGCAGTACGGTGGCGTCCAGCGTTACGCTGACAGCAGCACTGGAAGTGTCAGGTGCAGGACCTGCGCAGGCTCTTTTCAACATGAACCTCCATTTCTATTGCTGGGGTTGCAAGTCCTCAGATTGTAGGTAAACCAAAGGAAAAGTGAATAGCATGCCAGAAATTAGTAGTAGCTTAATCATTCCTTTGCTTCCTTTGGTTCTTGTTACCTGATAATTTTCCATTAAATACATATTCTTTCTATCATAGCATGACATAGTTCTAGAAAAAAACTGTTGTTAACAACGAATCTATTATACTAAATAATGAGCTGCTGTTTTACCACATAAACTTAAGTAGAGGTTAATGTCGGCTGAGAACTTATTGCCAACTGAACCTCGGACATCTGTTCCATATGTCAGAGATATAGCCAGGCAATTAGGCACCGATGGCCAAATGAAAAATTGCGTCATCACCCAATACCCAACACATAACATCACGAGCTGGGAGAATCTGTTAAAGATTTGGTTTTTGAATTCAAAACGTGAGGTACACATTCAGTACCTAACCAGCTAGGAAAGTTAGCCGGATAGTTTTATCCAGCTAATTTTATACCACCTCAGTAACAGGTGAAACTTATCCTTCTAAATTAGCCAGATAAGTCTAAATATCACTACTTATCTAGCTAAGTTAGCCAGATAAGTAGCTCCTCCCAGTTACTCCCTCATCCTGCTCATCAGTTAGCTGGTTAACGACTTAGCTGGATAAGTCGGAACTTATTTGGCTAAGCGGTGCTGAATATTATTATTTATAATCTGTAGTAGACATAAGTGTGACCCTAGTCCCAAAATCGTGACATTGATATTTGTATAGATGCAATCCTTAACCTCTACCCATTTGATTAGTAATCTCTACCTTCTTAAGTAGCAGGGGCTGAAAAAGGAGTGTTTGCTTTTAAATCATGATGACTTCATTCATGACCCATCATGGTATAAAGTGTGAGACTCATAAGGGAATTTGTTCTATTTTGTGGGGATTTTACTGTGTTTAGAGTTATCAAAATGACCTCGACTATTTTGGATAAGTAATTTTTGAATATGGCACAAATATTTGATTCTGACGGACAGTATTAGAAATATATGAATATTTTTAAAACTAGCTGTTTCAAAAGTCAGTTAAAGAAGTATGTTTTTGGCAAGTGATGATTAAATTATAAGCCACTAGTATTGTCCAAGGACTGGGAACACTGTGAAGTATAGGGCGTGCGTAATTGAGATATATGGTAGTAGGGTGTGCATGCTGAGTAGAGGGGATTGGATAATTCAGAGAGAGAGAGAGTGGCGGAGCTGGAGAGTACAGCCAGAGAGAGGGGGAGAGGTCAATCTTTGTTTGTGGTAGTAGACAATGGATTGGGGCAGAGCTGGAGAATACAAGGGAGAGAGAGGGGCGAAGATCAATTTCTGTGCAGAGATTGGGGTGGAGCTTAATTTGCATTCCTGTGATGCAGGTGTGGGGCAACGTTCCTCTTTATTATAGTTAGAAATGTTCCAGTTCACGTGGCTACCTGTGCCTGCTTTTCTTGCAGGTAGAGTTTTGGTTGTGAAATGTGCATGAAGATTTGAAAATGTCATCTATAATACGGTACCTACCCTTCCGGTCCTAATTTAAACACTGCCTTGGGAACACTGCCTCTCAAGGTGGCTAAAAGCACATGTGTTGTCGAACCACCCTGTGCACCTTTAGCCACATGGATGGGAGGTCATTTCCAGAAAGCCAGTATAGGCTGGTAAAAAAAACCAAACCAAAACCCAAAACATATTTTGACTGCGGAAATAGCTTTGAAAATTTCCCTCATTTATTTGTTGTTTTTCATTTAAATATAGGTAACAATATTTCATGTTAGCAGGAGGTTTCATCACTGTTTTGTCTTTTGCAATTTGCCAAACTTGCTGATGGTTTCTCAAAAGATGAAGAGTTGTGACAGTCTAATTTAAAAGTTGTGGCAGGTTGTGTGTAGTAAATCTGTTCAGTAAAATACTGTTACGAAATTCTTTCACCACATACGGTGTGTGTGGCAGATGGTACATGAATAACCATGAATGAGACTTTTGTAAACCGTTGTGATCTATACATGGAACGACGACATATAAAATATCTAATAAATAAATACATTATTGGCTTTGTCAACACCTTAGCAATGTGTTTGAATCCTATAACATTCGCCATAGTGTGTGTTATAATAAAGCAAAGAAACTTCTTTCGGTCACGGAGCACAGCAACAGTCTTTGCTGTTTAAATTCTTGCAGCATGTCCCATACTTTCATTGCTCCTTTGTCCTGGTTGAAGTTTCAAGGTCATTGGAGTTCACTGTGACTTCGTCAGAGATTGAGCTGTTTCCCTATTGGTGAACGCTTTATCATGTGCTGCTTGTGCATCAAAGGCATGATTTGGTCTGACAGATGAGTACTGAACTTTTAACAACCCAACCTACGCTCTAAATGCTTTTATTAGCTAAATTTTATTCCTCTGTACATTTGCAGCAGGCAATCATTACTGTGAACCCAAAACCTATATATGAAAAGATAGCGAGTCAGCATTCATGCACAACTTTGCAGATAAGCTTAGCAGAAGCCCTTAATATTTGAACTTTTTCATCTTTTAGCGAATATGCTGTGGCTAATCGACTCCAATATGCAAATCATGTGCAGAGCAGGGTGAGCTTGGAGTTGCCTTTCAATAATTACCTTTTTAAGTTTTCCACTGCGCTTTTGCTTCACCCGCTCTCCCAAATTGGAAAGAGCTGTGACTTTCCAGATGTGTCCCTTAGCAACAGGAAGAGCAACAGCCTAAAACCCCAATGGACATGACCTATCTCCCCAGTCTGTGTTACAGAGCGCCCTGCTCTCCCTTCTTTACCGCAGCAGTTCGTATTTAAAACAAAACAATTTCTTGGCACCACGTTCAGTTGCTAACCAACGCTATAAATAACGCACTTAGTCACAGAACACAGACCTGTGCGGCGTGCCAGAATTCGTGGCAACTTAAGTCTTCTGTTCGTGGGAAAGTCCGTGCTGAGCTCGCCTAGGGAATAGCACATTTGCTGCCATCATCAAAGATTATTTTGAAGTGCAACAGTTTCTGGATAAAAACCCTCATACGATTGGTGTTACAGATTTCACCGAGGATGAAAAATGATAGCTCGTAAAATATTTTCACGAGTTCTCCGCCCTTCCTGTCTCCCTGCCCCTGAATGCAGGCAAGTTGAGGCCAACACGTCTTTCCTGTTAGTTGAAACAGAAGCACTCTAGTTTGTAAGAAGAACAAGGTTGACCCAGAAAGCAAATTTAGAAAAGAAAAATAATTCTTAACCTTTCTCCCTTTTAAATTTTCAGGCCTTGATGGCTGCCTTATTGTTTTCGATGCAAGAAAGTATATATAATGTTACAGCTGCTGTTGAAGTGAGCAACTCGAGTATAAATTTACTGAAAATGCACAGTCCCCTTCTAGTGGAAGTCTCATGCTTCCTGAATACCGTGCAGCTGCACCTACAAACAGAGCTGGTGGTGGCCGGCAAGTGAAAGATGAGAACGTAGAGATATGTGCAACAGCCTGTTATGGAAGAATGCAGCTCAAGTTATGAATGTAGTCTATGCCAAATAAGCCATTCGCAATAGATTCTGCTAAAATAGAGTAAAAGAGAGATCCAGTTTTATTATTGGGAAAAATAAAATTGTAGTCCGCCTTTCATTAGACATATTCCTAATTTCCCAAATGGGATTTTATTCTGTCGTGTAGCCTACAAGTGATTGCAATCAATGACACAACTGCATGGCCACCGTGGAGTCTGGTTCTGTTTTCTAGATGAAGTGGTGGTGACATTGCTCTCTTTCTGTCTGCTCCAGTTTATACTAACAATGCAAAAGCCTGCTTGCTTATCCTTGCTCTGAAGCCTTTAAGGAAATAGATTGTTTTTTTTGGCTTTGATTTGGATGACAAATCATCGTTGTTCTGTTACACTTTTCCTGAATTCAGTGGTTGATAATGGTTGAAATATATACTTCCAAAGAGCTGGGATTTCACTTCTGATTTTGTGAATGGAGGTGAACTGATCTGGTACATTTTAAACCATAGCAAAAGTTTATCATCAGCATGAGGCAGAGGGAGGGGGACAGAGGGTAGTATCAGGGTCAGGATACAATTACCCCTCAAAAGATATTTCACCCTAAAGCCCCAAGATTTGTTAAATGTTTGGTTTCCCAGCATTTAATATCATACCCTTACTTTCTCCTTTACCTATTAAAAACTCAAGCTCCTTCCTCTCTCCACCAAGTAACCATTTGGATTTACCATTGTAGGTTCACAAGATATGGAAGGTGCTAGGCTGCATTCAGTTCTGGTTAATAATAACAAATAGTTATTGTGCCTTTATATTGAGTATATTTCTAGTAGCCAGGCATACACATAGTTAAGAACATGATCGTAATTGTCACCTTGGTTGGATAGCCTCAGCTGAGGGGCCTTGGACTTGAAGGACATGTATCACGAACAATCTTCTTCACAGAATTTGTCTCCCCACATCTGGCTTAATGCACATGTGTGGGGCAATAATGATGATTTTACTCTGGCAGTGCCTGTGCTGTGACTGCTTAGCAGACAGCTGAGGGGGCCACGTTTCCAGTTTTATGAATCTGGCGCTTTTCTTGAGCACCAAAACTCCAATGATGTGAAATGCAGTAGAGCCTGGGTGCTTCACCTCCCTGAATACGGAAAAAGGGATTTCTTAAATCACACTACTGAGAAGCACCATTTTGTAGGTTCACCTATACATTAAACCAAACTGCTTATTAAAATATAACCTGAACAATTATCAAAAGATTTTTCTCAACCTGCTTTGGAAATTCATCTCATTAAAAACAGTTAATGGAACAGCTCCCCTATGAGGAAAGGCTAAAGAGGTTAGGGCTGTTCAGCTTGGAGAAGGGGGATATGATAGAGGTCTATAAAATCATGAGAGGTCTAGAATGGGTAAATGTGAATCGGTTATTTACTCTTTCAGATAATAGACTAGGGGGCACTCCATGAAGTTAGCAAGTAGCACATTTAAAAAAAAACTGGAGAAAATTCTTTTTCACTGAATGCATAATTAGGCTCTGGAATTCATTGTCGGAGGATGTGGTTAAAGCAGTTAGCATAGCTGGGTTTAAAAAAGGTTTAGACAAGTTCCTGAAGGAGAAGTCCATAAACTGCTATTAACCAAGTAGATTTAGAGAATAGCCTCCACTTATTACTGGCATTGTTAACATGGAATCTGTTTACTATTTGGGCATTTGCTAGGCACTTGTAACCTGGATTGGCCACTGCTGGAAACAGGATGCTGGGCCTGACCCAGAATGGGAACGTCTTGTATTCAATAAGTTCTTATGTTTTCTAAGGGGAGCTGAGCTGCTATGTGTGTTCTTCCTTTTATTAAATGTGCCTGTGCTTATTTTCTCTCATGCATGCTCTAATGCCTGCTGTTAACCTGCTTCTCAGCCAAGGGACGGAGTGGATCATGGAGGCGAATATCCTTCGGTGTCCCTAGAAATAATTTTCCTTGTGGCTCTTCTTTCAATGATGAGGAGTCATATAGTAAGTAAAGAACGCATCTGTGATATGTCAATTTGACGTTTCTTTGTACAGCATTTGAGTAACATCTGCATTGCATAGATAGATGGGTGTGGTTCAGTAGTCTCACCTATCATCCTGCTTGAGCGGCTTCACTGGTGAAATGCAGACTTTACAGTGGTTTATGCTGGGCTCAGAGCTTCCCGGGGCTGGGGACATGTCTTCCTGATTTTCTTCCTGGTACAATTACAGTAAATCTCTACAATAATACAAGATGCATAAATCTAAATCAGTTTCTCTGCCTTCTCATTTCAAGAGATGGTGGCGTGATAAAAGGGCATTTCACCGTATGCCGAGGCTCCTCAGGGCCCCAGTCTTTCAGATACTTTCACTTCTGATACTTATGCAATGCTGAATATCAACTTCCATTTTTCCATTCCTTTCTCCTGTTTTATTGGACCCTTTTTCTTCTGGCCCTTAAATATTTTATTCCTGTTTCTATACACAGATATATATTTTTTTAGAATTACAAGGGGTATAACCTCTTGCTATATCCATGCGTCCTGGTTTAAAAAACCCCCCCTTTGTTCCTGCAGTGGTCATGTTTACATCTTAGCTGTGTGAACCTTGCCCTGCTTTGTCATTAAAAACGAGTCCAACAGCTCCCCCTATTTACTAAGGTTCATAATGCTGGGAGCGATTACATTTTACATTTTTTTTTTAATTTTAATTTTTTATTTACGTTTGTTTCATTTAGTTATGTAAACCGTTTTGATTAAACTTTGTTTGTAAAGACGGTATACAAATACTTTTAAATAAATAAATTTCAAACACTAACATCTTGTCAAAAAATGGAATAGAAATCAGAACAGTAAAACAAAGGGCAATCTTAATGGTTTTGTTTCACTGCCAACTGACTTTAGCATGTATTGTGTTCAGCACTGCACAGTGCACTAAGTGCAGTTTATAACTGCAAACAAGTACGTCACTTTATTTTTACCCAATTCCCTGGCCTCACCAGTTGCATAGCTCATAAGACTGCCCTAATTGATTAGGGAAACACTGACCATGTGTACATATTCATGAACCTCATTACCTTTAGCTGCACTTATTGCAAAGGAATGCACTAAATGTTAGTACAAAAATATTTGGCTTAGTTTGGACTGCTGCTTCCCAAATGTAGACACACAAGCTGCATCTCTAGAAAAGTAACATTTTTCTGTTAAATATTTAATTTGTGCCCTCTTCACTCAGTTAATCTTTATGTATATAAATTTATATGTGAAAGTAGTAAGAGGGTGATTTTCAAACAGCACATGTAAGGAAGTCGACAAAAACAGACCTTAAGTTACACCAGTTTTCAACGTGGACGTGCACACGTAAGTCAGCTTTGAAAATTATCCCTCCCCCCCCAAGCTACTCCACACGAGTTGCGCCTGCTGGTTTGTGCACGCAGATTTTTCCTGATAAGTTGCACACGTACCGCCGCATTTTTCTAAAGTTTGCGTGCATATCCAAACCCCCTTCCCCAGCTCCACCCAAGGGAGCACCTCCGCGCAGTCCAGGTAAACTTATGCGTGAACATGACACGTGCGGGCAAGTTTGCCCACCATTTAGGGAGGAATTTTCTAGACTATGAGCTGAGATGTACAGTAAATACTCCGGATGCATTGCCGCCCCTCATCTGTAAGGTTCTGATGCCACTGTTCACACCAGGTACCCTGACCACCATTCTGCAATTTCAGCTCCAGCTCTTCATGCAAAATAATGTTTGCCAGACTGTAGATGAGAAAATGATTACCTGTCAAAACTGATTTGTACAGGTTAAAAGTTAGAATTTTCTTAAGACTGAGAGCGTGAACAGGTTTTTCTGTCTTCGGAGTGTGGTAATTATAGGCTGTTGATGGAACTTGTAGGTTTCTGCCTTTGTTTTGTACTCTGTGAAGCGCAGCAGAATTGTAGCGGCTTCTGGAAGGAAGCAGTAGTCCCTCTTATCCTAAAAAGCTGACTGAAAACAAAGGAAGGCTGCGTTGAAATCTGAATGTTCTCTGTAGCCCTGTATACATTCGCTCTCTTCCCCCCCCCCCCCAATTCATTCACTCTCTTCCCCCCCCCCCCAAATTCATACCCTATGTAAAGCAAAATGTTCCCCCCCCCCCACTCCCATTGAAGATAACTTTTCAAACATATGAAATAAGTGCATCATATATACATATCATAAAATGTGTAACTGCCCCACAATATATACTGTACATGTGCACATATGCTATTATGCTAATGTTTACAGTGCATTGAAAGCAAGTATTTCAATGCATTGACTGCACATATAGGGTCAGATTTTATAATCCACACGTGCGGGGTACATTTGTGCGTGTGCTACCCAGCGCGAACAAATGTACACACGATTTTATAACATGCGCGCGTTGCCGCGCGCATGTTATAAAATCCAAGGTAGGCGCGCGCAAGGGGGTGCACACTTGTGCACCTTGCGCGCACCGAGTCCTAGGGGAGCCCCGATGGCTTTCTGCGGCCTCGGAGGGAACTTTCCTTCCGCTCCCACCCCCCAGCCCTACCTAAATCCCCCCCCCCCTACCTTTTCAGGATTTACACCTGCCTCTGGCCTCCGGCTGCCGGCGCGCCATCCCCCAGCACAGCCGCTGTGCCGGAGGCCTCGGGACCGCCCCCATCCCTGCCCCCTTCCCGCCCCCTTTTCAAAGTCCCGGGACATACGCGCGTTGCCGAGCCCATGCAAAATAGGCTCGGCGAGCGCAGGAGCAGGTTTTAGGGGTACACACGTAACCCTTTGAAAATCTGCCCCATATTTCCTACCTATTTTAAGATCATATATGTGCATATTTTACGCATGAAATTAAAGTAGAACTTGCGCAAAACCCAGTTTATGTAAATAAGTCAGCACATTTTAAAACATGCACTTGTAATTGAAATTAAGCAGTTTTCCAATTGCTCCACCAGTTTGCCCAGTCCTTCTCCCCAGCCAATAGCACATAATAAATCTGATGTCAATTACACCAGATAATTAGCAGGTGTAAAATTCCGCAAGTAAGTTGCACAATGCCACACATAAGTATCTTTTACAATCGATACGTATGTGTGTAATTGTTGCCTGCACCCCAGGATGCTCCCCAGACTTCCTGTATGTTACAGGCATATATGTGCACATGAATTGTTAATTCCACATAAGTACTTTTGACTTTTGATTGTGCAAGTACAGGCTACTTATGTTCATATATGCTCATTTTTATGTGCTTACTGATCAGAAATTTCCTCCATTGTCTTATAATATATGCAGATTGGGGGGTAATTTGCAAAAGGATTTATATGCTTAAAACTATTTTACATGCAGACATGCACTTAAAGCACATAAATGCTTATGATGTATACTTCTTTTACATGCGGAAATCCTTTTGAAAATTGGTAGGACTTCGGGACCTCTTCAGCCTGGCTTGCTGGTTTCATTTAGTTTTGAGAAATCAGGTCATAAATCAGATGAAAACTCTATGCTATAGAGTAAAATAAAACATTGGATACTTGTATGTTCTTTTTCTTTCTGTTTGCTTAGTGACGAATCTTCCAGGTTCAGAGAATAGGTTGGATCAAAAATTGTTCTTTGCTGTTCATACCCCGGATCAATCCAGACAAGTGAGTTTATGCATCCCTACCAGCAGCTGGAGGCAGAGAACAAAACCTTTGAGGTACTGCTACATAACCGAGAGTACCACCTGCAGCCCCTCAGTATTTCTCTGTCTCCAGCAGATGGTAGAGGTGCAAACCTGCAACCTGGAGTTTGATTAAAAAAATAAATAAATAAATAAAAAGGAAAACAGAAGATTCCTGGAAGTCTTCCCGAGGCGGCAACCCATTCTGAGGGCAGGAGTGGCCTCTGTGGCTGATGGCTTGGCACGGCATGATCCGGACTTCTGCCAGAGCTGTGGTCTCAACGGCAGCTGCGAGGAGACTCCTACGGCTATGAAATTCATCGACGGATGTACAGCTGTCTAACCTCCCCTTCAAGGAAAAGCGACTATTTGGAGAGGATTTGCAGGCAGTTCATGAAGCAATTGGGGGAGTTGACTAGTCGTAATAAGTTGCTCGAGGACAAGAAAACCCCCAAGAAGTGTTTTTCCTCCGCGAGCTCGGTTCCGAGAAGTGAGCAATTGGCGGCATCAGTTTTATCTGGGCACTACTATTGGCGGCAATAATTGAATCTTTATAACGTTCATCCTTAATGCTTTATGCTGAATGTGGCTTCATCTCTAGCCATATCCACCATCAAATATTGCTCTGTTCTTTCTCTCCCCTCTTCCAGTTCCAAGTTAATTTTTCCCTGTTTTATTGTAACTTTCTCACATCCTTTTTCTGATTCCCTGTATTTAAAAGTTCAAGGTTCTTATTGAGAATATTGTTTATTACGCTACGTTATGCTTTTCACACTTTGTTAATTGTAAACCGGGTTGATGTGATGCCTGTCATGAAACTCGGTATAACAAAAACAATAAATAAATAAATAAATAAATTATCAGTGATGGCTATATTGTAACTTTTCTGTGGATACTTCGGACTAAGTTACAAGTTGACAAGACAAGATACGTTTATTTTTCATTTATTTGGATACAATTCATTTAAATTATTACGCAGTTGCCATTGAGAAGATTGTGGATACGTATTCATCTATTGCACAAATGGCAGTTGCGAATAATGAAAAATTGCTGATTTTATTTGCATAAAAAATCATTTAAAAAATTTTTCTTCAAGTCTATGGACTATGTGAGAACATTAACAATGACCCATGATTATTTATAAGGCTGAGCTGTAAAGTGGTTACCCACTCCTGATGAAGCCTAGTATGAAGGTCTTCTACTTATTTTCTGACATTTCTTGAGGTTAGCTGGTCTAAGGCTGTTTGTATTATTATTTCCATGTCATTTTAAATCGAGAGCACATCCTGGCGTCCATACTGGTTAGAACCTCTTGTAGACATCATACTATTATAATAGCGGCCAGTTTTCATATAGTCTGCATAGCCCTTGGATGCTTTTATGTATATTTTATGCAGATTTTCAAAAGGAAGCATGCAGTGCTAAAAGATTCTTCATACGTTACACCCGCTGTTTAAGCAAGTGGATTGAGCAGGGGCAAAATAGCCCACCGAACCACTGAAAATCATTTGTGCCAGCTGAAGAGTGTATTTTGGGAAGAAGATCTGAAAATACAAGAAATGTGTTTAGAAAAGATGAACCCCTTTCATTCCAAAAAAAACCCCCAAAACAAAACTGTAACACTGTAAAACAATATAAGACGTGGAATACTTCCAAAAATAAAGGAAACCTAAAAATAAGACCAAAAGAGGAAGCAAAAGTGCCAAGGAAATGCAGACTTCCTGTTTTTTTTTAAGAATCCAGCTAGTGCTGTTGCCTTAAAAGCTGGTTCAGAGCGATGGGAGCAAAAGAACCAATCAGCCGACATGGTGAAGCAGAACACCTGAAGCGACCATCGCTTCAGTTTGGTATTTGAGCTCGTTAGGTGCCTCGGCATCAGCCGTTTTCAAACAAGTAGCACACCCGGAAGACAAAAAAGTCACGAGTACCTGACAGCTAGCTTGTGACGTGTCTGACACACTGTGGTGTTTGTGGGTTTAGGGCATGTCCACGTATGTGCAGATCTACAAGGGCAGCTTATCTGCTGTGATGTTTGAAATGGGACATATATATATATATAGAGAGAGAGAGAAAGCTTTTTTTGTTTTTTTTCACTTGATGACTTTGGTGAGATGCAGGAAATGCACTCATTTCTTGAGAGCTGTGTTTTATGGCAGCATCATATACTCAGAAAATGAATGTCCCACTGTTGCATTTAGATAAAGTTAGCTCAATGGCACAGACTTAGCTGCCAAAGAGGAAGTGGCCATGGCATCTGCAGCTTTATTGAAATTCTCTTGCTACTGCCTTCAAAAGGCACATCGGAGCACTGCATGCTGTGCCGAACAAGTCTGAAAACTTGTATGTAAAAGGAAATTAATGAAAGCGTAACTTGTTACCACTGATTTTACTGTTGAGGAAGCAGATAATTTGGGAGGGGGCTATTCCAATCTAATCTTGTGGTGCTACAGGAGAATTCTGTGCACTTGGTGAAAATTATTTTGACAGTACAACATTTTTTCCTTTTTTTGTAAGATTTTTCAGCTCTGCACTCTAGATACATTCCCCTGTACTAAGCATGATCGCGTATTTACTCCACATCTGTAGTTGTAGATTTACTAATAAAATTGCATAATATTCCCTTCAGCGTCATCCCTATTTTAGTCTCCTGTGCAATGGACAGATCAGTGATTGACATCCTCTTATTTCCATTTTTTTGCAGATAACAGATACTTTGAAGGTCCAAGCACCTCCTATGCAGAAAGGTAGCGTATTTGTCAGCCCATCCCCATTTACTTTTCTCTCTTTTAAGAGTTATCTATCGCTCACTCGTCCAGTTTCAAAAAATGCCCTGAAAAGATGCTGAAAAGACGTTCCCTGCTCATAGCAAAGCTGGTCCCTGAAAATTAAAAGGAGAGCTGTGCTTTCTGTTCCAGTAGCTTGGGATAATTTCTCTGGGACCTTTCAGTGTTTGGGAGTCTGGCTTCTCCTGTTCAGACTGGAGGGATATTCGTGCTTCATGGCGATTTATGTATTGTTCCAAAAGATACAATGTATTCCCATTGTCACAGGCAGAGTGTGCGGTGTGAGTGTGAAAGCCACGCCCACTGCTGTCAGGAACTTCCTAACCTACTCCATGTCCTGTTTCACAAAAACATAATAGAATACATTATCCTGAGGAGGAGGTACATAGTCAGACCTGTTTGTTCCAAGCTTGGTTTGTTCAGAAGCCTTCATATTCATATATATATATTCACACACAACACACATATAGATATAATTCAATTCACTGTTTTGTGATCCAGATACAAATTTCTTTACATACCGGTACGGATTAGATATGTCTGACTGTACATATTTTTATTTTGAGCTTTTAAAAGTATTCAATGTAAGGCACCAAAAAGCAAACAGTTTGGAAGAGAGCATTCACTTTCTATATCTTCTTGTTTTACATGCATTATAAATATCTACAGAGCCCAAGGTTACCTAGAATATGTGAACTAGAATCATGAATGTAGCTTTCTAAAATTATTTGCTTTGTCTCAACAAGTTTTCCAGTTTGTCACTTTCTGCTATTAACATTGTTAAGAAATTTGAATAAAATGAGCAGTCCATATCGACTACAGCATATGCAGCATCTCTCTGTGTATGCATTTTTCTCATAGCGGTTGATATAACTTTCTGGAAGCTTCCTTCCCTAGCTCCTATTTGGTAATCACAAAGGAGAGTGGCAAATTTTTATTTTTAACAGTAGAGGTCATACCCACACTGATTTAAGAGCACATAGGCTTTTAATAGAAAGAATGACCTTTAGTAATAGGGATTACTTCCTGTGTCGTGAACTTTTCCTTTTGCTTCTGATTTTAGCTGATGGAAAGGCAAATAACTCTTGAAATCTAGTCACAAATGTATTCTAGTTTCAGTAAAAATATCCCTGTTACTAAAGGTCATTCTTTCTATTAAAAGCCTATGTGTTCTTAAATCATTGTGGGTATGACCTCTACTGTTAAAAATAAAAATCTACATATTCTTACCTACTAAAGCCTTTCTACATTATCTTCTAGTTTAAGAGTTTGCACCATTCAGCAACAATAAAATATCCCTGCTTTTTCTGTTTACCTAGTACTTCAGCCGGGAGCCGTTCCCAGTTACCACCCAGTCCATCCCAGAAAGATGTAGATGGGAAAAGTGTAACTAATATCAGTCGCACTTTTAGCTACCTCCGGCACAAAATGTCCAGCCACAAGAAGATCAAAGTAAGTCCTTGTTCATGTCATGTAATATTTTTTTGGGCCTAGTGGGAATTCAACACATCAAGCAGTGTGCTGAACTCAATATGATTTCTGTCCAAGGAAGCATCCCTTCGAAAACAATCATCAATTCATCTCCATCCTCAAAAAAACCCTCCAAATATTGACAATTCTGAATTCTCAAATTACTGCCCCATCTCCTCCCTTCCATTCTTATCCAAAATCATTGAAGCTACCATACTTAAACAACTTACACAATACGTTGAAGATAACTTTATCCTGGACCAATATCCGTATGGTTTCAGGTGGAATCATGGCTCAGAAACTCAACTACTTCGAAGCACTGACATTATTCACCAAGGATTTGACACTAGCACATCTTACATACTAACATTAGTAGACCTTACTGCAGCTTTTAACACCATATTCATCCACCCTTTAACTACAATAGGTCTCAGTGGTTCAGATCTCTCTGTGTTCAAATCCTATTTTCAACACCGATACCAACAAATCCGCATTTACAACAACAGATCTACATGGTTTCCCACTACAACCGGAGTCTTACAGTCCTGTTTAGAATTTACCTAACCCCCTCCGTACTCTGCTTTCATCGTTGGGTGACATCCAGTTCTTTCCTCTGAAGAGCACCTGGTCTGATACTTCATGCTTCATGTCACTATGCCTATCAACAATAAAACTTGGCTGTCTCATAACAAACTAAACCTCAGTAAAACTGAAATAATTGTTCTAGGCCACCCTTACCTCAATTACAGATCCCCATGAATTATGATGTTTGATAATCAAACAATACACATCTATCAAAATGCCTGCAATTTAGGGGTGAAAATCACTTAGCAAACCACGGTCACCTACAATTTTTTAGTTGGACGAATAGGTAAATATGTGTTAGTTATATAAGAAGTACCTTGAAGTCCGAAAATCTCATATTATGAACTCAACAAACCAAAGTTAGTTTGACCCTCATAATAGGCTTCATCGTATAGTCTTGAAAACAACTTTAGAACTCCGCCTAACATTTAATCATCGGTCAATCACTGTTCAATTTTTTAAAGATTTTTTTTCATTTCCCATTAATTGTGCAATTAAACTGTAATCCATACAATTTCACATGTTCTGTGTCTATAAATAATCGATTGGAACGAAACTGGAAAGATGTGGATAAGTGATGTGGATAAGTGATGTGGTGAAGTTATTTGAATAATTTTTCCAGTTTCATTCCTTTTCGGACTTCAAGGTACTTCTTATATAACTGCAATTTAGGGGTGACACTAGATCCAACTCTGTCTCTATAACCACACCTCAAGACAGTAATTCAGAACACATATGCTAAACTGAGGTTATTACACTATATAAAACCTCTCCTTGACTAAACCGACTTTCGAACAGTATTACAAGCCCTGATACTTACAAGGATGGACTACTGCAATTCACTTTATATTGGCTTACCTCAAAACTCACTCAGATCTGTACAACTTGCCCAAAATTTGACTGCAAGATTAAGGTACAACACCCATATTACTCCAATTCTTGAGTCACTTCACTGGCTTCCTGTAAAGGCAGATACTATATAAAAATATTGACAACATTCCATACCCTCCTTCACAATGTCATTAGCCTCTGGACTAGTTCATTCATATATTTCTATACACCCACTAGGAACCTAGATCATCAATCCAGTTCCTCCTAAATATCCCAACAGCTAAGTATACCAGGCTAGCAGCCACACAGAAACAAGCTTCCTCCATTGCTTTGCCAACTACCTGGAATTCACTCCCACTAGAAATACACTCCATTCCATATAATAAGGAACTCAGGAAGGCATTAAAAATGTACCTATTTACTCAGGTGTTCCAAAACAAGACACTATAGACAATACTGATGTATGTGGCTGATTTTTATTTTAATGTATGTTCTTATCCGCTTGCTGTTTGTGATTTGATGCATTGTGAACGTGACTTTGTAACCCGCCCCAAACTTTTGGAGGGTGTAGGATATAAGTAATTTTAAATAAATAAAATCCACGTATCTAATGTTCTGAAATCCAAAAGTGCACATTGTCTGCTTCATGCATGTCAGAGAGATATACAAACATCGTTCATACTGCGGGTTGTTGCATTGGTGGCAGCCTTGTGAGAAGTTTTGTTCATTGTTTTCTACATTCACCTGCCTAGTACATACATTTTCAAATGCAGAACTCATATTAGCAGCATATAATCTGTGTATTTGAGACTGGAAATCTGCAGAAGTGAAACTGGAGAAAAGCATGTTTGCATTTTCTTGGGCATGATTAACCAGTTTTCTAAATAAAATCTGATGCACTAGGGTCAGCCCCGTGATGTATATTGCATTGCAGACGAACTGGTTTTGATTCCTGAGTCAGGTCATCTGCTCTATGGGTATGGGCCTGCCGCAGCTGGGGACGCTGTAGAGGCAGTGTTCATAGCCCCTGGGGACCAGGGAGCCCTAGTCAGACACATGATTGCATGGCCCCCAGTTGAGGACTTTTATTGAGAAGATTAGGCTTGCTGAGTTGGGGACAGAATAGAAAACAGTGAAAGTAACACAATGATAATATCAGAATAAATACATATCATTGGAATACATATTATTAAATTTGAGATGTAACTTCCTTTCTGATTCCAATCTTTTGTTCCTATGCTGTTCCAGGTAAACCGTTGTGATGTGCATACAAACATCGGTATAGAAAAGCAATAAATAAATACATAAAATAAATAAATATTAATAAAGATGACTTTCTGGATTTAGTCTTGGAATGTCTTATTTGCACCTAGCAATTTAAGACACAAGATTTTGGTTTGAAACTATCACCTCACATCATTATCTATACTCATCTTTAATGAGACCAATTGTAGCTTGTCTTGATGATCAGTTTTTTAGATGCCTCTATGAAATAGTGCTTCATAATACCCTGCAGTGCACTAAACTCATTAACAAAATAATAATCCTGTTTTTGCAGCTCTTTCTTCCTTGAATTTTATTACACCACCAATAGGACATTGTGCAAATGAAGCTAGTTCTTGTTTTTGGGCACAGGAGATACGTTGTGTTGTCATCTGTGAGTTTCGCCACAAAGTTGTCTTTTAAAGTACTTGAGGCATCTCAGACAACTGAAAGCTTAACATGATGTAACTAAAAAAAAAAAAAAAAAATCTTATTTCCTGTTCAGGTTGTCTCATCTACCAAGTATAAACTGAACAAATCTATTAAGAGAAGGTGCTCCAGTTTTTATATTGGTATAATGGTTTATAGGCCTCTGACAAACAGAAGATCTGATCGAAGACATCCAAAAGGTGGGAAAGAAGTGCGAACTGTTGCTCGTAGGAGATTTTAATCTGCCAGATGTGGATTGGTGGATTCCATCTGGGAATCTACAAGAGAGATAATGGATGCCCTTCAAGGGACTCTGCTCAAATAAATGGTAATGGAACCCATGAGAGAGGGTTTGATACTTGACCTAGTGCTCATTAATGAGGATAATGTTTCTAATGTCCAGAAAGGTGCTTACCTGAGCATCAGTGATCATCAGACGGTAGGATTTGGAGGGTGTAGGATATAAGTAGGATAGGATACAGAGAAGCCACATGAGGATCTGAGTTTTGAATTTGAAAAATACGGTCTTTGTTAAACTGGGGACATACTTAGCTGAAGAAATAGAAGACTGGGAGAAAATGGATGAGATGGAACAACAGTGGACCAAATTAAAAGAAGATATTATAAAGGCAACACATGTCTGTCAGAAAAGTAAATAAAGGTAAGATGAAAAAGAGACCGATCTGGTTCTCAAAGGAGGAAGACAGGGAAGAATGCCTGGTGAAAGTGAGGGAGACGAAGAAATAAATCAGGAAAGCAAAAGGTCAAGGTGAAGAAAGGATTGTCAAAGAGGTCAAGCAAGGTAACAAAACATTTTTCAGATATATCAAAGAAAGGAGGATGGCTTGTATAGTAAAATTGAATGGTGACAAAGAGCAATGTATGGATAAAAATGAAGAAATAGAATTATTAAACAAAAACTTCAGTTCAGTGTTCACTAAAGAAGACCCTGGCATTGGACTGTTGCTGATTGATAAGACCATAGATGGAAATGGAGTAAGATACAACCCTGTTTAGAGTAGAGAATGCATTGCGAGCGCAGAGGTGTGGTCGCTTCTGACAAGAGATGTGAGCCCTTGGATCACCACGCCGCTCAGGGAGGAGCTCCGAGAGCACTGCGAGAGGTGAGCTGATGCAAGCATGGGGGAAGCAGAACAAGGCTGGAAGGTACTGACCCTCCACCAGACCTGCACGCTTCAGGAAGACCAATGCAATGGTGGTCTTTGAATGGTCCTCCGACCATTCCAAGGCCTTTCGGACCTGCCGCTGGATAACGGCAAGAAGCAGCAGGCTGGACGGAGGACATGGGCAGACAAAGGCCTTGAGACATGGAAGACTTAGGACATAGACTGGGAACTTGGAAGACTCAAGACGTAGGTTCAGGACTCGGAGGACTCAGGCAAGGTTTCAGGTTAAAGAACTGGGTGAGTACTGCAATGCAGCAGTGCGCCCTACACAGCCGCCCATGGTGGGTCGCGGACCATGCTGGATGCGGGGCAGACTCCAGACGAATACATGGAAGATGAAGCTAGAACATGGCGAAGATTCAGTAGAGGCCTGCACCGGGGCGCGCCCTACACAGCCACCTATGGCTGGTCACGGACCACACTGAAGCGGAGCAGGTTCAGACAGAGTCTTAGGCATGGACGGACGCAAATGCAAGGGACTCCGAAGACCAGAACAGGATTCAAGCTCAGGATTTACGATACAGGATTCTCAGACAACTCAGGATTCCAAACTCAGGATACAAGCGGAAGTCTTCCGGAGGCTTGCATCCTGAGTCTTTGTCCAAGTACCTATGTCTTCGTCTGAGTATTCGTCCAAGGTCTTCGTTTGCCTCTGGCCTCCAACCGGCCTGCCGCTTCTTGTCGTTACCCAGCGGCAGGTCCAAAAGGGCTTGGAACGGTCGACGGACTGTTCAAAAGACCACCATTGCGTTGTTGGTCTTTCCGAAGCGTGCAAGTCCGGTGGAGGGTCAGTACCTTCGGTCATCATTGTCTTCATTCCAGTCTTGTTCCTGCTCCGGATTCCATCGTCGGTCTTCAGCCCAGCCTTGCTCCTGTCCAGCCCATGCTCGGGCATGCCTCGCCTGTCTCGGCACCTCTTCGGAGTTCCTCTGGGGTCGAGCCGTGGTCCAAGAACACACAAATGAAGCTGGGAGCGGCCTCCTGGCTGCTTAGGAGGTCGGAAGCGCGGCGGTCCGGGCTGCGGGAGCGCGGCAGCGGCGGCTTCCTGGCTGCTTAGGTGATCGGCAGCGCAGCGATCCAGGCCGCGGAATCATTGGAAGGTCAGTGGCAGGTCCTGACTGCCGCGAGATGGCTCCAGTGTCGGTGGCCTCCAGGCTGTGTCGGAAAGGCAGCAAGGCAGAGGTGAGAGGCTGCTTGCAGTTAGCCCCGCAAGCAGAATCACAATAGAATGTATTGTAAAAACTAGGAAAACAAAGTGGACAAGACATGGTGCCAGATGAGGTACATCCCAGGATAATAAGGGAGCTCATAGATAGGCTGGTGGGTCCGCTGAAGACCTGTTCAATAGATTCCTGGAAATGGAAGTGGTGCCACGAGATTGAAGAAGAGTGGTTGTGGTCTTGCTTCACAAGGGTGGTAGCAGAGAAGGGGCTGGAAACTACAGGCTGCTTAGCCTTACCTTTTTGTGGGAAAATTAATGGAGATGCTGCTGAAGGAAAGGATAGTGAACTATCTACAATCTGAGGCAGTATGGATTCAACAGGGGGAAGGTCCTGTCAGGTAAATGATTGATTTTTTAGACTGGGTGACTAGAGAGTTGGACCAAGGAAAAGCACTTGATGTGATTTACTTGGATTTCAGCAAAGCATTTAATACAGGCCCACATAGGAGGCTTGTGAATAAAGTAGGAAACATGGGAATGGGTGCCAAAGTGGTGGAGTGGATTACAAACTGATTGACTAACAGGAGACAGCGTGCAATGGTAAATGGAAAAGAGAACGGTGTTATTCCAAAGAGAGAATGGTGTTAAGTGGAGTGCCACATGGATAAGTTTTGGGACCAATTATGTTCAATATCTTTGTGAGCAACATTGTGGAAGGGATAGAAGGTAAAGTTTGTCTATTTGCGAATGATTCTAAGATGTGCAACAGAGTGAACACGCCTGAAGGAATAGAGGGAATGAAAAGTGATTTAAAAATGCTGGAAGAGTGGTCGAAGATTTGGCAGCTGGGTTTCAGTGCCAAAATGTGTCAAGTTATGCATCTATATGTGATGGAGGCTAAAAGACTAATGTGCATGGACTGAGAGAGGGATCTTGGATAATAGTTTTTGGCGATCTGAAGGCAGTAAAGCAATGTGACAAGGCAATAGCAGAAGTCAGAAGAATGCTGGACTGCATAGAGAGAAGAATAACCAGCAGGAAAAAGGAGGTGATAATGCCCAGGTGAGGCTTTGCCTGGAGTACTGTGTTTAGTTCTATAGCCCGTATCTCAAAAAGGATAAGTTCAGGGCGGAGGGAGTCCAGAGAAGGGTGACCAAAATGTATGGGGTTTGTATCAGAAGATTTATGAGAATAGTCCGAAGGTTCTAAATATGTATGCCCTGGAAGGGATGAGATGCAGGGGAGATATGATACGGACCTTCAGATACCTGAAAGGTTTTAATGATGCTCAGACTTTGAACCTTTTCTGTTGGAAAGGAAACTGTAGAACTAGGGGTCACGATAGCAATCTCCTGGGAGGAAGACTCAAAATCATCATCAGGAAATATTTCTTCTCAGAGAGGGTGGTGGATGCCTGGAATGCTCTTATGGAAGAGGTGGTGAGAATGAGAACAGTAAAATTCAAAAGGGCATGGGATAAACACTGTGGATCCCTAAAGACTAAAGGTTGGAAATGAAGGAAAGAGTGCATGGGGGTCACCTGCAAGGAATGGCAGTTAAAGAAGGCACGGGGATTACCAGCCTTAACCAATGAACTTTGATGCTTATGATGCCGTACAACATTGCTGTCTGCTATGACGGTGGGAATTGGATTCAGAAGACAGCCAGTGCTGGGCCCTGACTTAAGGTGGGCAGGATGATTCACTAGTTTTTTCCCAAGCTTCATTTGCACCAGGGTGAGCGGCCTCTGCCTTAGCCTTCTACTTGGAGCGAACGGCAGGCCAAAGGCAGTCTACGCATCTCTTCATCTCTTTTAATAAGAATAGATTGGGAGTTGTGGTTGCTAAGCAGATCCTGTCCAACTGGCTGGCAAATTGAATCTCCTTCTGCTATTCTCAGGCAGGACTGCAACTTGGGGTCATATCAAGGCTCATTCGGTCAGAGCCATGGACAAAATTTGCAAGGCTGCGACTTGGCATTCTCTCCACACCTTTGCCTCTCGCTACTGTCTGGACAGAGATGTCCGATGCGATAGCAGCTTCAGTCGGTCTGTCCTCCAGAATCTCTTTCAGCTGTAAAACCCAACTCTCTTACCTATAGCCCATTGTTCGGGTTCTGGCTATCTCCCTCTGTTACCAATAGCACCAGTGATGTTGTGCCTGTTGGCATCGGGTTAGGCACCTATTGGTTTTGTTTGTTGCTCAGGAGCAGCCTGTAGCTAGGGAGTCACCCATGGGTGAGGACTACCATCCTGCTTGTCCTAGGAGAAAGCAGAGTTGCTTACCTGTAACGGATGTTCTCCTCAAACAGCAGGATGTTAGTCCTTACAAAACCTGCCTGCCACCCCACAGAGTTGGGTTTCTCCTATGTTTATTTTATTTTTTCATAATTCTGTGTATCGAGACTGAAGAGGGACCCCCGCATGGACACGTGGACAGACATGCTCAATGTGCTAGTCCAACTTTGACCTAAGTTTTCCATGCCAGGCTCCATTCAATGATGTCAACCTATGAGGACTAACATCCTGCTGTCCTAGGAGAAACACCTGTTACAGGTAAGCAACTCTGCTTTTTTAAAACTCTATAAAGAACAAAGGAACCATATGAACTAGATTACGGTATACACATTTTTCTATTACTTTTGCAGTGAGCAGGTTGCAAATGGTTAACTGACTGTAAGGAAGCCCTCCTTCCTGGTCTCTAGCCACTAGCTTCCTCTTGCAGAGCAGTGTCATGGCAGCTGGAACCAAGGCAGCCTGAGACGAGCATGCCTCAGTCATAACAGATCGGCTTCCTATCACTGGGAGCTGAGGGTGGGGGTGTGGGGAGAACATGCCATGGGGGAAAAGTGAGTTGCCCAAAATTACAGTGACATTCATAGGACATAAATACGAGGAGGTAAGACGCTACTTTTTTTTTTCTTTAACAATTTGTGTTTCACCGTACAGAAAAATAACTTCACTAGAATTTAAACGTAAAAGCTCACTTTTCAGAAAATTGTTTGAAGTATTTTAAGGCACTGTTTTTTTTTTTTTTTGTTTTTTTTTAAAGAGGTCATTGAGTTTAGAGGAATCTATTTTAGATGTGTTAAGTATTTGCAGCAAGCTTAAAGAATTGAGTTCTTTAGCTCAGATAATTTTAGCTGAGGAATACATTTATCTGATAATTATGCTCCCCCATAGTATCTTTTCTACTGACAGAATGACTGTAAGCACCTGCATATTTAAACTGTTTTATGTTATACCTTGCTCAAAAAAACGTTTCTCAGTTTCCTGTTTGTGACTAAAGACAATGTTTTTGTTTTTGTTTTTTTTAACTCTCGCTGATATTTGGAAAGGACAGGCATCACCTCAGGTCCTCAAATAATTAAAAACCAGCAGTGGCCTTTGTTATTACACTGGTGGATGTTCACTAGCAACTGAAGTTAGCTGGGTTTTGTGTCTTTGGGTGGACTGAAGTGTCTCTTGATGATTTTTTTTCTCTGCTCAAGTTCCCAATAATGCTGTCAAATTCTGCTCTCCAGTGATAGTTATTTTAGTTGACATGAGTGTGTTTCCCAACCCTCTCCTACAGGCACACCTATCCAGTTGGGTTTTCAGCATTGCCACAATGAATATGCATGAGAGAGATTTGCATACACTGGGTCTCCATTGTATGTAAATCTATCTCACACACATTTATTTTGAAAATCCTGAAAACTCGACTCTTTGGGAAACACTGCTCTATGGGAATGTGGAGAGCAGAGGGTTTTAGCACCAGTTTACATGGAAAATAAAATTGCTGTTTTTCTTAACACTAGTACTTCATTATCCCTGTAAAGGTAATTTTTTAAACAATGTGGATTATAATATTACAATGCACACAAAAAAAATACCAATCAGTTATCATAATTAAAACATCAAAAAATTAAAAATGAATAACTAGCAAAATAATACAGTTTAAAACAGCCATTCCAATTAAAACACCTAAGCAAAGAATTTATCTGTTGTGGGGCAGGTCCCCTGCCTTCCCGGCCAGTCGGGCCGCTGATGCCTTCCTCCTAGCTGCTTTCTTCGCGGCAGTCGTGCCGCCGTCTCTGGGCTCCTCCCTGGCTGCCGTCCTCCGTGGTCCGGAGGCCACGACGGTCTTCTGCCCTGCATGGCAGGGCTGTCCCCCGCCGGGAGCCTCCTTCGCGGCTGAGGCCGCCGCAGCCGCTCCTGCTCCTCCTCCTTCGCTGCCAGGGTCCTCGGTCGGCATGGAAGCCGTCCTTGCTGCTGCCGGGGTCTTCAGACGGCAGAGAGCTATCCCTGCCAGTGCCTGTGGCCTGCCTGCACTTCTTGCTTTCTTCGCGGCTGGAGCCACTTCTGCAGCCTGCTTTGCTCCATCCTGGGCCCTCCCTGTGGCTAGGATGCCACCATCGTGTCTGCTCCTCTCCAGCTCTCCTTAGGCACGGGCACGCGCCTCTCCTCTTCTTTTAAAGGGCCAGCCAGGTGTGGCCCCTGCAAGCTCCTCCCCGGGCATAGTCCTCTTCAGCCCTACAAAAGGGCCCAGCGTTCATTTGAGCTTTGCCTTTGCAAGGAGTTAGACGCTCCTGGGATCTTCCTGTCCTTCGCTCCAGGAGTCTCGCTGTTCCATCGCTTCTTCAAGGTCCTGTGTTTCCTGTTCTTCGTGGGAGCTCCTTGTCTTGTACTGATGTCCTTGATCCAGTCAAGATGTTCGTCTTCCGCTCCTGATGTCCATGGTCAGTCTTGATGTCTGTCTTCCAGTTCTAGATTTCCGTCCTCCATTCCTGATGTCCGTGTTCCAGTCCAGATGTCCGTCCTCCGTTCCTGATGTCCGTGTTCCAGTCCAGATGTCTGTCCTCCGTTCCTGAGGTCTGTGATCCAGCCCTGATGTCTGTCTCCTGTTCCTGATGTCCGAGATCCAGTCCAGATGTCCTGTACCCCTGGTTCCTCGTCGCCACCTTTCCTGGCGTGCTATGTCGTGGTCCGCGACCAGCCCCATTGGTGGGCTGAGTAGGGCGCTTCATGGTACAATGCCTTCCTCACTACTACAGCTCAAGCCTCCGGAGGGTAATCCTTGCTTGAAGCCAAGTCTTGTCTTGGTCCTGAATCCTTGCTTGAAGCCTAGTCCTGTCTTGGTCCTGTGTCTTGAACTTTGCTGGCCCTCAGATTCCTTGTGCCTGCTCCATCCATGCTAAAGACTCTGCCAGAACATTTACCGTACCAGCGTGGTCCGCGACCAGCCACTGGTGGCTGTGTAGGGCGTGCCCTGGTGCAGGCCTCTACAGTTTCTGCAACATGCCTTTCTCAGTTACTCCACTATCTCATCTAGAGTCTGTCGATCCCAGTGTGGTCCGTGACCAGCCCTGCGGGTGGACAGTGTAGGGCGTGCTGCGTCGCAGTCTCAACCAAGCTCTTGAACCTCACTCCTGACTCCTTGTCTCCAGAACCTCGCTTCTGACTCCTTGTCTTCGTCCAAATGTCCTCGCTCCTGAGTCTTTGTCCAAGTACCTATGTCTTCGTCTGAGTCTTCGTCCAAGGTCTTCATTTGCCCCTGGCCTCCATCCGGCCTGCTGCTGCTTGTCGTTACCCAGCGGCAGGTCCAAAAGGGCTTGGAACGGTCGGAGGACTATTCAAAAGACCACCATTTCGTTGTTGGTCTTTCTGAAGCATGCAAGTCCGGTGGAGGGTCAGTACCTTCAGTCATCAATGTCTTCATTCCAGTCTTGTTCCTGCTCTGGATTCCATCGTCGGTCTTCAGCCCAGCCTTGCTCCTGTCCAGCCCATGCTCGGGCATGCCTTGCCTGCCTTGACACCTCTTCGGAGTTCCTCTGGGGTCGAGCCGTGGTCCAAGAACACACCAACCCCTGGAATGTGGAACCGCTCTCCAGTGCTTCCTAACATTATCCACACCCCAACCCAGCAAACCTATACATT
The DNA here is from genome assembly GCF_901001135.1 of Rhinatrema bivittatum. Taxonomy (NCBI): domain Eukaryota; kingdom Metazoa; phylum Chordata; class Amphibia; order Gymnophiona; family Rhinatrematidae; genus Rhinatrema; species Rhinatrema bivittatum. The sequence goes on along the minus strand of NC_042627.1, from coordinate 71,322,074 downwards.
TTGACACATAGAGAACAATATGACATAATAAAAAATGACATTTCACCAATCAAAACCAACCAATAGAACAACCAGAGCACCCTCAGTTTTAACTGGTCTTAAATTAGGACCAATCAGAGTTTCACTGATATAAAAAAAAATCATACTTCTTTATAAATCCAAGACAAAGAGCCATAACATGCCTTTACCCTCTTTCCTCTAATAACATATAAAAACCTAAAACGTCCCCTGTAGCCTAGTACCTAGGGGCTTAATTTAAGGCGAAAATTGCATTTTCAAATGTTTTCTGAACTCAACATAGTTAATGTATGTCTCAATTCTAATGGCTTTTAATTCCTAGCCAAATGCATTTTACCTAGCATTCGAATTTATTTATTTAAAAAATGTATAACCTGCATGCTCCACTGTTCACAGCAGGCTACAGTAATATTTTGAGTGGGAAATTAAGCAGAAGGATTCTGGTAGTGTATTCTATAAGCTCGGATTTGCAATTGAAAAGGCATGATCGCAGACTTCTCCAAGCCATATGATTTGGAGAGATCGTACTTCAAGTAAACTGCTATCAGAGGAACATAACGACTTGAGAGGATGGTATAACCGAAGGATAGAGCTTAGACCAGAGACTTCATTAAAATTAATAACTTTGTGAAATATTATTAGTACCTTGGATTTCACTCTCCATTGGATGGGTAACCAATGTAGGTCTGATATGTTCCCTCATTTTAGTAAGTCAGGACCTGAGCTGCTGAGTTCTGAGCAATCTGTAATGGTCTTGACAAAGAGGCAAATAATTCCATGTGAAGAGGATTGCAGTAGTCTAGTCTTGACACATTGAGACAAATGAGACAGAATTTTTGACTGGTAAAAAAAAAAGGTTTCAGATGGCATAGAATCTGCAGTTTAAATAGTGAAGATTTGGTCACTTGCTGCACATGCAGTGTCATTGATAGATTTGCCTCAAGGGTGCTCTGGCACAGGAGTCAAAGGATGACCAGCTCTGACTTGTCCACATTAAGAAAAGGTTTGTTGGTATAAAGCCATTGTTTAACTGTAGAAAGATAGATTATATTCAGCTTCAGACCATGAGGACTGGACCAGGAAAAAGAACTGAATGTCATCTGCATATATCTTGTAACTGAGACCTAATCTAGCCAGCAATTTACATAAAGGCGTGAAATATGTATTAAAAAAGCATGGAAGGCAGGGCTTAGCCTTGTGGGAATAAGCCAGGCTTCCTGACTTTTTCTCAGCGCTCTAATAGGCTCATACCTTTCTATTCTAGATAGTGTCAACCAGGCATTTGTCTAAGGCTTAAATAGTCGTGGAATGGTTACGTCAGTGAGATTTGAAATTTCTGATGCAGAGAGGTAAAGTTGGGAATCATCAGCATAAAGATGGTATTGAAAACTATGAGACTATACAGAGAGAAGAGGGCCCAGGACAGACCCTTCAGGCACAACAAGTTTAAAGTGGGAAGCAGTAGAGGAGGATCCACCAGAGGAAACACTAAAAGAGCAATGGGAGAGAGTAGGAAGAGAACCAATTCAGAACAGAGTCCTGAAATCCAAGTGAGGACTGAGTATCAACAGTGTAAAAAGCAGAAAGTAAGTCAAGGAGGATGAGGTCTCAGTAAATGCCTTTGGTTTTAGCCATAAACAGATCATTGGAATCTTTGACAAGGGCTGTTTCTGTAGAATGTAGAGGGTGAAAATCAGACTGAAGTGGATCAAGAATGGCTTGAGATGAAAGAAATTCAAGACAGTGGCGGTGAACAGCACGTTCAAGTAGTTTGGAAGCAAAAGGAAGGAGGGAGATGGGACGCTAGTTGACAGAACAGGTAGGGTCCAATGAGGGTTTTTTGAGGAGAGATGTGATCACGGCCTTGTGATTGAATGATGCAGCCTTCAAAGAATGTAAAATCTTTCTTACGGAAACTAGATACTGCCTTGCAACTGAAGTTGAAGTCAAGCAAAAAGTAAATAGCGCCCAATTTTGTTTAAAGCAGCAGCCTTCATATCGGACATAGCAGGAAATGGAAACTATACACATAGTGGGGCTTCAGACAAGAATGTGGAGGAGAAGCAGGGTGACAGTCATCACACATGGGTGACATCATCTGATGCAGCCCAGGCCGAAACTTTGATCTCAAAGATGCTAGCGCTTTCAGCATGCTCCACTGAGCATGTGCAGCTTTAGCCACCTTCCTGCCTCCCAGGCAGAGCCCCTCAGTCTTCCTTTTTCTACGGAGCCATTTGGTCATGGTTCAGCTATGCGCTGCCCCTCACAGCTACTGCTGGGACAGTTTCTGGAGCTGCTGCTGCTGTTTTTTTCTTGCAGAGCCTTTGTGTTTTATTTTTTCCTTATATACCTTTTGGTAGTTTGTGTTTATTTTGATTTTTCCCTTTTTCAGGCATCTCTGTTGGCCGCACGGAGGGCCTAGTTCACTGTGCAGCCTGGCAGAGGTTTTTAAAATTCCCCTTAATAAATAATTCTGCTCCTGCAGCTTATTCCTCTCATTTGTCTGTTTTTTTGTGCCTTTATCATGCTTTGTGAGACTGGCTGTATGTAGTCCATGTGTGGTCCAAGTAGGCGTCTAGCTTGGGGACTTTCCTAAGCTCCCATTCAGGCAGATGTTCAGTGGAGTTTCTTCTAACCACTTGGCATTGATGGAGGCTCAGATAACGAAGAAATTTAGGACTGGACTGTTTTTGTGGAGAGGAAAGCTTCAGTCTCCATGGGCCCAAGTTAACCCTCACTTCTGGTGTTCTGGATGACATAGCCTCCTCTCCTGCTTGTCACTTTTCACTGGAAATGCAGTCTCTTTGGAAAAGAGGTTAAACATAAGCCTAGGCAATCAGTTTTGCTGCCATACTATTAATTTCATGCCCGAAATCAGTTGCCCAAGCACGCCTTTGCCAGAGCAACGATGGTTAGATGCCGGATTGTAGCCCATGAGCACTGGAACTATTCAGTATTGATGCCATTGAGCATCATGGACACTGAGTGCCATGGATGGCATTAAGTGCTGTGGGTGTTATCGACGCCACCAAGCACTGTGGATGCCATGGGCACTGTCGAGCACCATAAAACATCATGGGTGCCATCAATACTGTGAGCATCATCAAGTGCCATGGGAGGAATTTTCGCTGTGAGATATGTTGAGCATCCTCAATACCATCGAGCGCCTTGAGCACCATGGACGCTGTTGAGCATGTGGGTGTGGTTTATACTGTGGATGCCATCAGGTGCTGTGGATGCCACAGATGTGGGTGCTATTGACACGGTTGAGTGCTGGAGAGTGCCGACAATCAAGGTCCACACTGTCAAGCACATGGTTGTTATCCACACCATCGACACTGTTGCACACCATGGACGCTGTGGAAGCCATCGATCACTGTGAGAGCCATGGAAGCGATGCCCTCAAAGAGTGTCACTAAATGATGTAGGATAACACCATTGGGGCCACCCATGGGCACCATTGATTGCTACCGACGCCATAGGGTGTCATCAAGACAGTGAAGCACTGTAGGCATGGTTGCCACCGGCAACCATGTCATCTATACCTCTGCTACCAAAATTGTCGGCACCATGGAGTGTCTGGACACCTTGGGCTTTGGTGTTGCCATTGGCATCATGGGTCTCATTTTTACACAATAACTTTCATCAAGCAGGGGAGACAAATCAATATTCAGCTCATCCTGGAGCACCAGTGCAATTGCTGCTTTTGAATCAGAGATCATTTTTATTTTTTTGTTTTATACATTTATAAATCGTCTTTGGGTGTAAAGTGAGAGATTCCAAAAAGTGTTGGAGTGGAATATTTGGAGCAGCTAGCTGTGACTTAGTAACTTAGGGGGTCATTTTCTATAGCATTCGCACACGAAAAGTCGCTTTTCACGTGCGATAGCTAGATTGGGGCGGAGTTGGCACCGGAAGGGGAGGAGGGGCGGCACCAGAGCGGACGCGGCGAAGACATCACTGATGGCGAAAAGGAGTCATGCCAGGCATTTGTTGTCCAACTGAAATTTATATTACAGCAACCCTGAAACCTAGCTGTGATATTCTGGATAATCAGATAATTTTTATGTGGTCAGATTATAAAAACTTATATTTTTGAACATGACCATTCTGAATCTGAGCTATCAGATTGTTTTCCCTCTATATTCAATAATTTTCAAATTATATTTTAGCCTAGGCAATAATAATAAAACTACACTGCCAACTGCAGGCCCCAGTAAAAGGGCGTGAGGTGGCATCACTGAGATTATCACAGCTTAGTTTGCATGGTTGAAAATAAACTTAAAATAACATCGTGTCATCAGCTGTGGAATAACAGAGTTTATTAGAGTTGGTGATGATAAAATTAAATACAAGTAGCTTGGGAATAAACAAAAAAAAATATGTTCACAGAAGCAAGCTTTATTGTTCTCCAACAACTTGATTGCAACTGAAAAGTTATGATGAGGTGTGCTTCGTTGGCCCTCTTCCAGTCTTTCATGGAAAAGAGCCGAGTGGGTTAATTATCTTTCATGTTATTTTTAAGCACTGTTTCCCCTTCTCACCTTTTTCTGTTTTTTTTTTTTAAGCCGGTGAATGAAAAAGACAAAGACAAGAGTAAAGAAAAAGACAAAGACAAGAGTAAAGAAAAAGACAAAGACAAGAGTAAAGAAAAAGACAAAGACAAGAGTAAAGAAAAAGACAAAGACAAGAGTAAAGAAAAAGACGTCAAGGAGAAAGATAAGGCAATAAATGGACACAGCTTCAGCGTAGTCCCAATCGTGCGTCCTGTCGTCTGTCACCAGTGTGCAAAGAACGTCACCAGCAAAGACGCATATATCTGTGCAAGTAAGGAGCCCCTCCTGTGCCACTGTGTTTCCAACAGACATGATGGAGACCAATTGTTCATCCTCAGTTTTCCATTTTATTCTTCATTCAGTAAGAAAATGCACCCACAGTTCAGCTTATGAGCAGATCATGTTAGTTTGTATGTTAAATATAAGTGATGTAGCTTGTGAGACCCGTGCGTTTTACAATATGTACTTTTCATGAACTGTGGTTTTTGTACTCTTCAGGCTCACACATTTGCTGGGGCTTTGGTAGAAAAAGGCAGCCTGCACATCATTTCTAGTTTAAGTAATGATTATTGCGCCAAGAGCTGGTGATGCCATTAACAAGGATTTAGTCGTTATTCCCTGGAATGTACAAAAGAACAATTTGGCTTGCACTCCCAAATTTGCAATTCAGCGGATGCAGAAATGTATGGGGGGCAGTGTGACACTCTCTGCTATGTGTGCTATGGGGGAATAGTGCTAAAGTACTTCAGGAACCAAAACTAAATTTACATACACACACACACAAAAGAAAACCGTTAAAGCCAATTCTACAAATTTGCTCTCTTAATCTCTACTCCTCTACATATTCCGGTTAGTGACTTTGTGATTGGACCCTGTAGAAGACAGGTGGCCCTCCTTGCACAAATCTATCACTGTTGAAATGTGTATTAATGGTTCTGTTTAATGATCGAACAGCCCTGGTAACTGCAGCACTCGCGTGCTGCTGGAATTGGTGTTTTTAGTACATTATTGAGCTCACCTTTTTGGCTAAGGTCAAAAGTAAGATCTGAGTCATGCATTGAGGAAATCCCTTTTGGCTGAGAAGTTCTATTAACACAGGAAGTTAGCATCCTGTCAGCCAACCCCAGTGGAGACACATAGCCATTTGGACCCTGGATGTACTGAGAGGATTAAATCTCTCATTTAAAAAAAAAAAAATGTTGAAAATTTGCTAGCAATGGACGCAGAAGCCACCTACATGCTTTGTCCCTGCTATTTCTGCAGATGGGATAAGATGGGGGAAACTAGGTGAGTCCTTTAGACGTGCATTGCTTTCCCTGTACATACCCAGACCAGACTCCTGGGTTTTGCCTCCCTTCCAGCAGATGGAGACAGAGAAAGTTTCGCTGACACTGCCACATAACCTGGTGTGCCTACCAGCAGGCCCTCAGTATTTCTCTTTCTCCTAGGACAAGCAAGGATGGTAGTCCTCACAGATGGGTGACATCATCTGATAGAGCCCGGCATGGAAAACTTTTGTTAAAGTTTCTAGAAGCTTTGACTAGCAAACTGAACTTTCCCAGCATGCCACTGTCCATGCGAGGTCCCTCTTCAGTTTCTCTTTTTCTGCCGTGCAGTAGCCTCGTGGTTTTTGGAGCTCTGCTCTTTTTGCATTTCTGCGCTTTATATTTGCGATTTTTCTTCGATCCATCGTCTGGTCCCCCTTCGCGAGCGGTGTATCTTCAGCGTGGTACGTAAACATTTTTCGTCCTACTTCTCGATGGTCCCTGTCATCGACCGCGTGCCAGCTGTTTTTCATGGTGTCCGGCTTTCGTCGGTGCCCGCGAACCATGCTCTATTGCGACGTACCTTCCTGGGACTGAACATTTTGACACACTGCCTAAGCTGCTCTTTCCAGCCACACGAGTGGTTCCTGGATCCGAAGGTGGCGGACCAGATTTTCCACCGGTGGGGAACACAGGATGTGGAACTCTTCGCCACCCCACACAATTGCAAGGTGAGCGATTTTTTTGCTTCTGGTTCGTGTGGCATGGACGTCAAGCCTCCGACGCCTTCTCCCTTCACTTGGTAATGGGCCTCCTGTATGCGAATCCTCCTCTTCCGCTCCTCTTGAAGACTCTGCTAAGCTTCAACAGGACCGCGCAGGCAGCTATCCCGTGCGGGATTTTGTTCCCCGCTGCCTTTCTGGGGGGGAGAGGGCAGCTCAGGAACAACCGCGGCGGTGTCAGGAAAGCAGCGAGAGCCTGGGAGGGCTCATGGGGTGCATCGGGTGAAGCAGCCGGGCCCCTTTCCGATGGGAACGGTGCCTACAGCCGCTTCAGAAGCTGCGGGGGGGGGGGAGCGTGCCACAGGACACGCTTGAGCTGTTGAGGCTTCTAAAGGTGGATGCCTCAGTGTTTGCGGGCACTAAGAAGACAACTGTTCCGGTGGCCGGTTCCGCGGCACTGAAGGATAATGCGGGACAGGAAGCCGGAAGTCCATCTAAAAAAAAAGATTTTTTGAGGTGCCTGCCCTTAGGCATACGTGTGATGCGGTGTGCAGCAGGTTTATGCTTCAGGCCGGTGTGTGCTGGGTACAGCAGCTGCAGGCGGAGAAAGCGATGTCTGCATCAGAGGCGGAGCAGGCAGAGCGGCCAGAGGCAGTGGTAGCCTACGGAGCCGATGCGTTGTATGACCTCCTCAGGACTTCTCCCAGAATGACCATGTCAGCTGTCTCGGCCAGACGACTTTTTTTGGCTAGGGAACTGGTCGGCGAACGTTTGGTCTAAGTCTCAGGAGTTTTGCCTTTTAAAGGAAAACTGCTCTTTGGGGAGGACTTGGAGGAGCTGATGAAACATATATATATATATATTTTATTAATTTTGTTTTTGGTAGGGTAAAACAGTGTTCCGTTACCTTTGTGCTACGTGCCACCCAAGGGTTACCTTCTGCTTGCTCGTTCACAATACGATGTCACTGGAGTGTGTAAACATGACGCTAGCTGCCTGCTTGAGTGGAATGAGAGGGAGGGAGGGTCACCTGCAACAGGTAAAGACAGGTGAAGCTGCACTCACTCTGCAGACTAACATTTTCTCATTGTGTGTGTGTGTGTGTGTGTGTGTGTATGATTGAAAGACCTCTCGGTCAGCACAGAGCTTGACAGATTTAGATGAAATGGCAGCAAATGTTTACTAAGCCAGTCTCGGAAAAAAAAAATATTGTATAATTGAGATGTAGCTGCTGTGTGTGGGAAACAAATGGTGCCTGAGCAAGAGACTGGCAGGTTACATATATTCACAGAATGTAAACATTTTACCACAACAGTGCAATGGGTAGCATTATATTAGTCTTAGAAAAAAAAAAATCCAGTGACTATGGAGAATATCACCGGGATGCCTTGTTTTTATAATAGGTCACCTAATATATTTATTTATTTATTTTTAATTTTTTATATACCGAGGTTCTTATAGAGACTACAAATCACTCCGGTTTACATATAACAATAAACTGCCCAACAGAGATAAGGGGCTTTACATAGAACAGTGGCACATATGTAACAATATAACTGGATGACAATATAACATAATGATAATAAATATTATAGATTAACATTGTAATTAATAAAATTGTGTAATAATTTGGGGGTATATATATTTGGGGGTATATATATATTTCTACTACCTGATATGATATATCAGGTAGTAGAAAGTCCCTGAATGATTTTGTAGACATTTAAGGGAGAAAAGGAATGTTGAGATGAAGTAAAGTGGACAGGTATGAAATTAAATACAAAAAAAGAAAGTGAAGCTTGGTTTAACATTTCTGGTTCATGTTACTGCACTACGATAAGCGCCTTGCCTCCTGAGCAGCAGCACTGTGCCAGCGAAAAGTAAACGAAAGAAAGAAAAGATGAGTTTCTTCCAATTCTTGTATCTTAAATGTGGGTAAACAGTTTGATGTAACCAGAGAATATGGTTTCACATTGCACATCTTACATAAGTGAAGTTGCAAAGTGCTTTAGAAAAAAAAGAGGTTTGTAAGGTGCAGCCAGTGGTGAAGGATGAAACCAGACCCAGCGCCAACACTAACCCAAAGAATGTATGGAGACAGGAAAAACTCAGGAAAAGAGAGAGGCTTAGTGCATGGGGGGGTCTTGAGGAATACCTGTAAGCAAGTGTGCGTGTGCCGAGACCCGGCCTGACCATGCTGCCGGCTCCACAAATATTTGTGCTCGTCTCCTGGCAATCCACAACTCAAGGATTCAACCAAAAACATAAACAGGAGAGAGAAAACCATCATCTGACCTTTTTTTTTTTGGTTCTGATTTCCTTACAGATTGCAATTCAATTGTCCACAAAGGCTGTAGGGAGAATTACATTCCCTGTGCCAAGATGAAAATAAAGGTAAGATGAGCCCAGTAACTGAGCAGCGTCTCATAACTGTCTCCCAGGTATTTAGTGATGGGGGGGCTGAGTTCAAGGTGGCAATGGTGATCACGAGCTGTAGAAGAGAGCCAGTTCTTCAGACTAGTGGCCTGTTTTCTTTTAGATATAAAATGAGAGAAGACCCGTGGTAAATTAGGCCTATATAAGGTACAGCATCTTTTCCTAGGGGGATCTTCTTTTAATCAAGGCTTAACGAGGTTTCATGCTGATGATGTCAAACAGTAGTTGCCAAATTATATTTGACACCAAAAAAAAATGTGTTAATTGAACCTGTTAGAAATGTTAATGCTACGCAAGTTGCTATGTTGATAATGGGTGCGAGTATGTGAACTAGTGAAGGGAAAGCACTTATTGACCCCCGAAGAAGGCAGGATATTGCTAAACCGCGGGCCCATGTTGGGTTAAAGTTACCACCACCGAGTGTGGGTCAAAGTCAGCACTGAGCGTAGGGATCTACTGGTACTGCACGCCTCAGGGGTCTGTCAGAGATGATGCTTTATATGAGGTAATGGTCCTTTTCAATTTGTGAAAAATGCCACAAGAGACAATAGTTGCATTTGATGGCAAAAGCCTAAAGTTGTTTTGTGCATAAAAGCATTTTTCTGAACTGACAAATGATTGTGACCTCCTTGTGCCCACTCCCTGATGCTGCTTGCAGCCCCCATTGCTAGGAAAGAGGCAGCGGATCAAAATATAAGTCCGGTAGAGAATTCTGATACCAGTTCATTTAATTCTCTGGAATTTGTGTTGCCATTTGGCCCTTGCATATATTTCTAGATCTCTTGGTTTTTCTGATAATTGCTAGGGTGCTTGCATCGTGTGTTATGTTTTAGTGTTAATGGCAGTATGACACTATTGGTCTGGGGGGAGATTACACAACTGCTTAGCAGAGTACTGTAGCCTTACTGTGTGGTGAAGACGAAGGATTATTCTTTTAAAATGATCAGCTTCCCTATAGGCAGAACATACGAATTGTAGAATAAATTATGGCAGATGCTAATATACAGTAGCAGAGACTAGCTGTTTATGCACAGGAATTTCAGTAATTAACAAGGAGATATGATAAGGAGCTTGTTGAAACATTTTCTTAAGTTTTACTTGGTTACTAGATTCCTAAGCCAGAATGCCTTGGTTTATCCTGTTTCTCAAACATTCAAACTAATTACAAATAATTGTTCTGTTTCCGTGTTTGTTGTACAGTGGGTAGGACTAAGGGGGGGGGGGGGGGGGGGGCGTTCTGATGGACCGGGTGGGCTTCCTAGCCTCGCCCGTAAACCTTTACATCCTTGTAGTCAGGACTTCCCCTTGACGACTCCGTCACTTTATTGCTGCATGTTACGATGAAAAGAAAGTATCATAGCAGTCAGAGCAGCAGTCTGCTGAAACAAGCCTCTTATCTCTACTGGACTTTCAGCGGCCCTCCTTGGAAAGCCAAAAGCACATCCTCTCTTCATTTTAAGCATTTTCTTTAGGGATTATCTCTGTCGCGCCACTGCTGATGAGAAAAGCTATCTGGGGGGGGGGGGGGGGGTTCTGAAAGCTTCCAGACCCTCCCTGATGTAAACCTATTCTTGTGGGGGGGGGGGGGGGGGGCAGGGAGGAAGGGAATGGTGGGGGTCAGTGTGCCAATAACCTATTCTGATAACAATAATAGAGAGAAAGCTACAGATACCCCCGTAACACTTAGGCAACCTCACAATCAGCTCGATACTGTAAAGTGCAGCTGGAGATTCCCCGTCTGTAACTCGCTGTGGGCGCACAATTCGGACGCGTAAGGCGATCCTGCGATACAGTCTCCAGTTTCACGCGTCCTTAGCGCTTCTTGAAACCGACGCGTAACCCTTTCCGCACCCGGCATGTATATGATATGTTAATGAACGAATTAGCTATTTAATGAACAAATTAGCTATTTCCTCCGATACTGTGACGCGCGCTCCGATTATCTCCTTTCTAACCTGCTATTTTGCCGCGTCCTTAACCTGTTAGTTTACCGCCTATCCTCTACCTGGCGTTAGTGTGGTGTTCGAACAGCTACGTACCGGACTGCACCATGGACGACCTGCTTGTTTTTGCTCTGGCGCTATTTATCATTCGGTGGAGACGAAGATATGCTCGACTGAGCCGGCGGGAGCGCGTTTATCCAGGCGGCGGCGGTGGGAGCCAGCGGGCGCGCGTTCATCCGGTGGGCTGTCATCGAGGCAGGAGCCGGCGGGCAGGTGGGCGCGCGTTCATCCAGGCGGCGGCGGGAGCCGGCGGGCGCGCGTTTTTCCAGGTGGCGGCGGCGGGAGCCGGCGGGCGCGCGTTTTTCCAGGTGGCGGCGGTGGGAGCCGGCGGGCGCGCGTTTATCCAGGCGGCGGCGGCAGGAGCCGGCGGGCGCGCGTTCATCCAGGCGGCGGCGGCGGCAGCCGGCCGGCGGGCGTGCGTTCATCCAGGCGGAGGGAGCCGGCGGCGAAAGCGGCCTCCAGAAACCCCCGCCGGCAGTGAATGAATGCACGCCTGTGTATGCCCGTGCAATTTCGGCACTCAAGGCAGGGCATTAGAGAACGCCGACGTCACGTGCTGTGACATCAAACGTCGTGACATCACACCTTGAGCGCCGAAATTGCACGGGCATACACAGGCGTGCATTCATTCACTGCCGGCGGGGGGTGCTGAAGGCCGCTTTCGCCGCCGGCTCCCGCCGCCTGGATGAACGCACACCCGCCCGCCGGCTCCCGCCGCCTGGATGAACGCACGCCCGCCCGCCGGCTCCCCGCCTGGATGAACCGGCTCCCGCTACCGTCTCCCGCATGAACGCGCGCCCGCTGGCTCCCACCGCCGCCGCCGCCTGGATAAACACGCGCCCGCCGGCTCCCGCATGAACGCACGCCTGCCGGCTCCCGCCGCTGCCGCCTGGATGAACGCGCACCCGCCCGCCCTCCGGCTCCGGCCACCGCCGCCTGGATGAACGCGCCCCCGCCGGCTCCCGCTGCGGCTGGATGAACACGCGCCACCCGCCCGCCGGCTTCCGCCTCTATGACAGCCCGCCGGCTACCGCCTCGAACTCGCTCCCGCCTCGAACGTGTGTCCGCCGGCTCCCGCCAGTAAGTTTACTTTTTTTACACTTTTGTTTTAATTTTCGCCTGCGCCTTGCTTCGGGAGGGGGGGAACCATCCACTTCCTGGTACCTGTCATTTCAAATGTCAGTTGAAATGACAGGTACCAGCGCACCCAGGATACTGTGTAGGCGCTGTATTAAGCGCCTATACAGTAAAATGGGTTGCGCGGGCCTAACCCTTCGCCTAACGCTTCGCAGATGCGGTTTGCATTTGCAAGCAATTTAAATAGAGTATCGAGTGGTATGTGAGCAGGACTGTGCGTGCGGGGAACAAGGGTGTGCCCGGCACTGCCGCACTCTTTCTAACGCGGCCTTACTGTATCGACCTAAATAATGGGGATCTTATATTCTTTTACTTATCTATTGCATGTGCTAGTGTGAAAAAGGACAGAATCAGCAATCATAGGGACGGAAAGAAACAGGCCCGGCTACTCCTGACTGTATTTCTACCTGTCCCCTCTGCCTGAGGCTCACCGGGGAAGGGTTTCTTTGTTTGTTTTAATGAATTAGATTTATTTTAGTGTACAGTTATTTATAAAATTCATAGCCTGCTGATCCACAGATCTTCACGGGGGACAGCCATACATTCATAAATCACATACAACAAAATAGTCAAAATCAAGCCATCTGACAATTAAAGCAGAATAAAACTAACTACAGCCAAGCCTTCTGAATCCCATTCCCACAATACCCCATCAGTCTACCCTATTGAGAAATCACCCCTCCCTCTAAGACCCTGATACACTAGTAACTAGTAAAAGCTTCAGAGAAAAGGTAGGTTTTCAGCCGTTTTCATGGTCCATGGTATGCTGACTCCTCCTGACTCCCTCTACTGAGGACACAGGGCTGGTAAATTTCAAACAACTACATGCCAGGGCATATATGCATGTATATGGCCATGCGTAGACCTACAGTAGTATTTTATAACCCAGGTGTATTATATACACGCCTATTATAAAATACGCGTATCTTTACCCCAGAACATAGGCACATATTTATGTAACCGCCTGCCAGCAAGTTACCCCCATGCACTCATTTCCTCAGTTTCATCCTCAAGCCTTTAGGGATCCACGGTGTTTATGCCATTCCCCTTTGAAATCTTTCACCGTTTTTGTTTTCACCACCTCCTCCGGAAGGGCGTTCCAGGCATCCACCACCCTCTCTATGAAGAAATATTTCCTGACGTTGGTTCTGAGTTTCCTCCCTGGAGTTTCATTAAGTGACCCCCGGTTCTTCTGATTTCTTTCCATTGGAAAAGGTTTATTGTCGACTGTACCCCATTAAAACCTTTCAGGTATCATATCCCCCCTGCACCTCCTCTCCTCCAAGGGGATACATACTTAGGTCCTTCAACCTCTCCTCACAAGTCATTTGATGGGGTCCACCCACCAATTTGGTCATCCTTCTCTGGACCGCCTCTATCCTGTCTCAGACCCTTTTGAGATACGGGCTCCAGAACTGAGCGCAGTACTCCAGGTGAGGCCTCACAGAGGGACCTGTACAAGGGGATCATCACTTCCCTTTTCTTACTCGATATTCCTCTCTCTATGCAGCCCAGCGTTCTTCTGGCTTTAGCTATCGCCTTCTCACATTGCTTCGTCGTCTTCAGATCGTTAGACACTAACACCCCAATGTCTCTCTCCTGCTCCGTGCACATCAGCCCTTCACCCCCCATCACGTACAGCTCTTTTGGATCACCGCACACAGCAGCAGAAGGCCTGTGTCTCTCTTATACAGATTTTTCTGAGGCACTGCAGAATGCTCAGGAAAGGGAAGATCCCTGACTGAGCCGACAGTTAGGGGTACTAAACCCAGTGTCCGATTTACATTCCATTTAATGCCCACTGAGAAAGTAGGATCTTGGTTTAGCCATTTACTGAAGATCTTACTGTATCTCGATTACTAATAATTCTGTAAGCCACCTTTGATGTTATTTGGTAAGGATGATTAACATCTAAGGGGGGGGGGGGGGGGTGCCAAAATTTCAATGATGTGTTTGGCTAAGTCCCAAACTTACTTGGACAAAGCACAGGATTTGAAAATCCTGCTGGTTTCAGCTCCTCTGGGGGACTCCAGAGCACAGCGAACTTAATCTGGCTAAGTTATCCAGGTAACGCCAATAGTCAGCGTTATCCGGCTAACTGGGAGATGTATTGAGCCATGGTAGTGCTCTAACAAGCGTTAAACAGTGCATATCACGATATCCAAAATATCACGCAATTTATGTGATATTTTGCATCTCCCCGCCCTTCTACCTTCCTCTATTGCAAGGACCTTCTTTGTATGTGATTTGCGTGCCTGGATAATGCAAATTCATACAAAGAAGGTCATTACTGGACAATCTGATGTAAATATTTTACCGTGGTGACCGAGAAGATGGTCGGTTGCGATAAAATACCTACACCTATTTGAAATGCAGTACCTGTGAGGCAGGAGGCCTGGGATCCTAACGCAGGTCCTGAGTCTCCTGCCACGCACATAGCTGGAGCACGCTCAGGTTGGGGCCACCCGGGCTGGGTGCGAGGTGCGCCCAGCCCCGACGCGGGACTCGCAACTTTAATGTAAGATTTAAGAGGCACAGGAAGGGAGGAGGGTTGTCAGACGAGGGGGGGGGGGGGGGGGGGGGGGCCAGGCTGCGGAATTCTCTTTTTTTGGTGTTTAACCTTTCAGGGGGGTGGGGGGCCACTTTGATGATGGATTTTGGAGAGTGGGGGGACCGGGGGCTGTTGCAGCTTTGTGTTTCTATTTCTTAACTTTAGGGGAGATGGGGCTGACTCACATGGTAGCCCCAGGTTGAGACGGGGTCAGCCCTTGGAAGTTGGGGACCCCATCTTGTTAAAGAGCCACTAGGCACGTTCTTTTGCCCCCATGACATTTGGCCGCAAGACAAAAGAATGCGCCATACAGCTGTGCCCCCCCCCTTCCCCCCCCGACGATAGTGGGACCCCCCTCTAGCGAAAAAACCATCATGGCTTGAAGCATCTGGCCCTAAGTTAGTAGGATAACTTTAGGGCTTCTGAGAGCGGTCCTCTTTATTTGGCTACCTCAATCAGATGTCCCGTGGCTGACTGTTGAGCCATAAATTGTTTTTGGTGGAAACCTGGTATCAAGGGGGAGAGAGGAGAAGCCTGTAGCCTCTCTCCTACCCTTTAGCTTTGTGAAGCGCCACACGTTCGGGCAACTAACGCAGATTGTTCAAACAGCGCCGGTGCTGTCACGCGACGCAGACGTCCAGAATTACACGGCGAGGCAGAAATTATTTTTGTATCCCAAGAGGAGTTATCTGAAAGATGGGTGCTCCAGGAAGAACCAGTCCTGCCTTAGCATCGTGCCAGGTCACTGCTTCGCTGCTGGCTCAGACGGGCGTGGACCCCCCCTTTTCTGAGACACCCCTTGCCGTTTTTTGCAGCAGCCCCGAGTTCCATTCTGACAAGTGCCAGGCGGGCCACAGCCTGCTTGGCCTTTGAGAATCCAGGGCGGTCTGGCTGCAAATATCCTGACATCCACGCAGTCCCTTACGTGTTATTCCCTGCTCTTAGAGAAGCAGCACTTACTTTCCAGTATGTTTTTAATTCTTTTTTTTTTTTTTTCCTTTCAGGTTCCAGAAGTTCCTAAGGCTCAGGATAGCTCTTCATTGCCCGCTATCATGAGGAGCTTACGTAAGTGTTTTCCACCTGGAAGTCAGACTGCTATGTCAAATGTACTTATTTATGTATTCATTGCATCTTCCATATTCATGCCCAGTATAGCATACAGCATAAACATTCAGAATTAAAAACAATATAATACACACAAATAGCTCCATTAAAATAAATTAAAAGTCAAAAGTAAAAGCCATCTAGTAACCTAATACAGAAAAACTAGAATCATGTATGTCCTTCATTAAAGATCTTAATATCCTTCTGTTCACATAGCTTAGCTGGAAGAGCACTCCATAAGGTAGGAATAATGTGAGAAAAAGCCCACACATACGTTGTTTGCAACTCATAATCACAAGTAGGAGATATTAGAGGCATGCTTGAATCTATGACCTCAACATCCATCTAGGAACATACGGCTTCAATCTGTGAACTAATGAGCAAGGTCCCCAGGACAATTTGGGAAGCCCTGTGTTAAACTATTTAGGGTGGGCCTTCCGCCTACAGGATTGTTGGCATTGTCAAACAATTGATGGAACTTTACAGTATATGTTGTACGAATGTGATAAAATCCACTCCTTCTGGAATCATGTTTAGGAGTTTGTTAATAATGTTCTCCCATTCCATGTACCTATCACTTATAGGGTGGCTATTCTGCATTCGCATGTGTTCCTGAATGTTCTTTCCATGAATCAATGTAAATTGTTGGATATCCTTCTTGCTTTGGCATTACAGTTAATACTTACCAATTGGAAAGATCATAATCTGTTGAATGTAACTTTTGGTGAAATACTGTAATCATGATTAATAGTTTGAAACAGTTGCCCATCGGAAACTACAATGGAAGTTGAAGCTCCAGGCTATTTGGCAACTGGTTACAGTGATTTCTGTTTACATTCTATTTGGTTATTCTTCCTCTTGCAATTTCCTACTATTCTTCTTTTGTTATGTTTATTCTGCTTTTGTTCTTCCAATCCTATTAAGTAAAAGATTGAACTGAAAAAAATAAACCAAGTGTTCTAAGAAGACCCCTTAAGGGTTGCAAATCATGTTAAAAAGGACAGAAGACAACATTGAGCCTTGAGATATACCAGACAAGATGTTCTTCTAGAGCAAATCTCACCTATTTGTACACGCTATTGCCTATCCTGTAAAACTGACTTAAAGCACTGTAAAACAGCACAACCTAGACCAATTTTTGCAATCGGACCAAAAGCTGCTGATATTAAGTTGAACCAGTATACCTGACTCTCCATATTCTAACTTACAATAATGAATGTCCAACAAAGTGATAAAGTTTCGGTTAAGTTTTCTGAATCCTTTATTTTATTTATATTCTGCTTTTTGGCACTTCAAAGCAGAAATGTTTATTTTATAAAGCATGCCCTTCCATTGAATGCATAGTAAAGTTCCTGTTCCTCCCCTGGATCAGTCCAGACAAGTGTGTTATGCATCCCTGCCAGCAGATGGAGGCAGAGAACAAAACTTTGAGGCACTTCGACATAACTGAGAGTGCCACCTCAGTATTTCTCTGTCTCCAGCAGATGGTAGACATGCAAACCTGCAGTCTGACAAAAAAAAACAAAACAAAGGAATTTAAGTAGAGAAATTTTTCGGAGAAGTTTTGGTGCTCCCTGAGCTGTTAGGTTCCTTCCTGGACCATCTCAGGTGGAGCATGGTGACCGGGGGGTTGGAAATCCCTGGCTGGTGTTTGTCCTCGACTGCTGGAGGTCCTGATAGCCAGGGGCTTGGCTCCCTCAGGGACTCTGATGTCTCCTCCCGAGTCTTCACTTGCCTATCAAGGAAGTACCCTGTTTGCCTTTTAAGCTGTTTAAAAAAAAAAAAAAAAGTTCTTTTTTATTGCAGCGGCTAAAGGGAACAGTCAGGCAGTGAGTGCACCTGGGACAGCGTCGGTGTTTTCAGGAGGAGAAGGTTGAGGAGATTTCCCTTGTCCCTCTTCCTGGGTGTCCCGGGAGTTTTGAGGGAGATAACAGCCAAGCTGATAGGGCGCCGCAGGTGCGGCTTTCATTTGCTTTGTGCACTGTGGGGCTCCATTGTCTGTGCGCGGCATTGTAGCCGCATGGGCGACCTGCTGGGCTTGGTGCGCGCACGGCGAGGCTTTTTCAGTCGCGTGTGCAGCCAGTGGTGAAGCGCGCCGAGCGCCTAACGGCATCAGAGCCGCATGTGATGACTGCCTTTGTGCCCCCCTGCCCGCACCCCCCCCGGACCATCTGGTCCCATTCAGGAGGCTCTGGGGAATCGGAGAGGACAGCAGACGTTGTATCTGCTCATGCAGCAGCAGCTAGGAGTTACCCTCCCCTTTTTTCCCCTCTGTCCAATTTTTGGTGCTGGCCGCGGCAGCAGTATGGCACCTCCCGCTCATCACGGGAGAGTGTGCAGGGCCTGTAGTTTGGTTCTGGTCACTGTATGGGGCAGTACATAATCAGATTGCTAATGTGGGTTGAACTTCGATAAACAGTTTTTGGGGGAGGTGTTGGAGGGTGTGGGTGTGGTGTTGAGCTCACACATTTTGTACTAATAAAAGCTTATGCCTGACCCTGATATGGTAAGGTCTAACATTATCCTGCACTTGTATGACTTTTATTACTGTACCTTTATCCTTCAATTGCTTATTTAGCCTCAAAACCTAAGGCACGTCCCAAGTCTGCCATAATAGCACCGAAAGAAAACACCATTGCTATGCTGCTGAGTAACAGTGAACCCCAGAAAAACGCCTTGATCCTTTCCAAGAGCATGTCAATACAGAACATTGCAAGGTAAGCCTTACATTTGGTTCTTTAATGTGTGGTGTTCGGTTCAACATGGTGATGCCCGGTTTAAAGTGAATTGAGGTCCTGAGATCTGCTCTGCTGTACAGTGTGCATAAAATTAAAAGCAAGATAAGACAATTTGGGTCAGATTGGAAGAAACGCTACCTTACCTTTAGTAAGCTAAGGGATGATAATCAGAAGGATTTGTGTGGATAACTGCTAAGTTAGCCAGACAAGCACCGAGATCTGAATTTCATGTCCCTCTTACTGGCATTATCATTCACCATTAGCCAAATAAACCCAGCCGGGGAAGTCAGGTTGGAAAAATTGTTCTCTTAGTTACCCAAGTAACTTTATCTGGGTATTTTCAGTGGCAGATGTACCAGGTAACGTTCTGCTCACCATCCCTCTGAATAACAACCTCACGGTAAGGATAGTTGATACCAACTGGCCTATTCGCTCTGCCCAGGTGTTCCATTCCAAAACCGTACTGCAAGGACATATCCCAGCTGCCAGCTATAAAGCGTGAACACTGGTAGGAGATCACTCCTTTAGCTGAGGCAGTTTCCGTCATCTTCCTCCATTGTACTTCACACCCCCTGGATAGCTGAGCATAAGAGATCTCCTTTTCAGTTTACACCCAACACCCTCCTGCCCCTCTACTTTCAACCATGAGATCCCACTGTAATCCTAACAGCCACCATCACCAGCATGGCTGCTACCCAAGCATCCAGCCTCCTAGGTCTCCATGACCTTCTGGGTTAGTTCCTCGCCAGTACCAACCAGCTGCAGTGATCTGGTGAACATGAGCTGGAGTCTGCCAGGCAGACCTGGCTATGTGAGCGCCTGCATTTCTGCTAGGACGTGTAGATACTACAGCATTTGCAGCCTGCCAGACAGACCTTGTTCTCATTTTCCCTCTGCTGTGTAGATGTTTTCAAGTTTATTGTTCATAGCTTGTATAAACTACAGGAGTTCTGTATGGCCAAGGGACACAGAAAGGTATCTGTGTCACCTAAATCAGTGGTCCCCAACCCTGTCCTGGGGGCCCACCAGCCAGTCGGATTTTCAGGATATCCACAATGAATATGCACGAGTGAAGGTTTGCATATTATGGAGGCAGTGCATGCAAACTTTCTCTCATGCATATTCATTGTGGATATCCTGAAAACCCGACTGGCTGGTGGGCCCCCAGGACAGGGTTGGGGACCACTGACCTAAATTATGCTAAATTTGCAGCCTTCAGATCCACCTTCATTTTGCTCACGAGTGGTGATCTCTGCTTCAAAAGCCTACTAAAACCTTGTAATGTTACCTCTGTGTGGGTGTGGAACAGTTTTCTTTCATACTCCCTGAAGCTGTTAATGGCAAGATTTTGTATGCATGAGGGAGCTTCTTAAGCATTAACAAGAGTCCAGTTTTTCTCTCTAGCAATGTTTTTAGAGACTTACCAACAGTACTTTTTTTCTTGGAAAAAATGGGTCTTCATTATAGGAACAGAGCAGAAAACTCTCTCTCTCTGTGTATGTGTGTGCATATAAATAAATATATATATATATATATATTTAAATTAATCTGTAAAATAGGCAAACTATTTTTCTTATGATATGTTTCACAAACATGTCAAAGATAAAAATCATTATTAATCAGACTCTTAC